>NC_134547.1:4517173-4818152 GCF_050624435.1 Tenrec ecaudatus | reverse complement strand
CTTTTCTTTTTGTTAATAGAAGCTTGGTATCCAAAAGCTAAGGGGTCTTACCATTTGCTCAGTGTGAGTGGGGAGAGAGGGATAATAGTGCTCCCCCCTGTCCCCCCAATATAACAATGTGACTTGCTCATGGAAGTCCATCCAGCCACCCTGAGCTGCCTTTAAACCTGGCCTTTGTAGTATCCCTAATTCCTGACAAATTTTCCCAGCCGTGATCCCTGCTTGTTCCTCATACTGAAGGCCGAGTGTTGCCCTGTGAGTCCATCCTGGCTGTGTTGCCCTTGACACATACCAGGCATAGACGGGAAAGGACAAGGGAACCTTTAGAGGCCCCCAGGAAGGGTTTACTTGTGTCTTGCTGCAATTACAGAAATACCACAGTAAACCACTGGGGGCTCTGTTCTACGTGAAATGTGGTTTCAGGGCTGGTGTGGGACCAGAAGATGTCAGCCCAGCCCCTGGCAGCCCCTGCTGCAGTGGAGTACAGGCTTCACCAAGAGGTGAATAAACCTACCTGTTGGCTCTGGGTAGGAGGCTACATTGTCCCTATGAAGCTCCCCGTAGTGAGGCCCTCCCTGTGTGTGACTGTGCACAGGAAGGGGGGCTTCTTCACTCCAATTGAACAGTATCTATTCTGTGCTCAGCATTGACTTCTCCAGCCTGCCCTTGCCTGAGAATGAAACCCGGAGGAGGAGATAAGGAGGAGACGTCTGGAATGGCTCTGTCCCAGGTAACTGTCCTGGGCTCGGTTGGGGGCTCTGCCCTCTCCTTCCTGAAACGCTGTCCTGAGAACTTACTCAGCTCCTCTGACTCTTGACTTTTCCTGCCTGACTCTGTTGGGGCGCTCACCCAGATGTTCCCCTCATCCGCTCTCATCTCCGCATTGATTCCATGTCACCTTGACCTTGGGGCACGGGACTTGTGACGACGCTCCACTGGGGGAGCGTCCTGGGAAGGGCTTCACACCAGGCCTGGGTGGGAGATGGAGAGTGGGTTCCAAAGGGACAGTGAGGGTTTGTGAGCTGCGTCCGGAATGCTGTCAGAGCTGTGGACCAGAATGGAAGAAAGCTCCCATTTATGGATCATCTTAATATGGCGGAACACCTGAAGATAAAAAGAAAGGGGGGGAGGGGAACCTTAAAAACATCTTCTTCCTGGTTTTATAATACATTCAAAGCGGAATCTGTGTTTCTGGTTCCAAAATATTAGCAATCTGCAACGGGACAGGAAGCTTAGAAATTGAATTCTGTGATTGTGTTTACTCCATGATTTATATTAAAACATCGAATGAACCTAAATGCCTCAATGTAGGAACTTCGGAAAACAACATCGCTAGCTCATCTCTTGAAGAGAGACTTGTGGTGTTTGTTCAGGGACATGTTTGGTAAAAGTATTTCACATTCAGTAAAGGCCCAGGGTTCCTGGTCTGTTAGAGACTGGCAGAACCCCCGAGTCTGTGGCCCTTAAACATCTTTCAAACCTGGACCAGAACCCGCCCCTGGGTTCAGACCCACACCTTTCAGCCAAACCACACACAGGCCTTTAAAGTGAGCAGTAGCAAGGTGAAGAACGTGCTTTTCAGTGGGAGACCAAAGTGGCAGTCTTTTCCCTAAGACAAGGGTTAACTGGCAGGAAAGGAGGAGAATTGGAAACAGAGAAGCCAGGGGGAGAGTGGTATGCATATATTAATATTGAAGGAATTGCAACTAATGCCACAAAGCAAAACATGGGGTAAATTGATGGGCAGGAAATCAATACCCTCTGTAAACTTGCCCACAAATCACAATGAAATATGCAAAAAAACTTATCACTTAACTAAGATGAAAGAAATAGATTTTTTGTTGTTGTTTGTTATTCCAGAAGCTAGAAGCAGAGGTAGAGCCACAGCCTGGTTTTACCATTATGAAATATTTTAAACATCACACTACGGATCTTTTTTATGGTACCCCTCCTGATCCCTCACTGCCGGCGAGTTGGTGCCGCACATAGACACCCTTTAGGGCAGAGGAGAACTAGCCCAGGGGGCTTCTGAGGTGGTAAATCTTCATGGCAGAACGCCTCCTTGCCCTCCCTCTCTGACTTCGCGCTGATGTTTTTAGGTTCAACTCTAAAACCTGACTACCTGGGTTCTGGTTGCTGGCTCTGCCATTTATTACCTGGGCAGGTGCTTCCTGTGTAAAGTGGGAACAGATTATTCTCTCCTGGGCTATTAGGTCCTTATGTTGTTTAATACTTATAAAGCATTTGTGTGCATACATAAGCACAAGAAAAATCTAAACTGACTGCCATCGACTCAATAATGACTCATAGCCACCCTCTAGAACAGAAAAATTGCCCCTGCGAGTTTCCTAGACTCTAACTGTTCACGGGAGTAGAAAGCCCCCTCTTTCTCCCGAGGAGCGGCTCAGGATCCAACTGCCAGCCTTATGGAGTGCACCCCTACCCCGTAACCACCATGCCCCAGGACTGTGTGTTTGGAATACATTGAAGTCATGGAGAGTAAAGTTATGCCTATCGATGTGTTTAAATTTCTTAGTCATTGCTGTTAGTTGGCATCAGTCCGGCTTTTCCACTCTTTCCGATCCTGCTTTAAAGCTACAGTGGACTTTGTCATCCCGGAAGACAGCACTCCAACTCTGGTTTCATCCGAGAAACCCAATGCCATTTGCCGTACAGAGCATAAGACGTGGTGCATCTACAGCAGTGACACTTTCTAGATTTTAAAAAAATCTATACTTTTAAATTTTAAAAAATCTTTTCTTTTACTGTCCACCAAAATAGGAAGTCTACCATACTTTAGTGGACTTCATGTCCTTTGTCAGAAACGTATAATGGAAGTGGGAAAGCGCATCTTGCTGTGAATTTTCGTATGGATCTGTCAGTGTTTATATCAGATTGATCCCCCGTACATACGCTTTCTCACCCGTGCATGGCCATCAAGTCGAATCGCCTCCTAGTGACCTCGAGGACAGGGCAGAACTGCCCCCCATAGGTTTCAAAGACTGTAAATCGTTATGGGAGTAGCAAGCCTGGTCTTTCTGCCACAGAGAGAATGGTGGCTTCAAACTATAGACCTTCTGGTGAGCCGCCCAACACATAGCCCACGAAACCACCTCCCCAGGGCCCCGGGACATCAGTGCTTCTCATTTTACGAGAAAATAACAACTCTTCCTGCGTCTCCTTGGCTTATTGCAGGAACTGCTGACCTTCAGGGATGTGGCAATAGAATTCTCTCAGGAGGAGTGGGACTGCCTGGACCGTGCTCAGAGGGCTCTGTACAAGGACGTGATGCTGGAGAACTACAGGAACCTGGTGTCCCTCGGTGAGGATCACTGCCTTCTTTGGGTTTGGTTCTACTCGTGTGTTTTCCCTTGAGCGTCTCTGACTTGATTGATGTCCTGTCACATCCCGGTCCTAAAGCCAAAGATGGAAGTGTGTCCCCAAATGAAGAGCTTCATAGCGCGACATCTGAAGCTTAGCTGTCCTCCTCCTGCCTGCTTTCCACTAGGGCAGAGCTTCGGTCGAGCACAACATCTGACGACTTTTTACAAATATCCGATTTCCTGGGCTCTTGAGTGTTGGGAAAGTGAGCAAAGTAACACATATTTAAAATATCCCTTAAGCACTTACAAGGAGGCAGTCGGTAAATGTGTGCAGTAAGTCTATAAACCCATCCCTAAAAGCCTGTCCTCTCAGTTGGAACAAAGGACGTAGATGCTGTCTGAAAAAGTCATCATACAGCATGTTCCTTTGTTTCTTATACTGAAGACGGCTCTCTGCCAAACCTGAACACTGTTCCATTTTGGAGTAAGAGAAAGAGCCCTGGGCTGTGGAGATGAAAATAGCAACAAAAACAACAAAAATGAGTGAGAATGAGTCAAAGGTGTGAGCCCAGGTATGAGCTCAGATAGGCAGAGAGGAAGCGGATCCATTAAAGGAGACTTGTTAGAAAGCTCCCGAGATGGGAGAGAACTGCGGAAAAGCAAAATTCTTGTGAGCCCTCGAAGGAGAATTTTCTTTTCCCTTGCTACTTATGACTCTACTTTTCCGACCGGTCGCTTTCAACTCCAGTAATGTGTCAGCTTCAGCAGAGATGAAGCCAAGAGTGATTACTGTGACTTATAGGACACTGTGTCCTGGTCCCTGGGAACTCTGGACTTTGCGAAGAGTTGGAAAGGGGCAGTTGAAATGGTTTTTCCTTCTGTACTTGATTCCATCCCAACTGATCCTCAGCTCATACGGGTCTGAATCTCAGCACATAACCCGGTTCTATTCCCATTTTAACTACCTGGTGGGGCACCTTCTCAGGAATGGGAAAACCTTGACTGCTTCTCTTGCATCGGAGGCCCCAGGAACTGCAGGGCTATCTCAAGCACTCTGCCTATTTGGGTCCTTCAGCCATTTTTTTTTTTTTAACTAACGCCAATCCATGCTTCAGGAGTGTGTGTAAAAGAAGTGTGTGTACTCAGCAGTACTGTAAAGACGGTGGACACAGCTTATCTTGGAACCTTAGTCCTACATGAGGACCTTACCTGAGTCTTTTATGGACAGAAGAAGAACCCCACAAAATCTTACCCTCTGTGTTAGACAGGGTTCTCTAGAGAAACAAAACCAGAATGCTAATACTTTTAGATATATTTACACAGCTAGCTAGATATATAACAAGAAATAAACAGTTAATTAAATTATAATGCTATAAAAATGACTCACTGCAACTCACTTCCATGAGACAATTGTGAGACACTGGCAGTCCTTCAAGTCTTGAGGGCCACCGGGTAGTCCTCTATAAAGCAATTCAGACTATCTGGGCACTGGCAGCAAACAGCAAGGCAGGTCACCAACAGTCAGCCAGATGACAGGGCCCGACAGTCCCCAGCTCAAGAGATGTAAATTCCAATGGTGTGGTGAAGCAGGTCTTGAAGGAACCTCAAATTACAGCGACACTGTCCACAGGTTAGGTGGTCCACAGGTAGTGTAGCTTGCAAATTAACCTTATTCCCACATGTTGTATTTTTAGACATCACCTAGCTCTCAACCTCGTCTGGGAGTATTTTAAAAAGCAAGCAAGCAAACAAAACATGCCTCTTCCTAGTTCCGTATCCTGCTCATTTTTGGATTTTTGCCTCTGAAACTTACCATATATACTCGAGTACAAGGCAAGTTTTCCAGTACCTTTTTTATGCCATTTTTGCTGTAAAATTAGGTGTCTCGGCGCATATTCAGGTTGGCTTATACTCAAGTGTATACAGTAGGTAGGTTTGAAATACATATTTCTAGAGAGAAAGCAAAGTGACATTGTTGATCAGCTATCTTAATGAGCATTCCCTGTGAGCTAGCAGTCACAACAGAGAGAACTTATCTCAGGGAGAACGTTGTCCACGTTTGTAACTACATCCTGACCAAACTAGTCTTCCTGCCACACTGTGGGAGCCCATCATGTACCCACTGTGCCAGGAGGGTGCCTCCCAGTGTTTGGGAAAGGTAAACTTGGCTGTGTGGTTGTACTCTCTTTCACCTGACATGCGACTTACTCTCAAAATACACTTTTCTCTATTAAATAGATGGATCTTTTTTTTTTTTGGACTGTCTTGAGAAGATACTTTTTATGTTTGGTCACAGTCTTAGTCCCAGAAGCACCATTGACTTTATCTTAGTTGGAAGTGGTGGGACAGGAAATTCCTGGTTTTGTGGTTGTCATTTCCACGGAACTAGTGAAAATGTAGATAACATTCCATCCTCTCCATAATTTCTACACATATAATTCAATGGCATGGATTGTCTTCTTCAAGTTATGTGTATGCAAATCTCTGGGCCCAGGGTTTTCATTTGACAAATTATATTGCCCAGTATACGTGGCAATGATTGTGGCAGGGTAGCTCAAATCTTGTCCTTGGAAGATGAGAGAAGCTGGTAAGTTTCTCTTCAACCTTGAGATTACCGCAGGTCAAGTGCCAGTATGTATGTCCTTTGGCGTGACGGTAGAAAAGTACTCCTGCTTTCCGTCCTTAAGTTTACATTCTGTAAGTGGTTTGCTTATACAGTGTTTGCAACCAGGCTTTCCTATGAATGATTTTAATTACCTATAAGAACCCTTTCTTGACTGAAGAATTTGCTTGCCTGGGTTCTCCTAGTCGTTTGGACACTATGATTGACATTTTGAAACTTCATAATAAGTACAGGCAGTCGCTGGGCTATGGCCAGGCGATCCATCTCTAAGTGTGTCTTTAAGTTGAGTCTGTAGGCAGGTCGGAGCAGGCACATATGATTTAGCCTTACTTCAGTCCAATAAAAAAGGTTCAGGCCCAAAGCCTTGTCAGTGACCCACAAGCTGCCTGTACAACAAGTGAAAGTGCTGGTGGTGACAAGTGTGTTGCCCACAGGGCTGCCTCAGACATCTCAGGGTGAGGGCCAGTTTACATAGCATAACAGGCAAGAGCAAGTTGTCCACATGACCCGCTTTGTAACACGGGGACTGACTGCCGTTACTACCTTCGGTGTAATGTTTACTCACTCAGTATAAAGCTTTCATCTTCCCATTCTAGTTCATAAGTTCTCTCTCTGTTTCAGATGCCTCTTCTAGATGTATGTTGCAGAAGTTATCAACAGATGAAAATGCCCTTAAAGAATTCCCGACAGTGACCATGGAAAGCCACGAAAGCCCTGCTATGGGAAATGTTGACTGTGAAAAGACCCTCGCATATATGCATGCACCCGAGAGTCAGTGGGGCCACAAAGAAAGTCACTATGAAGGATTGCCTACGTCCTGTGATGACCATCTCACTGGTCGGGAGCACCACCCACATACTAAATTTTGGGAGAGTTTTTCTCTAAAGCAGGAAGCTTCTAGAGGAAAAAGTACCTATCAGCTTTATACATGGGAGGATCCATATGAGAGGAATTTACTGGAAAGATCCGTGGGTTATGGAGAAATCGAACACATAAAGTATTTGGAAAATAACATTGGTTTAAGCTTTTCATCTGATTTGGCTGAGCCCCAGAGATTTCAAACGGAAGAAAACATGATTGGATACAATCAAGTGAAGACCAAGCGCTTCCCCGTTTCATCAGCTCACAGATTTTCAGCTAGTGTGGAATTCAACGTCTGCAGTAAATGTGGGGAGGTTTTTAAGGATCCCCTGTTGCTTACACAGCACCAGGAAGCACACAGTGGAGAAGAACCTGGCAAAGGTCACGGATATGGGCATTCTTTCCACCAAATCTTAAATCTTACCAAGCACCAGAGAGTGCCCTCTGGGCCAACCCTTAACAATGAATGCGGTGAGTGTGGCAAAACCTTTACTTCTTTTCCCAACTTAATTAAGCATAGGAAAATCCATACTGGAGAGAAACCATATCCGTGCCACGTGTGCGGGAAGGCGTTCAGGCTTCGGTCTGACCTGAGAATCCACCAAAGTATTCACACTGGGGAGAAGCCGTACAAATGTAGCGCGTGTGGGAAGGCGTTTATCAGGCGGTCGCAACTCTTGGGTCACGAGCGAATCCACACCGGAGAGAAGCCTTACAAATGTAAGGAGTGTGGCAAAGCCTTTACACTCAATTATTCTCTCACTCGGCACCAGCGGCTCCACAACGAGGAAAACCTCTACAAATGTAACGAGTGCGGCAGGACTTTTGTCACTCCTTCCTACCTTCTGTACCACGAGAAAACGCACACGGGCGAGAAGCCCTACAAGTGTCTTGAATGCGGGAAGGCCTTCCGGCAACAGTATGACCTTAGGATCCACCAGAGAATCCACACTGGCGAGAGGCCGTACAAATGTCTTGAATGCGACAAGGCCTTCAGGCAGCATTATGACCTCAGGATCCACCAAAGGATTCACACTGGAGAGAAACCTTACAAATGCAACGACTGTGGGAAGGCCTTTACCTATTTCTCACACCTTAGCAGGCACCAGAAAATATTTACTGAGAGAGGCCACGCTAAGCCGAACATGTCCGTCAATGCTTTTATGAAAAGCTCACCCCTTGGAGGCCCCGAGGTCATTCACAGCGAAGAGAAAACTCACAAATGCAATGCATGTGGCAAAGACTTTAATTCCTTTTCAACTTTTATTAAACACAAAAGAATCCATACCAGAGAGAAACCCTGTAGATGCAATGTATGTGGCAAGGCTTTTAGGTGCCTGTCTGAGATCAGGACGCACCAAAGAATTCATACTGGGGAAAAGCCTTACACGTGTAACGAGTGTGGTAAGGCTTTTGTCAGGCGCTCCCATCTCTGGAGCCACGAGAGAATTCACACGGGAGAGAAACCTTACATATGCAATGTGTGCGGCAAAGCCTTTAGCCATCTTTCCAACCTTAATAGACATCAGAAAATACACACCGAGAAGCATCACTATCAAGCGAATCGAGCCATCGGTGTATTTGCCCAAAGCTCAGAGCGTTGGGTATCATAAGATAAATCATGATATTTAAAAAAAAAAAAACTTCGCAAATGCAGTGAGCTTGACCAAGCCTTGGCCATCTTTCAAGCCTTGCTAGACTGATAATAGAAAATAATACACAACCACCCCCCCACCAAAAAAAAAACAACCAAACCTGCTGCCATCAAGTCAGTGCTGACTCATAGCAACCCCCTGTGGCTTTCCAAGACTGTTAACTATTTACAGAAGTAGAAAGCCTAGTCTTTCTCCTGGGAGCTGCTGGTGCTTTTTGAACTGCCAACCATTGGGATCACAGCCCAAACACATAACCACAACACCACCAGGACTCCTTTAGTATAGAAACTACTTAGCGAAAAGAGGAACGTTGTACATTGAATATCTATCGTTGCCTTTCTCCAAAGCTAAAGCATTGGTTGTCATCAGATACTTTGTAGCTAAGTGGAACTTTACAAATGTAACGAGTGTAGCAAATGCTTTATCCTACATCTTAACCTTTCTAGTGGAGAGAAGTTAATACTGGAAAGACACCTTACAATCGTAATGAATGTAGCAAAAGCCTTCACCCATTTCACTAACTTCACTAAACACAATGTACAATGTAAAGGAATATTGTAAATATATATGTCAATGCTTTTATCCAAGACTCAACTTGGGAATCAAATTCACACTGGAGAGAAATCTTACCAGTGAATTCCATCAGTTTTGTTGTTTGTCAAATGTTGACCCTTTGCATGAGAGAATAAATACTAACTGACAAGAACCCTTTGGAGTGTAATGTCATAAATTATTTAGCTCGGTTTTCACCCAGACCCATTGTCCTTGAGGCACTTTCAATCACAGTACTCCTTTAGAACAGAAACAACCCACAGGATGTCCCAAGGTACACAAGTCTTTACAGGTAAGCTTGAACCGCTGACCTTTCGATGGCAGCCTACGCTGTGTCTCAAGGGCTCTTTCACTGGACTGCATGGCAGAGAATTCACGCTCCAGAGAACTAAGAATCTAATTCTCAACTTCAGCTAGTAATCTGCTTCAGATGAGTCTAAAGACTTTTATAAAAGAGTTCCACATCAGTCATCACCATGCAGGTGTTCAAATTCCTCTTCTCCAGATTTTTTTTTTTTTTTTTTACTTTTTGGTACAAAAGAGTTGCAGAAAGGGATTGCGCTACCAAGCGACCAAAAAATAAACAGCAGGCTCAGTTTTCTGGGGAACAGAATGATAGTTTACTAGTTACTCCTAAAATGGGAGGAGTCCCAGTGAGGTTGTGGGTTAAGTGCTGGGCTGCTCACCAATAGATGGGTTTGAATCCACTGGCTGGTCCACGGGAGAAAGACGAGGCAGTCTTTGTCCATAAAAGTTTATAGCCTTGGAGAGTAAATATAGGGTCATGGCGAGTCTGAATCGTCCTGATTACAGTGGGTTCTTGAGGGCACTAATGGGACCGTCTTGGCACTATTTGGAAAGCATTGGACTGCGAAACATTACAGCCTCTGAAACCCTCCATAAGGGCACCATGAGTTGAAATAGTCTCCGTGACAGTGAATTGGTTTGTTTTAATGTGACAGAAATAAAGATGGAGGAGTGATGACCTCACCTTTGAAAGGAGTACTGGTTGCTACCACCCAGCAGAAAGCTCACAGGAATCATTTGAGAAGATGACTACTCAGGCCTATTTCTTAATGAGCTTACATAAGACGGATAGGGAATTCATGTATTGCCCAACACCATTTCTGTGAACTCCAGGGACACCATGCTGTGTGATCTGTGGAAAAGTGTCTTCCATAACGACACTTGGGCAGTCTTTACAACCTGGTATGAAATGGCCGGAGAGATCATGAATAGGAAACTGGCTTCTGTGTTTATGGTGGTTAGGAGGTGGAGCAGGAGTGAGAGTGCTTTGAACTTTATAGACTCAAAAAGCGGGGAGCACTTCAATGTTTTTTTAGTTTGCCCTGAGGTGAAGTGGAAGAACAGGATGAGTCTGTAAAGCTGCCAGCAGCAGAACACCAAGAAATTGGAGTAACATGCACCGGTAAGAGCGCTAAGTCCAAAAGATGCAAAATAATAATCATCATGGACTTCTTCCTCCTGACCTGACACAAGAACACCTTCCCCTAAAGATCCTGTGCCCTGAATTTGAACTTCTCGCCTCCTACACTATTGCACAATATCATTAAAGTCACCCACTCCCGATAAGTCTGTTTGAGCAACGTTAGATAACTCACACACCATAATGTAGCCATAACAACCTCACAGATAGTCTTTTTGTCTCTGATACCTTTCCCTAGGAGACCAACCATTTTTCTGTCTCTTTACCAGGAGCAGGGGAAATATATTACTATAGGATCTAGCAGCAGTACTTTTTTTAAACTTACCTTCTCCTATAATTGTGATAGTGGCAAATTCAACTTGTGATTTTTTTGCCAATTGCCCTGTGTGTGCTTGACCTTCATGGCGGTCCCTTGAATGACCAAACCTAGCCAGTCGTGCACCATCCCCGTGATTGGGGGCAGATCAGACTTGTGATCCAGAGGGGACCAATGACTGAGCTTCAGAAGTAGTTTGCCAATGCTATTTTTACCTTTTTTTTTTTTTAAGTAGAAGAATGCCTTTAACTTTTAGGACAATATTACCTACAATGACAAGTTTTAAAGCAGGGCCTATGTCCTGATCACCTGATAATTGTAGAAATAAAGTGACCCAATATAACTATACTGACTGAAAATAAGAATAGCACGTGATGGTGGTGGCAACCGATGAGACAGTTCCTTTGTGTCAGGAAGGAGAACACGATGCTAACAGCCCTGGAATCAGTCCACACTATGCTGGGATGAGCTGTGAGCCCAGAACTTGAGTAAGGGATGAAACGGTTGGTAGAAATGCATTTTTAGTACAGATCATATATTTGTTTAGGGATAAATGAGTATCACAGTGACTCTTCAGGCCTGAACTGCTCTTACCCCCCGGGGCTCATGTTCAGTTGAACAGTAAGTCAGTCTCAGGTGAATAATCACACTAGGGAGGTGTACACTCCTTTGAACAATCGACCGTTCGAGATCAAAAGGGCATCATATGCCCAAGGGCAAAGTTCATGAGGCGGGAAGGGTTAGGAAAAGAGGAATGGAAGTGGGAAACAGGGAGGAAATAATCTATAAACTTTCCCCAACTTCATAATAAAAGTTTGTTTTTAAGAGTGAGTCTTATCTAGAACTATTGGTGCGATATTGCCACGTTCAAATACAAGACAAATAAAGCAAGATGGCATCTAGAAAGCACAAAAACATAGGTTCAGTGCATGGTATGAGGGGTTTTTTTTGTAAGCCCAAAGTTAATCTTCAAATCTCTTGTCTTTCGCCAAATATCACAAAATATAATTCAATCTAAAAATTGCTAAAGTTCCTTAGGGCTTTGTTGTTATTTTAGTTTTGTTTTTTTTTTTTAAACTGGAACCCCAAATATGGCATTACCCTTGAACATTTCTGACCTAATTTCAAGGCTGAACATAGCCTCCCAAAATCAACAGACCACTGACGTTTTCAGTAAAGACACAATGGCTGTCTCTGAAGGAGCATTAAGCACGCTGCTTAAGTTCTTGGTTTCCAATTGGTGGTTGGAATCTACCCGTAGCTTCAATAGAGTGAAGGCTGACAACCTGCTCTTGTAAAGATTACAACCTCATGACAGTTCCGCTGTCACACGGGGTTGCTATGGGGCAGAGTAGAATCAACTGCACTGAAGAACAGGACGGCAACAGACTTAGTAAGCAAGATTGGTAAAATAAGATATTTATGCTGTAGCCTTGGCCTTTCCATGTCTGTACAGAATTCAATTGGTCAATTGCTTCCATGTATGCATCACATGCACTTACATTATATCCATGCTTCTATTATGGCCAGAGTCACAGGTACTCCCAGGTATCACGAGATCAGCTAGTCGGGTCTGAAGAATTAGGGGCACAGTTAAAAGGCAGCTGCATCAATGGGTGCACTATAGTTCATAAGATCATGTTCTACGTCCTAGCTTGGTGAGTGGTTTCTGGGGTCTTAAAAGCATGTGAAAAGTCACATACGATACAACTATGGTTCTCTACTCCTCTGAGGCAGAAGAGATAAAAGACTCCCAGAAGAAACTCATCTCTCAACCTAAATGCACCCCAGCCACATTGACCCTGAGACCAGAAGAAATTCAATGATTCCCAGCTCCAACTACTGCCCATTCTAATCGGGGCTACAGTAAATTGACCTCGGCAGAATGGGAGAAGGATGTGGAACTTCAAAATCAGAATAGAATAAAATAGGAGGGAAAAATAACCCTACTGAACTGTTGAGACTGCAGGACTCCTCAACATTAATCCCCCGAGATACTCTTCAAACCTTGAACTGAAGCTAACCCCTGATGTCATCCTGCAGATCAACTCAGATTGACCCCCCAAAACAATGAGCATCACTGTGAGTATTGTGCTCCCTAAAGACTCACCTATCCGAGCCCAAATGGCCAATGATGACATCAAAACAAAGATGAGAATGTAAGAGGGAAAATAAACCAGATCAATGGAAATATTCCTGCATCCTGGAGAATGTAGCCAATGCCACTGAAAAATGTGCATGGAACTTATTGAATGGAACCCATCAACTGCTGTGTCAACCTTCAATGAAAGCATATTACAAAATCATTAATGTTGAAAACCGTGCGTGTGCTTCTTGTAGACCTGCGGAATTCAGAATTACAGGCCTAGACCAATTTGAATATCAGATTGTATTGTTACCCGAAGGAGCTCTGGTGCCGTAGTGGTTAAAGCAGCTCACTTGCTAACCCAAAAGTTACCATTTCTAACCCACCAACGACTATGGGAGAGAGATGCTGTCATCTGCTTCCATAAAGATTTACCTTGATATAATTTGATACTTGGTCAGGTGACCTCTCCCGGCCCAACCTGAATTTGCTTGAAGCTCAAATGCTTCTCAATTGTTCCAATAAATTACTTTCTTCTCTGTTTTTGTTTTTTTTAAATATTGTTGGTGGTCTTTCTTTCTTACTCTTTATTTTTTATCTTTATATTGTTGTCATTTTCTTCTGTTTAGTTTAGTTTTCGTTTTTTGTTTCTCTTGGTCTCCCAGTTTAGGAAACATGGGAGTGTGTGCATAGAGACAATAATTGATGCAATGACTTACAGGGAAGTGTGGGAAGGGGGTGGGGAAGAGAATTAGGGAGGGATCAGTGGGTTCGCAAGTGGGAGGGAGCATCAGAGCCGATGTGATGATGTATATACTACACTTTTTAGAAGCAGTTTATAGGAATATATGATATGAAATGTATGATATCAAGAAAATAAAAAAGAGGAAACTGAACTTGACCTATGGTTATCATGGGTGAAGGAGGAAGAGTTTTGCTTAGAGGGCATTAAAATCATTCTAATGGTTTTGTTTCTTTTTACCAAAATGGGAAAAAAATACCTATGAATAACAATGAGTGTGGGGGTTTGGGGGAGGCAGGGAGAGAAATGTTCTAAGATTTATTGTGGTAAAGATTGTACAACTCTTCTTGATATGGTAGAACTATTGAATTGTATGATATGTAAATGAAGTTCCAATAAACTTTAAAAAAATAATAAAAGGTTTACCTTGAACATTTGGGGGACAGTTCTACTCTGTCCTGTAGAATTGACCCAAGGACAACGATTGTTTATTATTGTTGTTACAAAACACCAACAACTAGTAGATAAAGATTACATTAAATTACTTAGAACCCCTGAGATATTGGTGTACAGTCTGAAATCAGTCTCTCTTCACAAGGTCCACCCTTGTCTCATGGATTTGTGCACCTTCCTGAGCAGCTCTGGAAATGGACCATTTTCTAGTTCAGAAGAATTTCTTTTCCAACTTGGAAAATGAGGAACAGAGAGGAGTGTGTGCGGACAAATTCTTTATTCCATAATTAAGAAGCCTGGGAGGCCAGAATTCTGAGTGGAGGGAGGCCTTCACATTTGTGAGTTGAAGATGAGTCCCAGTCACATTCTCATAAATTAAAAATTATCCCCACCATATCCTCCCATATTAGTGCTACCTTAAAGTTACTTCTTACAGAGACGGCCGATTGCTATCTGGCCTGGCCCACAGCTTTATCTGCAGGAGCAGGCATGTTGCTATTGCTCTCCCTGCTCAAGGGACAGTCACTCTCCCTTACCTGCCCCAGCACTGGTGTTAGGTTACTCCTCCAATTGTTACCTAAGTGGTTACCTATAATTAGGGGGACTTGCATGCCCCAAACTATATAAGTTGGTGTAAGAATACTTTGCCCTCTCTCCCTCTTAGACCTGACACCATGGGGGGAGGTGAGCACCCCAAAACTTTTGTCTCTTAATTTCTTCCCTTTAATTACAGGACCATCGCTTAGAACCCATATGGATGTGGGCTGGCTCCCACACCAATGTAAGCACGTCTCCAGATCCCTAACATACTTCTTTCCCAATCCAGAGTCTGAAATGGAAACAACCTACCAACTCGTTCCTCCCAAATCATTGGTGGACTTTGTGATGGTCTCAGCAGACAGTGTGACTATGAGAAGGCGGCAGACAGGCCCTGAGATGTGGGTTACCAATTCTGTGACCTCACCTCCACACAGAATTGCCATTATCACCGTAGCACTCATGATGGCTTTCTTTGGGCGGGGGATGGAGGGTGGGGTGGGGGAGTTATATAAATTGGCCTGCTAACCACAAGGTCAGCCTTTTGAACCCATCAGCCCTTCTGTTGGAGAAGGATGAGGCTTTCTTTTCCTAGGAAGATTAACCGCCTTGGAAAACCCTACTGCCCTTATAGGGTCACCGTGAATCAGAATTGAGCCGATGATCGTGTGTGTGGTTTGGGGTTGCTGTATATATGTATATAATTTCAAAAGCACTCTCGATCATCTTATCTTTCTTCATAACAGTCCTTTGTAGGGAAAAAAACTATTTTAGACTAAATGATTATGAAGAGAAAGAGGCAAGACAGTAAGTGACTGGTTCAGTGTTATAAAATAAAGAAGTAATTTTAAAAACCCAATTATAGTCACAAACGAATAACATGGATTACATGGAGAACTCTCATTTAGATTTTAGCCTTGAGGGAAATCTTGAGAACAAAAGTAAACTGGTTAAACCTCCTATAAAAATATTTTAGATAAACAAGTGGCCATCTAGCTCAGAAGCAACAAAGCCCACGTGGAAGAAGCACAGCAGCCTGTGTGATCATGAGGTGTCGATGGGATCAGGCATCGGGCATCTAAGACCCAGAATAAAACCATACCCAATATGAAGAGGTGGGGCAGAGGGCATGGAGTGCTCAGTGCTCATCTGTAGATAGACAATTGGACATCGCCTCACAGAGGGGTCATAAGGAAGAGATGAGCCAATCAGGGTGCAGCATAGCACCAATGAAACACACAACTTTCCTCCAACTCTTTGGTGATTTCTTTCCCCCCACTATCATGACCTCAATTCTACCTTACAAGTCACATTAGACCAGAGCTTGCACACTGCTACAGATAAGAGCCTCGGAATCCCGCAGGACCAACAAGGAGAGTAGAGATACCAGGAGGATTAGGTGAGGGTCAGGCGAGAAGGGGGGTATCGATCACAAGGATCAATCTAGAACTCCTTCCCAGGGGGATGAATAACAGAAAAGTGGGTGAGGGACGACGGAGGACAATTAAGATATGGAAAAAAATATCTATAACTTATCAAGGGTTCATGAAGGAGGGTGGGGGAGAGAGGGGGAAGAAATGGGGAACTGACATCAGGGGTTCAAGTGGGAAGAGAATGCTTTGAAAATGATGATGGCGGCATATGTGCAAATGTGCTTGACACATTGGAGGAATGTATGGCTTGTGATAAAAGATGTAAGAGCCGCCAATAAAAGTATTTAAAATTTTTTTATATAAACATGACCCCAAAGAACTGAACCCGTAAAGAGCCCCGTGAACATCCCTAGAGAGATCGGTGGAGTGGTTCGGGAGGGCTGTTTTCTATTTCTGATCCCTGGAGATAGAAAGGAGTCTCACAGGGAGAGGGAGCGGGGAAATTATGAAATTGGGCCTTGCCACACTGTCGGGAAACACGCGTGTCTCATCGGATTCTGTGCTTCCCTGAGAAATTCAATTATCTGACATCAAATTCATTCTTAAAACTCCAGATAGACCACACAATAAATTATGAGAAGATACAGTGGATGTGGCGAAGACACAGGTTACCGTTATTGGCCGGTGAGCCTGTTCCAACTGGCTGGACCCTTGTTTGGAGTGAACCGTGCTCCATGCAGTTTCAATGATGGATTTTGGGGAAGCAGAGCAACAGGACTTTCTTCCAAGGCACCAATGGGTGGACTCCAAATTCCAACCCTTCACTTAGCACCCTACCTGGTTAATAGTATGCGCCCTGAGGGTTACACCAAGGGAGGAGAAGGGGAAGCTTATAGGCCCACCCTTCTTCAGATCCTGCTGCCCAACCATGCCCCACTTCCTTCCCGGAACATTTTCTGTTCAGCTTCGACCAATCAGAGGACACGGCATCATCCAGGCCTTATCTCTTCCGCCTTGCATATGATTGATGGGTTCTGGTGGATTTCTAGTCCAGTGGCAAGGATGAGATGAGTGAATTGGGGGGTGTCTTTTTTTCAGCCTGTCATTTGTGGTTTTGGAGGTCTCTTGGGGTTTTGAGGGTTGCTTTACATGTTAAAATCCCTGAACCTACGTGCCACACCTGCGGTGAGTCCTGGGGTCCCCCATGAACCGTTCTCAGGCTGGGTCCAGGATCCACTTCCATTTCCCGTTAAGTTCATTCTGAGATGCACCCCAGAAGTGGCCTCTGAGCTGGGCCACAAAAACTCAAAGTCAGTTTAGACTTGCAGAAACCCTATAAGACAGAGTAGAACTGCCCCTGTGGGTTTCTGAGACTGTAACTCTTTATTGGAGTAGAAAGCCTCCTCTTTCTCCCAAGTAGTGGCTGGTGGTTTTGAACTACTGACTTTGCACTTCGCACTTGTACTTGCAGCCCATCCATTATTTGAGCCTTCAAACAGATCCAGCCTTCAGCAAATTCTAAGTATGTTACCACAGTGTGAGTAACCTTGCTCTCAGGCAGAGTGCAACAGACAGTGGTTTAGTACTTCTCCCCTAACTAGGCCAGGTAAGGGCCGACTAACGGACTTGGCCTTGGCCTGAGTGTGGAATTTGGGGGGCAAAATGCTTCAAAACTAGAGAAAATATGGCGTGATAGATTCGAACGCGACAAACAGTAAAGATTTTCTTCCTCTGCCATCTGGAACCCTCCATTTCAAAAATAATTTTTCTTTCCACACAGTTTCTCAACTTTCCAAGGGAAAAGTTGTTCATTGCTGGAGGAAGAGTGAACTCTAACTCCGGGCAAACTTTCCAACAAGAGAAAAAAAGGATCCCCACGTCTCTCTCTAATCAAGTATTAGAAACAGTTTCCGTCGCTGTCTCCATTAAGGTCATCAGCCACTAGATTAAACAAAAAGAACTTCCGCTCTGCGGCTGCTCTGACATCGTGTTTCTGTGCAGACTTTGAATCTTTGCTGAACTCCATTACTTCATGACAGGAAAACAACTGATTCTGACCATATTTGTGGTGATTTTGTAGGGAAGGTTTTATAACAAATTAATTTCGACATTCTAATTTGAAGCACAGAATTCATTACGGCGTGTCCTAAAAAATGACAACCAATATGAGGCTTACTTTAATTATTTTGGAGACAGCTGGGGATTTGCATAGTGTCCAGAACATGAGTCATCACTCATTTAACTCTCCTCCTATGTGGCTTTGGCAGGGCACTTATTTCTGCCCCAAACTAGGAGCCATCGAGCCAGTTTGACTCAAGGTGACCCGATTATGACACACTACATGGGGTTTACTTGGCTGTGATCTTTATGAAAGCCTATCGTCAGAAGTTACATAATGAAAAAAGTCTGAAAGAGTGTATTACCAAAATATGGTACAGAGGCACAAATTCACCAGATGCTGCTGGAAAGAGGGTACCTATAGACATTTGAGGCCACAAACCTGAAATGAGGCATGTGGTGTTCAATGAACTGAGGCATCAATGGAGTTGAGTACACATCTTTTCCCCCACCCCCAAGAAAATATTAGTTATTTATAATAAAATTACATAGTAAACTAGGGATATGGTAGAGTAATTCCTTTTCATACTGCTTCTTGGGAAAAATTTTTATAGTAGTTGTTTAAATGCTTTTTCTTTCATCAGCTTTATTTTTTTTAACAGTTGTATTAGCCACACATCATTGCTTGCCAATAAAGGACCATTTTTCTACCCCAGGAAGATATTTTTTTCTGGACATGAACAGGTTTCCCCCAGGTTCTAATACACCTTCCCCTATAGACTGCCCTGTTTCAACAGAGATTGAAAATATTTACCTGACAATCCACTGCCAAGACCATGGGCTCGGTTAATGGTCTTAACCATTGAGGATGGTCGGGGCACAACCACCCCCCAATATGAAGGCTTGTGGGGACCCCCACTCCCCACAAAACTGCAATTATCATTTTTCTGCAGCAGTAATGACAGCACTCACTGTGGAGCTTAATTTTCTGTTTTGTTCTTTGAGCTTGTCCTATTGCTAATTCCCAGATCTTCTCTTTCCATGATCTGAGGAGGCAGTCGGGTTTGCAGGCAGAGGGGAGAAAATGATGTAGGCTGAACCATGAGGGACAACCAGAGAAGCGTAGTGCGTTCCTGTTATCTGAGCTTCCCCAAGAAGTTCTTTAGCCCTTTCTAGGCCCCAAAGCCGCCTAATTTTGCTACATCATCATCTTTTGATGGGCAGAGAAATGCTATGCCACAAAGAACCCAAGAAGGAATTAACAGGGAAAGAATGGAAGTATGAGCAAGCAAGAATCAATATTTTTTAAAATTAAAGATCCAATTGTACAACTCAGTGCCAATTAATTTTAAAACACAATCCAAGATATATATATATCTTGGTCTGTTTTACTGTGTGTGAGGGCTGAGGCCCCAAAGAGGGAGACACTTCATAGATGTGGAAACTAAGAGACCAAAAATGGGACCTGGAGGAAATGTGAGCTACATCAGTTGCTTCAGGGGGGTTTGCAGACTTCAGGGGGATTTGCAGATTTCAGGGGGATTTGCAGACTAGGGCAGTGTTACTGCATCAAGATGGCCTGAGGGTTTCTCTTTTTATATCCGGTAGTAAACAACTTTAAAGTGGGAGGGTCCTCAAAACTACCTGCACTATGACGTGATGTGATGTTGCTACTATTTTGTGCTTTGCTGTGAGTTCGCTCCATTGGGAGGTGTCCCCCGCTTAGCAAACATGTGACCATTTGGAGCGTTCGCTTCAGAACTCAGACTCACGCCCTCAAATGTACTAAATTTACAGGGACCCTTGAGAACAGGGGAGTGGGGGGGGGGAGGGAGGAACGGCCTTTGTGGGTTTCAGAGTCTGTAAATCTCCACGGAGCTAAAAAGCCTCATTTTGGGGGGAGCAGCTGCTCGTTTCCAACGGCTGACCCTGCGGCTAGCTGCCCCACCTCAGGACCCACGAGGCCCCAGGGGTGCTCCTCCCCTGTGGATATTCTGAACAGCAAAATTAAAAAAAATTTTTTTTAATGTAATGGAAAGGGCAATCTTGTACTTTTCTGGAAAACAAATGTAAACAGCCAAATGGAGGGCAGCAGCCCCATTTCCAGGGAAACGAACGAACGTGATTTTCCAGGCCCCGTTCCCCGGGAAACGAACGAACGTGATTTTTTTTTCCAGGCCTTAGGCTGCAAAAGGCCTGGAAAATCGTCAAAGGTCCATCCCATCTAATATCCCACTCCTCGCCAATGAGCAGCAGGTCCAGCCATCGGGGTGGGTTAATTAAATGTCTGCCCAAATATATCGGGCCAATTATTAAGTTGATAATGTTGTATGACCGGGAATGTTATAAATAACATTAAAAAAAAAGAGAGAGAGAGAGAGCGGTTCCAAAGCAGGCGGGGCGGAGCGCTGGACCCATTTTTTGCCTCTGGCCCCGCCCACGGGCTCCAGGCCACGCGCACGCGCAGTTGCCCCTAAACCCGGAAGTGGGTTCCGCCGAGGGAAGGTCGCCCTGGGGTGAGTTAGTTTCCGTCTTTTCGGTTTAAATCTGCGCTTGACTGTCTCCATCCTCCACCCGCAGCCCCGGAGCCCACTCGGGACCGCAAAGGCCACGCGATCGCCGTTTCTACAGCCCCCCGAGGTCCCCCGCGCGGCCGCGAGAGGTTCCGCGGCCCTGTGTCCACGTCCGTTTTTGTTCAAAAAATGGCGCTGAGGCGGGGTCCTCGCCCCGGCTCTTCGGACCCCCCGGGCGGTGCAGACGGTGCCTGTGCGGTCATTTTCCTCTTGAAAACCCTTCCACGGCCCTCGCGCCCGCTCAAGTCCCCCCGCCGGAGACTCCCTGGGGACCCTCGCGGCCTCTCCCGCGCGTGGCCCAGGAGGGCAGCGCGGGGCCTCGGAGACCTCGGCCTCGCCCGTGCAGAGGCCGCCTCCTCCCGGACCCCCGTGTGGACAGGACGCGGTCCTTCCTGTGACACCCGCCGGCCGGCCCTGATCCGAGACCCCACCCCCTGGAAAATGCCCCCTTCCCGGGCAGCAGGGACATCCCCCTAGCCCTCTTCCTGGGCAGCGGGTACCTCGCTCCATCCCTGTGCCCGAGCGGACAAGGGGATGGGGCTGCAGTCCCCGCGAGAAACCCAACTCCTGGGGGAAGACGGAGGGGGAGGGAGAGCGGTGGGGAGACGGCTGAATAGATGCTGGGGGCCCGGGTGGGGGTGCGGGGAGGGAGGTGGGCAAGAGGTGTTGAAAGAAAATTAAACCGGGAGACTAACCGAGAGGGGAAAAGGATACGAATGGAAACAATAGGGGCTCCCTAGAGACTGCAGGCGAGCTTCCGTTTGGTTTTTTCTCTCCATGGGGGAGCGTCCTTGGGGCTTTGCTCTGTCTGTATCCACGTCCCTCCCCCCCCCTGTCATCTCTCATGATATTAAACACCCCTCCCCTGAACATATGGCTCTGGGAATTCTTAGCCGCATCCTCTCCTCGTAAAACTTCCCAAAGGCACCTCCACATCTCCCCAAACGGATGGATCCCCGAGGCAGGCCTCACCACTGCAGGAGAGGAACCAGGCTTCCTGGGGCCCAAGTGAACACTTCAGCATGTTTTACATTTAAATTGATTAGGTCCAAGTGCTCCCCACCTTGTTCTTTCAGTGAAAGTATTCCATTGAGTGATGATGTTTGCTTTATCTCATCAACCTTAGAGTGGGAAGGGACCACAGATCCTCTAAGGCCAGTGGTAGGGACCTCGCTCTAATAAGGTTCCTTCTACCTCTGTTTAAGTATCTTCAGGGAAAGGGTAAGTCCCTATCTCAAAAGGCAGTCCATTTCTGAGATGAAACAAAACCAAACCTTAATTAAAGAAAAGAGAACTGGATGCTGTTCCGAACAGGCAAGGGACTACATACTTTCCAAAAGTCTTTGTTGCGTGAGAGGGGGGCGCAGGGGGAGGAATGTCAAGACACTGGGCCTTTCTGATTAGATTTCAGTTGGTATCTCCTTACACACTTACGTGTTACTCTTGGTCCCTCAGGCACACCTGCAAACACCTGCCAGCCCTCAGCCCTTTGTTCTGAAGTCATCTCTGGGGGCAGCTTCTCTAAACCCCCTGTAAGTTTGCAACCACACCCTCACTCCCACCCTGCCCATCATGCCCGCTCTGCACAGTTCTTGTTGCTACTTCCAAGCTGACATTGTTGAGGATCCAAGCTGACATTTCGGCCCCAGGGGAAAGCAAAGCCATAGGTGAGTTGGACTTGCCGCCTTGGGGCAGGCTCAGCCCTGGTCCCACACTGGACTACTGACTGGAGCCCTCTGACTCTGGTGGTTTCAGCCAACTAAAGATCAAAGATCTTGGGAGAAGGGGGGAATGGAGCAAGCAATTCTGTGATCAAAGCAATCTTCAAAGGCTGAGAGGGATCTTCAAGTGCTATTTACATGGCATTAAGTGGAACTGGGTATCCTAAGTTATCTAGACTTGATTTCAAGTACAGGGGAAGATGGTGTCACGGTTCTATGGACATACTGTGCCATTTCACCAAAGAGACTGGGCATCCTCCTATTTGGGTAACCCTGAGGGGGTCTGAGAATTAAATCCCTCCCATAATTAGTAATGCCTGTTCACTGCTTATGCGTTCTCCCCCTGGGAAGTCCCTCAAGTAGATGGGGTGGGGTGCATCTTAGAAAATGTTTAATCACCCCTGGTGATCTGCTCGGCAGCCAGCTTTCAGCACAAAACTCTGGGCCCTTCATTTCTGGGGGTGAGACCACTCCCTGATCCAGGGGAACTGAGGGCCCTTTGCTGCGAATGGGGCCTAAAGGGGGTGGTCAGCCCAGCTGCCCCTGCTGCAGCCTAGCAAGGGTGTCTTTAGAAGGGGAGGGTGATAAACTCTCCTGCTGGTCTCCATGTAGGAGATGCTCGTCCCCGAGTCCCTCCTGGGCAGTGGGCAGCAGGGACCCTTTTTCCCCATGGAGAGGTTTTCTCTCTCTCTCTCTCTCTCTCTCTCTCTCTCTCTCTCTCTCTCTCTCTCTCTCTCTCTCTGTTATACACGTGGTCGATATAGGATAGAAATAACTTCATTCTATGCACTTGACAGCATTTTTTTTCCCCAAACATGCAGAATTGACTTCTCAAGACTGATCTTACCTTCAAAGGAAGCTAAAGGAAGGAGAGAGAAAGGCATCCAGAATGGCTGAGTCCCAGGTAACTGTCATAGTCTGAGTTGGTGGCTCTGCCCTGTCCTTTCTGAAAAGCTGTAACCTGAAATTTGTTCATTTCCTCTGACGTGTTCTGACACATTGGCTCGCACTCATCCATGGCCTTCCCTTATCCTCTCTCACCTCAACACAGAATCCATGTCATCGTGACCCAGGGGCCTGGGACTTATGCTCCATTTGGGGAGCATCCTGGGAAAGACTTTACACCAAGCCTGAGTGGGAGATGGGGAGTAGGTCCAATGGGAAGAGTGAGGGTGGGCGGCAGGAAGAAGTTAGGGGTCATATCTAGATACCCTGTCAGCTCTGTAGACTACCACATATATGTGCTGTACTGATATGCGAGAGCCCATGGAAAAGTCTAGTAAAGAAGACAATAGAATGCCTGCTCTACCTGATTTACAGTACATTTGACGCTAAATGAACCAAGCAGTACTTTTGGTAGGAAGCAGTGAATCATTTGGAATTGCGTGAACTCTTCAAAATAAACATCAGTGATAGAGAATATTGTATTCCATATTTGGTGTTTAAATGTAGATTCAAGTTGTCTTCTGACACTTAACATTTAATGAGCCATGGAATAATCATTATGTGTGAATGCACTTAATTCTAGTAATCTTTTATCCCATTCTATGCTGTTGGCCTTGAACTTCTTCCCCCCACCCCCTCAGGAGACACTTTTATTTATTTAAATTAGAATTACCTTTGTTGTTGTTGTTATTATTTACACTCAGATGGCAACTGGGCATCTGTAGTCTTTGTACTTGACTTTTCTGCTTTGTCAGGAAAGAAAACCGGAACCCATCATAGGGTTGGATATGTAGCCCACCCCCCACGCGGACCAATAACAGATACGTGGGTGAAGGGAGACTGCGGACAGTGAAAGACACGAAAGAACAACAATATTTCATTGATCGAGGATTCACGAGGGTGGATTGGTGGGGAGGGAGGGTAAAAAAAGAGGAGCTCATACCAAGGGCTCAAGTAGAAAGAAAATGTTTTGCAAATGTTGATGGCAACCTATGTACAAGTGTGCCTGATACCATTGAAGGATAGATTGTCATAAGATTCGCAAGAGCCCCCCCCCCAATAAAATGATTAATAAAAACAAACAAGTGATTCAAACAGCTTATGGCTGGTTATGTTTTCTGAAAACATAATGTGCTTAATTCATGAATGGTGACGTGGAGTTTTCCTTTATTTGTTACCCCCCCCCCAAAAAAAATCCTTCCAATTTTGGAACCTGAAGCTACATCCTGACAGCCATCCCCCTCAATTTCAGGGAACGCACGTTGCCGTGCTTTTCTGAGAGGGAATAGTAGAAAGACTTGATCGTTTTGCAGAGTTCACTCTCCATGTGGCCGAGAAGTCAACTATGATAAGTCTCTCTCCAGCATTGGGCAGTGCCGCCTAAAAACCGCCCTGCATTTCACCCGCTTCACCATTTTGGCCATTGGGCTGTTACTGGTGACCAAAGAACCAGAAGAAAGAGAGCTGGCGTGCTGAACAGAGCCGGAACCTTTGCGCCTACCTCTAGCTCGATGCCAGTTGCCTAACTCCGTTTTAGCCTCTGCCGGGTCATCTGTGTTCAGGCTCTGACGTTGCCCTCTATTAGCTGTTTGACCTGCAGGAAGCTGGTCAGAGGGTCAGTTTTCTGCTTTGTAACATGTGGACTTGCCCATCGCTAACGGATTCTTATGTCATTACCTTAGTTCACACATGCACGTGGGAAGTGTTCGGAAACAGATTGCTTGCTGGTACTCTCATTATTGCAATATCTAGATTTTGATCTTTCTTCAGGAGCCCGGGTGGTGTAGTGGGCTATACGTGGGGCTGCTAACAGCCAGACTGGCAGTTTAAAATCATCTACACGTGGGGCTGCCAGCGAGCGAGGCTGGCAGTTTAAAATCATCCAGCCCCTCGGGAGAAAGATGAGGTTCCCTACTCCAGTAAAGGTTTAACAACCTCAGAACCCCACAGGGCCACGTCTGTTCTGTCCTATCCGGTCACTGTGAGTTAGAGTTGACCTGATGGCTGGGAGTCTGTCTTTTCCACGAGACCTTTTATCGAAGCCACCGTGGACTTTGTCATTCCTGAAGATTTCCAATCCTGCTCTGCCCTTCTGGAAATTGAGGGTTGAGTACTTGAGAACATAGCATCTGGCACGTCTATTTAGACAACACTTTGATTTTAAAAGAAGAGGAGAGAGAGAGAGAGAGGTGTATTTCATCTGTGGAAACTGACCACAGATGATCAATCATCTGATGAAAATATATAATAAAATTAAGCACATAATAACAAGCTCCGAATCAGCACTTGTGGATCGAGGCAGTCCTTAATCCCTCTCTCTTCTGCAAAGAGAGAAAGTCTCCCATGTCCACTCGGTGAGGTGTGCTTTCTATTGCAGGAACTGTTGACATTCAGGGATGTGGCCATAGAATTCTCTCAGGAGGAGTGGGACTGCCTGGACCCTGCTCAGAGGACTTTGTACAAGGACGTGATGCTGGAGAACTACAGGAACCTGGTCTCCCTGGGTGAGGATCACTTCCCTCTGGAAGTCAGGATCTGCTCTCTGTGTATCTTTGCCCTGTGAACTCTTGAGAGCCCTTGCCTCGAATGGTATAATTTCAAACCACAGTTCTTAAGGCTGAAGTTGAAGTTGATTAACCAATGAAAAGCTTCATAGCGTAGTGTCCAGACTTTGAGAAGTGTCTTTTCTTCTTATGATCTATCCCCTGCAGACTAGCTCAGTGGTGGTTCTGGAACTCAAGTGTGTATAAAGCCGTATGGTCAACTTTAAAAATACCCGCTTCCCAGGTTACCCCCTGAGCGTCTCATACATTACTTCTTAGAAAAGGGTTAACTCTGCATATTTTAAGAATCTCAGTCACTGTAGAGATTTGTGAACCCCTAGACCCATCTCTGATACCCTTTCTTCTCCGCCAAACAAAGGGCTATGGCCCTGAACCCGAGTTTCAGTCAAGATTCCAGACTCAGATGGACTAGGTAGAAAGGCCTGCCGATCCACTTCTGAAAACGAACCAGTGGGAAAACGTATGGTTTGATTGGACCATGGGGTCACCACGGGTCAGGGCCCAGCTCAGCAGCAGCTAATAACTAAAGGTAGTGGACAGAAAAACGCCTGATTTTGATTCCTCAGTCCTCAACGGGGACTGGAACTCGGTCTTGAAAGGCTTTGATTCTGGGGCTTATGGGTTTGGGGCCCCCTTCCTTTGCTCCCCTCTCTGGCATTTGCTGTTGAAGTGTGGAAAACCGTAGCCCCTCCATCTTTTCATGCTTTATCTAAGTTTGTGATTTTTTCCCCCTGTTTTGTGTTTTTCTCTCTTAATCTATGCTGTCAATGTCTGCTCTTTAGATGGAGAGTGTAATCCACTTACTGGCAATTACTGATGAGAAAGCAATTTTGCCGTTTTAAAATTTGTATCCTTAAAAGCTTTGCTTATCAAGGATTCTGTTACTCATGTTGGGCAGTATTTTCTACTGTACCATTTGATTCTCTTCTTATCTCTTTTAGTGTGGCTTTTATTAGTTCGATATTTTTTCAGTTGCCCTGGAAATTACCATATTTTCACACAAATAACTTACACATTTCCTGCATTTGGGGCCGGCCATCTCCTCCCCCCACCAAAGTTATTGTCGTAAGCATGCTAGCCTCATTTTGTTTTACATTTTATTAGGGGCTCATACAACTCTTATCACAATCCATACATATACATACATCAATTGTATAAAGCACATCCATACATTCTTTGCCCTAATCATTTTCAAAGCATTTGCTCTCCACTTAAGCCCTTTGCATCAGGTCCTCTTTTTTTTCCCCTCCCTCCCCGCTCGCCCCTCCCTCATGAGCCCTTGATAATCCACAGATTGTTGTTTTGTCATATCTTGCCCTATCCGGAGTCTCCCTTCCCCCCCCCCCTCTTCTGCCGTCCCTCTCCCAGGGAGGAGGTCACATGTAGATCCTTGTAATCGGTTCTCCCTTTCCAACCCACTCACCCTCCACTCTCCCAGCATCGCCCCTCACACCCCTGGTCCTGAAGGTGTCATCCACCCTGGATTCCCTGTGCCTCCAGCCCCATATGCACCAGTGTACAACCTCTGCCCTATCCAGCCCTGCAAGGTAGAATTCAGATCATGATAGTTGGGGGGAGGAAGCATCCAGGATCTGGGGGAGAGCTGTGTTCTTCATCGGTACTACATCGCACCCTGACTGACCCATCTCCTCTCCTAAACCCCTCTATGAGGGGATCTCCAGTGGCTGACACTTGGGCCTTGGGTCTCCACTCTGCACTTCCCCCTTCTTTCACTATGGTATATATATATATTTTGCATGATGCCTTATACCTGGTCCCTTTGGCATCTCGTGATTGCACAGGCTGGTGTGCTTCTTCCATGTGGGCTTTATTGCTTCTGAGCTAGATGGCCGCTTGTTCACCTTCAAACCTTTAAGACCCCAGACACTATCTCTTTCGATAGCTGGGCACCATCAGCTTTCTTCGCCACATTTGCTTATGCACCCGTTAGTCTTCGGTGATCGTATCATGGAGGTGTGCAGCCAATGATATGATTTTTTGTTCTTTGATGCCTGATAACTGATCCCTTCTGAACCACGCGATCACACAGGCTGGTGTGTTCTTCCATGTGGACTTTGTTGCTTCTGAGCTAGATGGCCGCTTTTTTATCTTCAAGCCTTTAAGACCCCAGACACTATCTCTTTTGATAGCCGGGCACCATCAGCTTTCTTCACCACATTTACTTGTTCACCAGCTAGCCTCATTTTTTAACACATGTTGTTGTCAAAAAATTAGAGTAATGTGCTTACAAAAACACCTCGCAAGGGGTGTATTTAGCAAAACAGCACTTATTTATGGCGTTACATTTGCCTAAAAAGTCAGTACTGTATAGCTAATGTCATAATTTATAATGATCTAGTTTGAATGAACTCCAACTTGGTTTCGATCATACAGTTGACCCTTAAATAACATGTATTTGAACTTTGAGAATCTACTTGAATGCGAATGGTTTTACAATCACCATGGAGCAGTTTGTCTCTCCAGTCGATTGCATATAACAGTAAGAAATCCTCTTTCCCAGTGCTTGCCTATCATTGAGTTTGGTACAATACTGCACATCTTGAATAACACCCTGGGACCCTAGAAGTGCCACTCTAGTATTGCTGGGAGTGCTCCCAAGAAGAAAAACTTAAAACTGCTTGATAACAAGATTGAAATCTGCAAATGGAGTTGCCTGTCATTTCAGTGTAACTGAATCCTTCCTAAGGACTCTTGTGAAAGAAAAGCAAAGAAAATTTATGAAGCCAAATTGCTATTCCGGCAGAGTCAAAAACCTTATGCGTATTGCAAAATTCCTTTCTGTCGTCTGTTGAAAATACAGCTTTGTGCAGGTGCAGTATGTAATAGGGCAGAGTAGAACTACGTCTTTGAGTCCCCAAGACTGTCAGTCTGTACAGGAACAGGCAGCCACGTCTTTCTCCCGTAGCGCAGCTGTTGGATTTGAACTGCTGGCCTTATGGTTAACTACCCAGCGCATAGCCCGCTGCCACCAGAGCTCCTTATATATCATACCACCCAAAGAATGTGTTCATCAACCATTTATGTTCCCAGCAAGACTTGTGGTCAATAAAGAGATAATCACAGAGGTGCAAGACATACTTAAAACAAATCGCAGAAGTCCTTCCGCATCAGAAAATTAGTATAAATGTGAATGGGTTGCTTTCCCACTAGCGGGCAATACTCTGTTAGTAAGTCTTGGGGGAATAAAAAGTTGCATGCAGATTTTCAGCTGTGTGGAGCATTGGCCCCCTAAACCCCTGTGTTGTTCAGAGGTCAACTGTATGCCATAACTGTGCTACTTTCTAGCCCCATTCCTCTCCATCTTGTTCACGTCACAAACTACATCTTTAAACATTGTGTGCTGCTCAGCATCAGTTTATAGTGGCTGTTTTGTTTTGTTCACCCTCCTTTTTGGGCAAAGGGCTATAATTTTAAAAGAATATACGGAACGCTTCAGGACATTAGTTGTCATCCTTAAACACAGAGGCCACGCCAATTTTCTGTACATCATTCCAATTTTAATATGTGTGCTGCTGAAGCGAGCACAATAGTTGCTTTTTAAATCAGAGGGGAAGAAAAGGACTTGATAAAAAATACATTAATAATCAGTCTATATTGACCTTTATAGTAATATTGGGGGGGGCGTGTGTGGTTTTGAGTTAGTCTCCGATTTGCTTTTTTTGTAAACATTTTATTAGGGGCTCATACAACTCATCACAATCCATACTTATACATACATCAATTGTATAAAACTCATCTGTACATTCTTTGCCCTAATCAAAATAATGTATTTTCTTCTTTTTTTTTTTACATTTTATTAGAGACTCACACAACTCTTATCACAATCCATACATATACATACATCAATTGTATAAAGCACATCCATACATTCCCCGCCCCAATCATTCTCAAAGCATTCGCTCTCCACTTAAGCCCTTTGCATCAGGTCCTCTTTTTTTTTTCCCCCTCCCTCCCGCTCCCCCCTCCCAATGTGCCCTTGGTAATTTATACATCATTTTTTTGTCATATCTTGCCCTATCTGGAGTCTCCCCCCCCCTTCTATGCCATCCCTCTCCCAGGGAGGAGGTCACACGTGGACCCCTGTAATCAGTTCCCCCTTTCCAACCCACTCGCCCTCCGCTCTCCCAGCATCGCCCCTCACACCCCTGGTCCTGAAGGTATCATCCACCCTGGATTCCCTGTGCCTCCAGCCCCATATGCACCAGTGTACAACCTCTGCCCTATCCAGCCCTGCAAGGTAGAATTCGGATCATGGTAGTTGGGGGGAGGAAGCATCCAGGACCCGGGGGAAAGCTGTGTTCTTCATCGGTACTACCTCACACCCTCATTGACCCATCTCCTCTCCTGAACCCCTCTGTGAGGGGATCTCCATTGGCCGACACTTGGGCCTTGGGTCTCCACTCTGCACTTCCCCCTTCATTCAATATGTTGTGTGTGTGTGTGTGTGTGTATATATATAAATATATATATACACACACACATATATCTTTTTTTGCATGATGCCTTTATACCTGGTCCCTTGGCACCTCGTGATCGCACTGGCCAGTGTGCTTCTTCCATGTGGGCTTTTTTGCTTCTGAGCTAGATGGCCGCTTGTTCACCTTCAAGCCTTTAAGACCCCAGACACTATCTCTTTCGATAGCCGGGCACCATCAGCTTTCTTCGCCACATTTGCTTATGCACCCGTTAGTCTTCGGCGATCCTATCATGGAGGTGTGCAGTCAATGATATGATTTTTTTGTTCTTTGATGCCTGATAACTGATCCCTTCGGGACCACTCGATCACACAGACTGGTGTGTTCTTCCATGTGGACTTTGTTGCTTCTGAGCTAGATGGCCGCTTGTTTATCTTCAAGCCTTTAAGACCCCAGACACTATCTCTTTTGATAGCCGGGCACCATCAGCTTTCTTCACCGCATTTACTTGTTCACCCCCTTTGGCTCCAGCAGTTGTGTCGGGAGAGTGAGCATCATAGAGTTCCAATTTAATAAAAGAAGGTATTCATGCATTGAGGGAGTGTTTGAGTAGAGGCCCAAGGTCCTTCCGCCACATTAATACTTAACCTATAAATATAGACACATCAATCTACTTCCCCATCCTCCTATATATATTTGCATGTACATGTCTTTGTCTAGACCTCCATGAATGCCCTTTGACTCCTAGCTCTTTCCTCCATCTCCCTTGACTTTCCTCTTGCCCTACTACCATGCTTCGTCGCCACCTGGGCTAGAGTATACCTCTTCTCTAAGCAACCTTACCCTTGATCATTCCCCACCAGACCTGACACTCCCCCCTCTCTACCATTTGGGGTCCCATGTTGTTCCCTTGTCCCTGTGTTTGTTAACACCACTTCCTAACCCCCCCTACCCCCCACCCCAAGTCCCCCCGGAACTGTCGGTCCCGTTGTTTTTCCTCCAGATAGTTCATCCAGCCTGTCCTATTCAGACAGACCTGTGGAGACACTAACATGCACGAAAACAAGACAGAGGAAAACAAAGCAACAGTATACAACCAGACAACAAAACAACAAAAACAAACCACTGACAAAGAACAGAACAAAACACTTCACAAGAGAAAAGCTTGTAGTTAGTTCAGGGATCGTTTGCTGGCCCTTAGGAGCGTTTTCCAGTCCAGTCTGTTGGGGCACCACGCTCTGGCCCCAAAGTCCACTTTCAGCATTCCCTGGGGACCTTGCCGCTCCATTCCCTTGCTGTTCCGCTGCACTCCCCCAGTGCTTTTCCTCGGTGTGGTGGGATCAGGTCAGGTGCAATTCCCACACTCTGTCTCCGGTGCAGTCCCCTGTATCGCCCTTAGTCACTGAGGGGCATCATTTCTCATAGTGGGGCCAGCCATGTTGTTCTCTCTGTGGACTGGCTGCTCTAATCAGGAACATCATCCTCACGGCCTGGTGGGCCAGGCTGTGTTCCACTCTCTCCTCCTGCCCCTTCATCTGCTCCCGTGTGCTCTGATCAGATATGTCCCTCTCCCGGAACTGCAGAGTCAATGTTGTCCTTTGGAACAAATTCTTTTCGGGGGAGGGGCAGGAATCCACTTAATTTATGGTGCTGGGGCCAGCCTCCCAGACCTCTCCACTGGTTCACTACTCCACGCCGGGATATTGCGGCTCCGATTTGCTTTCATTGTAGCCTACATAACTCCTGTTACCTTTTCCTGCAGGAGGGGTCCATTAGTGATGACCTCCCTGAGTTTTCCTTTATGTAGTAATGTCTTAACTTCCTCCCCGCCCCCACCCTTCCTGGGGCCCAAATCTAGTCCCCCGGATCACTTAACTCTACAAAAACATTCGTGTTTTGACCAATGCTCAAGCAGCACACCAGCAGATGTTCTTTTAGCTACCTCCGCCAATAGTTTTAGGGATAAATACCAGTGGGAGTCGATATTTTTATTGTGGGGGTATGTGAGACTACATTCTCAGTTACATTATTATCCCGATTGTTCATTAAGACTTTACCACTGTTTAAGTCCTCCGCCTTCTTGTCAGACTTATCATGTCAATTGTAAGTCCATGACGACGCATAGAGGCGTTGTAGAACTGCCTTTGTTTTTTTCCGAAACTAATTCTTGACAGGAGTAGAAAGCCTCATCTTTCTCCCTCAGAGTGGCTGACGGTGTCAAACTGCTGACCTTGCAATCAGTATCCCATTGTGTAACCACTATGCCACCAGAGTTCTTTGTCACTTACAAATGTAAAATACCCCTATGTTGAGTCTCCTTAATCCACTCTAATGACAAGGACGGTCTCTGGTGAAGAGTGGTAATGGCCAGGGACAAGAATAGAGACGGAAAGTTGAGGCAGGTTCTTTTCATGATGTCAATCTGAGCCACTTACTGTGTTGGAACATCTTTTATATATATATATATATATATATAATACTTTTATCGGGGACTCTTACATCTCATCACAATCCATACATTCCTCCAATATATCAAGCACATTTGCACATATGCCGCCATCAGCACTTTCAAAGCATTCTCTCCCCACTTGAGCCCCTGATCTCAGCTCCCCATTTGTGTTAGAACATCTTAAAACAAAATTAAGACCCAAACACTTTCATGCTATAAAGGCCATGCTGTGTAGTTTTCTCATGCAAGACACCATTGCTTCTCTACAGGCTCTAATACGCTGTTGCTTCTCAACGTGAACGTGCGTGATAATCACCAGGACAGATTGCTGGGCATCGTAGTCCCGAATTCATTATGTCTAGTGGCGGGTCTGAGCATGTTCCTGTCTCAAGGATTGCTGATATTCCTGGTGTGCTTTGTCATCTGACTCACTGAATCAGAAATTCTGGTCATGGCACCCAATAACCCTTACCTTATTAAGCCATCCAGGTGACTGATACGTGTGAAAGCCTGAGGATCACTGATAGTAAATAACATTGAGCAAATGATCATCCTGGTGAATCTGTCTTTACCCAGTCAGTGGACATAGTTTCAAGAAGACAGTTTAACTCCACTGACCTGTCATTTAACGAGAATTTCTTATTTTATTTAATGAGGATTTGTTTTCTTCTTCTTCTTTTTTTTAAACCCCACTCCATACTCTCTTCTGTTCCTGATAACCACTAAGCTTTTCTTTTGATGGCTTCTGCTTCTCTTAGCTACTTCCTAAGTATAGCTACACGATATTTATGCTTTCAGAGCATAATGAGTTTAAGTTTCAATCGTGTGAACATGTATCAGAACTTGATAACTGAGCAATATTCCATTGTGGTACACTGAAAGCTGGAACCTGTGTAAGGCAAAAACTTGTCAGAGATGGAAAACTCAAATCTCTTCCACTAAAAGTTAGTGATAGAAAAGCGGTCAAAGCTTTTGTGAGTCTTGGGAAAACAAGACAGTCATTCATTTCTCACCTCTCATAGCTTTCACAGTATGTACGGAAGGGCACATGGGTCATAGCTGACCTCCCCTGGCTTCAGTGAGGAAAAGGAAGCCCTGTCTCTATACCATCCCAAAGCCATGTGCCACCAGGCAGAGGTCAAATAGCTCCCCCTTCCCATCTTTCTTTTACCCTATTCTGATACCAACTGCTCCCCACATGAACTAACCATGTTTCTATTGGGTTCAATGATTCAAAGACAACACTCAACGCTTATGGGGATTTATTAAGGAAGTTAATAGGTTATCACAAGTCAGGATCAGCAAGCAGTCCGGCAGTCATGCCTCTCCTTAGCCAGCAAGCCCACCTGCCATTCCACCTCACTGCCTCAGGTCTCACAGGTACAGCCCCTCTGCTCTGTCTTGGCATGGCTCCTCTGTTCCGTGGTCTTCACTCTGCAGCCTCTGGTGTCTCTGTTCTCAGCCTCCGCCATTTTTCTCAGGGATTGCAAATGTGCTAGACTGGTGGTTCTTCCCTGGTGATCCTGGGATTATCTCCTTTTTTGCTTCTGAGATGCCTCATTCTTATAGCTAGAGAAATCGCAAAACTGACCAATCCCCCCTATTTAGCATTTGTGATGTTGCTCGATCATATGTAAATCTATGTTTGGCGTGGCCAAACTATGTTCCACGGAATTTACACCACTTTGCATTGCTACCACAGTGCACAAGTGGTTCAATTTCTGTACAACCTCAACCTCAGCACATTGTAGCACTCTAATAGGGAATGGCTACTGATGAAATTTCAGCTATTCTTAATCTGAGAATGTCTTGATTTTCCCTTCCTTTTTAAAGGATAGTTTTGCCTAATGCAAAATTCTTGGTTGTCAGTTTTTTCTTTGAGGACATTACATGTCTTTTTACTACCTTCTGGCCTCCAGGGTTTTAGAGGAAAAATCAGCTGTCAATATTAGTAAAGATCCCTTCCCTCCCCTATTATGTGACTGGTTGCCTTGCCCTTGCTGCTCTCAGATTCTTCATTATCTTATCTTTGAATGTGACTTGGTTCAGATTTCAAGTTTCTCCTGCGTGGGATATGTTCGGTTTCTTATATATGTAGATTCATGCGGTTCATCGTATTTTGGAAGTTTTTAACCATTTTAACTTCAAAATCTGTGCCCCTTTCGTTCCTTGCCTTTTGGGACGGCCATTATACGTATGTTGATGGTACTGGATGATGTTCCACAAGTCTCTTAGGCTCTGTTCATTTAGCTTCCCCGCCCCAACCTTTTTTTCCCCCCTCTGTTCCACAGAATGGATAATTCAATAAACTTGTCTACAAGTTTGAACCTCCTTTGGCATTTTATTTTAGTTATTGTTCTTTTCAATTCCAAAATAGACACTTATGTCCTTTATGAATTTTTTCTATATTACTGATATTCTCTGCTTATTGAAACTTCATTGTCCTCATTCCCTTTAGTACATGGATCATGTTTTCCTTTAGCTCTTAGGATATGTTTAAAATACTTAAAGTGTTTCTCTAGTAGTCCCTTGCTTGAATTTACTCAGGTCCAAGTTTTACTAATGTTTCTGCTGTATGGATACTTTCTTACTTTTTGCTTTCCCTGCCCCTGTGTTCTAAAAGCTAGCGCTTTAATATTGTTAGATGCCCTTTCCTCGTGGCCCCATGTTCACCGTTCTCAATCAGTAGTGTGTTTGAGCCCATTGTTGCAGCAGCCCCTGTGTCAATCCGTTGTCACTAACAGTTTTCTCTTTTCACTAACCTTCTACTTTCCAAAGCATGATGTCTTCTTCAAGGACGCCTGATATTTTGTCTGCAGCGTGTGAGATAAAGTGTCACTAACCTTACTTCTAAGGAGCATTCTCATTGTACTTCATATTTGTTCACTCTTCTTGAGTCCATGGTATAGTCAATGTTCTTCACCAGTACAATAATTCAAAAGCATAATCTCTTTATATATTTTTTACTATTACAAAAGGGCTTCGAAAAAGTTGTGGAAATTTTGAACAAAAGTAATGGGATTTTCCCACAAACTTTTGGAAGCTCCTTTTTATATTGTGGCAAATCTGAAAATCCAATTCTACTCCTTCCCTGGTTTGTTATTGAACGTTATGATTGGTGATATTAGTTTATTAACCCCTCGGCTCTCATATCATGTTTTTCCTATGTGGCCACTGAAATCTCTCGATTGATTGAGTCATCAGTACTGATTTGCAGAGATGACCTGAAACACTGGAACAATAACAACAAAGACCCTCCCACTTGTAGCAGATTGACCTTGTGTGTCTGTTAGAAACATATTAGACAGTTAAGAACCCTGCCACGAGTTTCCCTTTCTGCTTGCAGAGTGCCTGATTCTCCCTCAAAATGTGAACGCTTTGGAGAGTTTCAGAGCTTTTCTTTAGCATCAGTGAATCCACACGCAGGTCTATGCATGACCTTACAGATGCCAAAGAATTATGCAGGAGCTGTCAAAACACTTAATCCTCAAAACATCATCCTAGTTTTTATTCCCAGGATTTTCCCAGTGAGTCTGTTGTTCACTTCAGTTGTTTCCTCTTGCTCCGGATAGATGAGTGCTTCTGTCCCCATAAATGTTTACAAACTCAGGAATCCAGAGGGGCAGTTCTGCTTTATCCTATAGGGTCACTGTGAGTTAGAATTAACTCAAGGACAATGAATTTGGTTTTCCAGTTTGGAATCGCACATCGATTTCATCTCTACTATAAGAGCTCCCTAAGTCTCTTCTGAGTGGATATATGCTTTGGGATGACTGTGAGAAAATGTCAATAATGACATTATTGAGAAATAATTTCTTTATTGAGAAATCCAATTCTCTATGCTATGGAAGTCTAATTGCAAAGTTTCGTATGCGCTCATTTGAAACTATTACTTTTTCTGTAATATTGTTTCTCAATATAAAATACTTACCTTCCAAGTCTAATAGGAAGCCCGTGGCTTTTATGTATCTTTCAGATATCGCTACTAATTCTGTGATCAAGGAATTACCATTGAAAAATGAAAATAAAGGAGAGCTATATCAACCTGTGATAGTGGAAGAACAAGAAAGCCATGGTATTGATGATTTTTATTTCAGCAATGTCAGAGAAAACAAGTGTGAACTTGAAAGTCAGTGGACATTTGATGCACAAAATTATGAAGGAGTGCTTATGACCCATAACAAAAGCATATTTGGTACCAGAGGCCCACAATTTAACCACCCCTGGACTAATTTCCCACTAAATCAGAGTATCTCTGTAAGTGAAAGTGCATATCAGTATTTCAAACAGTACTCGTTTGTAAAAAATTTGTTAAAACTAAAGCATAACATAGACTTTGCAGGAATAAAATATAGGAAACTTTTACAAAATACAATTGGATTCAGCTTTCAGACACATTTTGCTGAAATGCAGCGATTTCAAATTCAGAAGAAAATATATGATTGTAATCAAGTTGAGACATTTATCAACAATGGCTCATCCATTTCACCAGCTCACAGAAGTATTCCCGATGACAAAGTGAACATTTTTAGTGAATATGACGACGTGATTGTGCATCCTTCATTGTTTACCCAACATCAGAAAATGCTCACTAGAGAAAAACCTTACAAATGCAATGAATGCGGGAAGGCTTTTAGCCAGTGCTCAATTCTCACCAAACACCAGAGAACTCATTCTGAGGAGAGACCTTACATATGTAATGAATGTGGCAAAGCCTTTACCGGCCGTTCAAACCTTACTCAACACAAGAGGATCCACAGTGGAGAGAAACCGTACAAATGTAACGAATGTGGGAAGGAATTTACCAGACGTTCTTACTTGTGGGGTCACGAGAGAATTCATACAGGAGAGAAACCTTACAAATGTAATGATTGTGGTAAAGCCTTTAACCGCCTCTCAAATCTCACAAGGCATCAAAGAATCCATACCGGAGAGAAGCCCTATAAATGTAATATATGTGGAAAGGATTTCACCATAAGTTCCCACCTTTGGGGACATGAGAGAATTCATACTGGAGAGAAACCTTTCAAGTGCAATGACTGTGGCAAAGGTTTTACTGAGCGGTCCAACCTGACTCAACATCAGAGGATCCATACTGGTGAGAAACCTTACAAATGTAAGGTATGTGGTAAGAATTTCCCCACGCGTTCACACCTCTGGGGTCATGAGAGAATCCATACTGGAGAGAAGCCTTATAAATGTAATGAATGTGGTAAAGCCTTTACCGGGAGTTCAAATCTTACTCAACACAAGAGAATCCATACAGGAGAGAAACCATATAAATGTAATATATGTGGCAGGGCCTTTAGTCAAAATTCAAGCCTTAATATTCATCAAAGAATCCACACTGGGGAGAGACCTTACAAATGTAAAGAATGTGGCAAAGCCTTCAAGCAGTACTCAAGCCTCACTAGGCATCAGAACATACATCCTGGAGAGAAACAGTACAAATGTAATGTGTGTGACAAGGCTTTTCTCAAACGTTCCCACCTTTGGGAACATGAGAGAATGCATATTGGAGAGAAACCATATACATGTTTTGAATGGCAAGGCCTTTAGGCCATGTCGTGACTTCAGGATTCATCAGAGTCCAAAATGGAGCGAGACCTCACGAGTGCAATGAACGTGGCCTATTGTTTAACCAATTCCACCCTGGACCAAACACCAGAAAATTCATTCTTGAGTGAACTAAATCGGTCGTTCCACTTGAAAATTAACTTCAATTGTTAAATCTCCAGAATAAGTGCCGGTCAGAATCATTGAAAAGCCATGCATTGTTGAGTGTCAACTGAGCAAGAGGGTCTGCTGGAAAGTCCAATTCTGTTGAGTTTTTCATCTGCTTGTATTTGAGGTTTCTTTTGAAGGTTATACTACTATTGGTGTGAGTCAGCCAGAGGCGTAAAAGATGATGGATGTTAGGCCTTCTTCACAAACGTTGCTCGTGCCATTGTTAAGTACTCCAGAAAGAGATCGGCAAGATGACAGTGAGACTGCATCCAGGAGAGGGCATTCCTACAGTGTGGTGTAGCGGAAAGACACTGGAGTAGGGGAAGGGAACAGATGTAAAACTGTGACCCTGAGTCACCATATTTAATATGGGCAACATCCCTTTCTACGAGTTGGATGGATGGCAGGGAGCCACTATGAGTTATCAGAAAGGAGTGCTTATCAGCTGACCGTGAAACCCAAGGAAAAGGGGAGAACATGGAGAGCTTTCTAGTGAAGTAGTTTTATTGATTAGTAGGGACTGCTAGGGGGCATTTAAGTTTGTGGCAAAATGCAGTAGAAAGGCAATGGAATTTTCCCACGGACTTCGGAAAAGCCTTCAAATAGTAGAATAGAGGTAAATGTTAGTTTCTCCTTTGAAAGTAAATAGCTGTTGTGTAGTGAAATTCATGTAAAAAATTACTATTGGAGACCAAGTAGAGTAGGGGGTTGCAAAGTTTGAACCCACCAGCTACTCCGCAGGAGTGAAATTAGACTTTCTATTCCTGTAAAGATCGCAGCCTGGGAAATCCGCAGTGCCAGTTCTTCAAAAGGGCACTGTGAATCGAAATTGACTTGATGGCAGGACGTTCGGTTTTTTTGTTTGTAATCTGAAGAAGTTATCAGAAGTTATCAGTAAGCAAAAGAATGAGAATATAGTGCATAGATAGGATTTACAGTTAGCCATTAATATGTATTTTGCGCCCTTTTATTTAGAATATGTCAAGAGTTCATTTGAGTTCCATAATTTTTCACAAGTCCAAGTTGTCTTCCTTCTGTTAGAGAGATCCCATATCACTGAGGCACTGAATAACAAACGTGTTATACTCTCAAGGAAGAATGGCATCTATGATCATTTCTTCCCTTGGTGAAATCAAACGATATGCAATTTGGGGAATGCCGATACCTCATAATGTGTACCCGAGTCACTGTCACCACACTCTATCTCTTGAACACCGATGTGGCTATTAAGAAAAGGTGCCATTTTCCGATTCAATTTCCCTGACCCTCTACATCACTATTCATGAACATGACCACACAATTATATTTTTACAAGGCCCTTTTTTGATGTGTGGTGAAAATAAAATATGTCAAAACATTAACCAGCATAATTTCCACCGTTACAGTTGATGGTTTCGATTACACTTTCACATTGTGCCACTATTACCTCTGTAGTCTCCCAACCTCTTCCACCACCAATAATATAAATTCTGTCCCCCCAACTATTGATCTGCCTTTCTTGTCCCCCAGTTAGCAATAATCTTTGGCTTCTATATATTTCCTTACTTTGCATAAGTCAGATCATACTATGTATGCCCTGTTGTGACGCAGCGTATTTTTAGCATCTGTCCATGTTCTAACAGAAGTTAGATGTGTGATATTCCATTATATGTGTATCATATTTTCTTCCTCCATGTATCTGTTGGTGGAATTGGCTGTTTCCACCTTTGGGCTTTTGTGAAAAGTGCTTCCATGCACACTGGCGTGTAGGTTTGTGTTCCTGTTATCATGCCTTCCTATAGACTTAGGAATGGAATTGCTGGATCATGTGGTAGTTTTTTGTTCTTTCCTGTGGTAGTTTTATGTTCAACATTCTGAGGAACCACAGGACTGATTTCTGCTCCGGCTACTATTTGTTATTCCTGCTAGTAGTGCATGTTGGTGCCAGTTATGCCACAACTTCCCACGTGGAAAACTTGTAATCTATACAAGGATCGACAACCTAAAGACTCATGAGTCATCTTGTCTGTGGTACGTTTTGTATAACCTGTCAGATAAGTGATTTTTAAATGTATAAATTTACAGATGGAGATATATATATATATATTACACACACAGGAGCTGCCTCAGAAGACCCATGTGGGTCACAATGATGCAGTATATTATACGTATGTATATATAGGCTTCAAAAAAGTTTGTGGAAAAAATGAATTAAAAGATAATAAAATTTTTCCATGAGCTTTATGTTTCCCCCTTGTATGATTTTACTTACATGAAAAACAAGAATAGGCAAATGTATAGACCAAAGTTTATTGGTATTAGCCACAGGACAGATGGGAAAGGAAAGTCATTGCATAAGAAGCAGGGAGTTTATGATGATGGGATATTGGGTCATGATTATGGATAATGATTGCCAATTAATGTAATCTATGTCCCTAAATTCTACACCTAAAAATGTTCACTTGGAAAGTGTATTCAATATATTTTTTACCAAAAAAGTATATAAAATACTATTGCCTACTTAAGAGTAATGATACGATATTAACTGACATTCTCAAAATTAATGTGACATTTAGAAAAAGTATTAAGAGGAAAATATGTGAAATGGAATCTGAAATGTCAAGAACCTTGTCATTTGATTAAATTTGATAAGTGAGTATGAGCCTAAAAATATTCGAGCAATTCAAAACTAGAGAACATATTACCATATGTAACTGAGCTTGACGGGATCCCAGTTGTTTTTTTCCATCCACCTAAAATGCTCAATTTTGAAAATATTTTCTCTAAATTATTTCTCCTTCAATGAGGAAATGTAGTTATTGGTTGCCATTGATTTGGCTCTAGTCCATGGCATCCCTGTGTATGTTAGAATAAAATGTTGCCTTGCTAGACATCTCACACCAAGGAGAAATAGTTTTGATAAGAGACAACAGTTGTCTCCATTAAACTCGTGTTGAGATTCAACAAAGGAACACAAGTTAGTCCTCAGATAATGTTCCTACACAGTGTCAGAAAATTTGAATGACTCCATTCGACTCGTATATGTGTGAGGCTTTTTGGAAACCACTAATTCTGAAATTTTTTTCAGTTTTGCATAGATTTAACACCAAATTTGCGCATTATAAAAAGCATATTAAGATTCAGGTGGACAGTCTGCACCATCATTTAGCCAACCACACACAAGTCCTTCATCACCTTGTCTTGATTCACTTTCTCAGTCTCCTCTCTCCGTGACAAAAACTAACAATCTGTCTTGGAAGAAGTACAGCCAGAATGCTCTTTGGGGACTAGGATGGTGAGACGTCCTGTCACATACTTGGAGCGTATCTCGAGGGCCCATACCCTGGGTAAAGGACCTCAAGCTTGGTAGAAGACCAGTGGAAAAAGGACACTCTCAATGAAATGAATTGACGTAATAGCTGCCAAGTGGCCTCAAACATAGCCAGCAATTGTGAAGATGGCACAGGACCAGTGTTCCATTCTTTCAATAGTGTCATGAGTCAGCCTATTTGGAGGCACTGAACATCAACACTCAATCTATAGCCACCAGCCAGGCACCAGTGATTCATGTTACAAACGTGTCAATTCTTTATGCTTATAGATTGTTTTGTAACATATTTAGAGTATTTTGTAATTCTCTGAAGTTTTATTAAATGTTTCTTGATTTTTTTTTCCTAGTGAAATTTTGGTTTCCTAATTCTGACTTAAAATTTAATTTTATGTTTGTTGTACGAGGGGGGGGTACCCCCCAAAAGCAGATTTTTTTTTTCCAAAACTATGCTTTTAAATTTTTTTTACTAAGCAACCTTATCACCTTCGAAGCACTCTCCATCGCACTTAATACGTTTGTCAAATCTTTGATTCCGGCCTTGGAAACATTTTTCAAACTCATATGTTTGGATGACTGACAGCACCTCCCTCGCTTTTTGTTCTTCGCCTCTTCCATGTCGTCCCATCACTGCCCTTTCATGTCCCTCTTCAATTGTGGGAACAAAAGTCGCACCAAGAAAAGCCAGGTGAGTAATGTGAGTGGGGCAAGAGAGGCATGATGTTTTTTTTACCTAAAACTGGATCACTGAGATGGTTGCATGAGCAAGTGTGTTATAGCAAAACCAGTCCCCTATCTGCCACAAATCAGGCCTTTTTTGTCACACACTGTTGTATGATATATTTTCAGAACCTCTAAATAGAGAGCTTGATTAACAGTCTCACCTCGTGGAACAAACTCAAAATGTAATATGACTCAACATTTTTGTCCATTTGGCAAGTTGACGGATGTCCAGAACAAGGTTTGTCATCAGTTGACATTTCACCCTTTTTGAGACAAGAAAGCCATTTGTACACTTGGGTTTTTTCCACAGCGCTGTCCCTGTACACTGTGTTCCACATCACAGCTGCTGCAACGTTTTCTCCCAAGCAAGCAACAAAACTTCACGACCATACGCTGTTCTCTTAAATCAGCAATCACAAAAACGAGGTTTGAGCGAAACTGCTTTTACGAAGAAATTCTCTGTGACCAGAGAGAACCTTCCCAGGATGCGCCACTGGGTGCAGGAGCTCAGAGGGAGTTCCTTGATGCTTTCCTAGTGTTAAAAATGCGCACTACAAAAGCTCTGCCCAGCAGAGCTTTTCTCTCTCTCTTTTTTTTTGGGGGGGGGGAGGCGGGGTACAGGGGAGGGCCCTTGTAGACTATTTACTACATTGCAGAGTATTGTGCTTTAGCAAGTTTAATGTTCAGTAATTATTTGCTAACTATATGCTGATGTTAAACCATTTTCAAATATGAGACCATATGTTTCCTATGAAGTGAAGAGTCCTTTAAGATGTCTATGAAAACCCCCTCTGGTTACATGCAATCACCCTTTCTTTAATCTGTGTTTATAAACTTGTAAATGCCATCATTGGAAAATGTCATCGCTGTCATAGTACTTTCTTTTAATATTAGATTTCTCAATATAAAATATCCACCTTCCAATCCTAAATACTAGGAAGCCTCTGCTTTTATATTATCTTTCAGGTGTATGCTAGGTTTGTGACCAAGAAATTATCACCAAAGAGGAAATTAATAAAGGAGCATTATGCCAAAATTTAGTAAGGATGAAAGTTTTGAGAGCCTTAATATGGAAGGATTTTGACTTCAGGGATTTCCAGGGAAACATGATGAGATTGAGAGTCAGTAGCGCCATCAAAGAAATTGCAAAGGCATATCTAGGACCCTAACAAAAATCTCACTGGTGTGACGCATCATGAACGTAGCACTTCTTGAAGTAATTTTAACAAAAACAAATATATCTGTTGAAGTACAGATCAGTATTTCAAACATAACTTCTGTTTTTAGAATTGTTAAAAACTAAAATATAACAGATTGGGGAAAAAAATAAACCTTTGCAAAATAGATTGGATTTAGTATCTATCCAGTCACATCTTGTAATGAGGAGAAAGACAAATGTATTAAAGTTGATAAATCTTATAATATTGGTGCCTCGCTTTCTCCCGTTCAAAGAACAAATGGCAAAACCAACATTTGTAATAAATATGGAAAGGTGATTATGCATCCTTCATTGGTTGCTCACCACACAATGCATACTAGAGAAAAATTTAACAAAGGTGAAAAATATGGGGAGAATTTTAGCTGGTGCTCAATTATCACCAATTATCAGAGAATTTATTCTGAATAGAGACCTTACAAATGTAATGAGTGTGACAAAGCCTTTACCAATCGTGCAAATCTTATCCAAAATAATTCACAATGGCAAGAGCCTTTCAAAAGGAATGAATGTAGTAATTAATTTATCATTCATACTTGTGGGGCCATGCACATTCATATTAGAGAGAAATCCTAAAAGATAAAACTGGCAAAAAAAAAAACCTTTAGCCTATCATAATACTTCATGAGGCAGCAGAGAATCCATACAGGAGACCAACCATACATGTGACATGGATTTTGCCAGACATACACACCTTTGGCACATTTGAGAATTCATACTGGAGAAGAGCCTTTCAAAGGTGATTGTGGTAAAACTTTTATCCAGCACTGAAAACGTACTCAACAGAATCCATCCTGGAGACAAACATTCCATCTAATTGACAGTAGCAACGTTTGTCGAAGGGTTTAAACCTTATCCAGCCTGACGTAATGCACAGTGGAGGCAAGCTTTGCAAATGGAATATGTGTAAAGATTGCCCACCTTCAAATCTTTGGAGTTATGAAAGAGGTCCAGCTGGAGAGAAGCAGAAGTTTTGCAAACAGCATAAATATGATCAAGGCATTGTCAGGCGTTTCCGTCTTTACCAACAAGAAATTCCATAGTAGAGAGAAACATGTAAATGTAAGTTATGTGACAAGATCTTTAGTCAAAGTTCAAGCCCTAATATTCGTCAGAGAATATTTCCCCTTACAGATGTAAGAAATGTGCCAAAACCATTAAGTGGAACCCAAGCCTCCCTAGTTATCGGTAAGCATCCTGAAGAGAAACCACGCAAATGTAAGGTGGAAAGTGAGGCTTTTATGCACCCTTTAGATCGTGAGAGAATGCATTGTGAAGCAAAACCATAGAAATGTATTGAACATGGCAAAGGCGTCAGGTAACGGATCTCAGAATTTACCAAAGACTTCATACCAGGGAGGAAGTTTTAAAATGCATTGAGTGTGATGAGTCACCTAATTTTCACAAGTAATTAAAAATCAGATCATTTATTCTTCTGTTTGGTGCTGCTGAGTCAGCTCTGACTCACTGAGACCCTCTGGGCAATAGAACGAACCACTGCCTGGTCCTGCACCATCTTCACGATCGTTCTGTGTGAGTTTGGTATCGCAGTCAATGTGTCAATGCGTCTCACTCAGGGTCTTCCAACTTCTCATTGATTCTCTACCAAGCACGGTGTCATTTTCAAGGGACTGGTCTCTCCTGACAGTTGTCCAAAGTATGAACCTGGTTTGACTTTTTGACAACTCACTGTATCACTGATACACTGATAAAAGAATTATTTTAATTATCTTCAGGAAAATTCTACTGGCATGTGATATTAATGAGATTAGGCCATGGGTTCATTGGAAAGATCCACATTTGGTCATCTCTGCATTCTGTTGGATCGCCTTTGAGTTGGGCATAAATAGGAATCTCTTCCAGTGGGTTGACCAGGTAACTCTTCTAAACTTCTTAGTACTGAGTACTGGAGTGCTACCAGCACTACATCAGTGTTTTGAAACGTTTCCATTGGCATTCTGTCAATTCCAGGAGCCTTGATTTTCACTAATGGTCTCAATGCAGCATGGACTTATTTCAAGGCCACCGCCTCTTGGTCACCTGAAATGGCTGAATGTCAGCAATCACTGTATTCCTTCCAGCTTTGATGCTTCCACAGTCACCAATAGTTTGCCCATTGAATTCTTCAATATTGCAATTCAGGGCTTGAAACGTTCTTCAATCCTTTCTGCACCCGCATCTCAACCTCCACATTTCTAATTCAACAGTACTCAACGTGGCAAATCCTTTAAGTTGTGCCTCCATTGTTTCTCTCCTTTTCCAAAGTATTCCACCACAAGTAACATAGACTCAGTGCCTTCACACTAAAGCAAACTTCTTTCGCCCTCCTTCCCACTCCTAACCATTGCACTTTTGTCTGTATATGTTTATTTCATATAAATGAGAGCAAACACTGTTTCGCCTTTTTCAATTGTCATTCAACATGATGTTTTCAATTTTCCATGTTGCTTGCATCAGGCATCCCTTTCTCTCACATCTGAGTAAGATGTGGCAAATGAGAAAACAGTGATTGTATCTTCCTTCAGTAGAAAAGACATGTTAGAAAATGAGGGGAAGACTTGAAATGTGGAGGGGTCCAGTGACCAGTTTCATGATGTCATGGTAACCTCAATGATAGGGTGTAAAGAACAAATGTTGAAAGACATGAAATGGTGGGTTTTTGGTTTCTAAAGGATTGTGAAAGTGGAATTCTGACAATGATTTTGAAAAGTTACTGAGCGACCCTCTGGACCATATGCCATCGGAAAGAAGAAATTATTGTACTTTCATGCCAGGTCAGTGGCATAAATGGAAGACCATGCTGAATGATGTGAATGAATGTCGTGCATGTAGCTTAGACATGCCCTGGTCAGAGACTAGACCAGGGCTATTCCTGGGATATTGTTTATTATTATTCAATTGTAATGTATAGCTTAAATATAGTACTGGATGTTGAGTATGATCTGTTGGATTACAAAATGAGTGTTATATTTTGGTTTGCTTGGTTTTTTTTACTTGTGTTAGAACGTGTCAGATGTGTTTGAGTGTTCTATGTGTGCTAAAAACACTCTCCAAGTCTGCTTTGTATAAGCCATGCTAGAAAGGCTCCTCTCATTTATTTACCAGCAGTTAAAAAAAAGACTACATGCAACTACCAAACAAATTTCTCTACCCCTCTCCCTAATCTGTAAATTCTAGTATTTTTAAAATGTCTGTAATGTTAGGTAATTTAAAGGTGCTGATTGTTTCTTCCAAATGGCATTAGTTCCAGTCATCTCTCCGAAGACCATTTCTGAGAAACAACAACAACAACAACAACACCTCTAGCACCTTTACTTCAATTTCTTTAATTATTAAAGTAGGTAAGAGGAATGTGTGTTTTTTAAAAAGTACATATTCTTTGTTTTTATGACACAAATTTGAATATACATTTATTAGGCCAAAGTAATGTATTTTTCACAACTTCAAATTTAATAATTTGCATCAACCTTATACTGTTACTACATAAAGGTATAAGCTAATGTGTCTCTCTTTTTTTTTTAATGTGTCTCTTTTTTAACTTTCATGTTTTTCCTTTTTCTGGCTAATGTGTCTCACACATGTACATTTCAAAGCCAACACAACCCATAAGCAAATTGGGTTTTGGTTCCCGCTTAAAACATGGCTGCCACTATCACAGAACTAGTGCAGGTGAATGATTTTACCAAACAACTATTTCTTCTCTGGCAGGGTAGGAAGCTGGAAGTCTAAATTCAGAGTGCTGGCTTCCAGGAACAGCCTTCTCTGTTGGCCATGAGAGAGAGTCCTGGTCTTTCACAACCTGTAAGCCCAGCATCCCCTAGAGATCTCCATGTGTCTTGGCATCAACATTTTCCTGGGTCTAGGGAGTTCTCAGTGCTGGGATTCTGAGCCCAAAGGATGCACTTTGCTTCTGGCTCTTCAATTTGGGGGGCAATCATTCTCTCCTCTCCTTGTCCCCTTAAGATTGGGTCAAGGCTGTGACCTGTGAGTAAGGTGTTAAATTTCACCCTCAGCCTGTTCAATCAGGGCAGATCACATGAGTTTGCATCTTTCGGGTTGGTCTCATCATCATTTAGATACCAAAGCACAAAGATTCTTGGCCTCAACAGGGTTAAAATATTTTTGGGGGGGTTGGGGAGGGGGTGGAGGACACAAATCCTTGACAATAACGAATCCCTAAGACTCCTTATCAGTTCCATGGTGAATGTGTTTGTTAGGGACAGGAGTGCCCATCCTGAGTCCATTGCATACCCCACTATGCAACCAGAGCATGTGAAGAGTGCCCATCCTGAGTCCTTTTCCTTTTCCATGTCCAACATGGACAGTTAATATTGCTCATTACATCTAATTGACACACAATTCTAGAACTCATTTCAGGCAGCATTTCTCTGTGATTTTCTTAACCTCAGTAATCTAACACTTTGGCTTTACCTTTGTGTAGCTGCAGTTTGCTTTGTTCATTTTTAACCAAAAATAATTTAAGACAATATGTCTACCTAACCATAATCATATTTCAACTGACTACCATCACCATAAAAATGGGAAGTAAAAATGTATAATTTTATTTCCCTCCAGCTTTATCCCATGCCATGTATATAATCTGGCATGGTTACAGCTTTCTTATTTCTTAAGTGCACAACAACTATTACTCCCATTTTATGCAACTTTAAAATTTTCAGTTTTGTTGTTTGGGATATACACACAAGAACTTTGATCAATTCAACAATTTCTAAATCGTGTAACCTTTTTTGTCTATACAATCCTTTACTACTTAATCCTTGGGCAAGTTTTATATTTCAGATGGAGAGCTACATGGTCAAAGGAATGTATATAATTTCCAAATCACTTCACATCCCACACTTATGCAAGTGTAGACCCTGAACTTCCCCATTGGATCCATTAACCAAATGTCTCAGACACATTATCCTCCCTGTGTTATCATTGTCATGTCATTATGAATACTGCGTTGAGAGTTGAATAAATGAATGATTGAACATTTTAGGAAAAAACAACAACAGGGTGTTTCCAAAAAAGTTTGTGAACAATGGAATTAAACTATAATGCAAGCTTTACATGAACATTTTGAAGTCTCTTCATAGAACAGATTTCTGACAAGAATGAGAGGTTTCTCATTCCTTATACTGCAGGCGAGGAGCCCTGGTGGCATAGTGGTTATGCACTGGGCTGCGAGCCAGTAGGTCACCAGTTCCAATCCACTAGCCACTCTGCGGGAGGAAGACGGGGCTTTCTACTCCTATCAAGAGTGACAGCCTCAAACATCCACAGGAGCTGTTCTACTCTGCCTTAAAGGGTTGCCATGAGTGGGAATCCACTTTATGGTAGTGGGTTTGGTTTGCCCTGGTTACAGAACCTGGTTTCGGTGGAGTCACAAGGCAGAAGTTTTCATGAGCCACCAAGTGGGATTTTCAAACAACATCAGGCACATATGGACAACAGAAGAGAACATGTTTAAAAACAAAAAAAGGTGCTCGGCAGGACAAGGCTGCTTTGGCTCTGGTCTCGGGAGACTGGGCAGCGGCTGTTCTATGAAGGTGTTAGGCCCTCTACTTGTGTCTGTGCAGCATGAAAACCATGCGCCTCTGACCTTGATTATGAGTCCGAAGACAAAACACCAGGAAAAGATAAAAACGCTGCAAGCAGTGAGGAAGGTACTTTCGTGACATGCAAAAAGTCTTCTCAATCCTGTTGCGTTGTCTAATACTTGCTCCATTTGCCAGAACAATTATATTAACCAGCATGTTCAGGGTCCAACACAAATCGAGAAACCAGTGTGCTTGAAGGCTTTTACTTTTAGCCCTGCCTACCTAGAGCTCCCTGGGCAGCTGGTAACGGGCTGGAATAGAAATCGGGTTTACATCCGCCATCAAAGCTGCCACTGTCCTAGGGACTCTGTTGGAATGACCCCAGGTGTTCGCTACGATCAGGTACCTGAGAATCACATCAGTGGGCATTAACCACTTGCATTCACTCAAGACAGAAGAAAGACGTTTCCCAAGATCCCAGCTGCATTCCGTGCTGAGAAAATATCCGTGCTGCCAACTCCCTGGAGTTCCTCCAGACCACCTGCAGATGCTGAGATCCACCTTCAGTGAGGGGATCCTGTGAGAAACAAGAGGCGCAGGTTCCTTTTCTCCTAGAAATTGCTGCCCCCAATTCTCTCTTTACGATAAGAAATTAGCTTCTTGGCAAAAATGAAAACATTATTTTTCTCTTGTTAAGGTATTCCCAAAATGAGATTGTTGTCCAATGCACACACGTATGCATGTGTTTTACATAGAGATTTTATGTGTCCTGTATGGCAGTGTGACTCCCAAAATATGTATTGGAATTCTAAAATGACATTCTCTATCCACCCCCCCCCTTTGTGGCAGATTGAATTGTGACACACACACGCCCCAAATATTGTAAATTCTAAACCTCTGTGTCTGTGGTTATGATTCTGTTTTGAAATGAGTTGTGTATGTTATGGTCATGGGGCAGGATGCGTGTACACTGTGTCTTGAGTAAATCTCTTTTAAAAGGTGGGGATGGGCGACAGACTCGGCAAACTGAGACAGGTGCCAAGGAACTTGGAGATTACCAAGGAACCGGGAAACAAGCTGAAGAGTCGAGGGCTTTCCCTTGGAGCTGAAGACGGAAAGGTTTCCCCGGGCCGAGTGCCCTGAATGTCCAGCCAGCTAAACTGAGAAACTAATGCTCGGTGTGAGCCATCCACTTGGGGTATTTGGACGGCACTGCGTAACTCATACGCCCTTGTACCTGTGAATTTCGTTTCAGAGTAGAGTTTCTTTGTTCTGTTACTATGGTTGTACCAATGGCGAGTGTGTTCTGAACCTAATCATTTCAGGTTTATCAAAAGAGCAGCACAGATCCAGAGGCAAGCACAAACAGCCATATCATTTGTCCATCACATAAAAATCACAACGGAACTAAGGAGTGCTACAGAGAGACAAGAACCTCCCTTCCCAACCCCAGCTGATCAAACCAAATCCAAACTTCCTGCCATTGAGTCAATCTGCTGTGTACCAAGCCTATGCTAAGGAGAAGAACTGGCCCCGTGGGTTTCTAGGACTGCACCTCTTTCAGGGAGCAGAAAGCCAGAGTTCAGGCTCCTAGCCTTCTGGCCTGCGAGAGAACGCAGTCCTGTTCCCTAATGTCTCTCCTCTGGTAGCTCTGTTTCTAGGAAACTAGGGCCAATATGATGTATGTGTGTCATGTATGCATGTGTATCTATGTAATTTACACATAGTAGTTATAAATGCTTTGCAAGTCCTAATGGATTTAATCTTCTTAACCCCGTGAGAGGAGTCTTAATAAGAATCATTTTATAGACAAGAAGAACTTATGCAAAGAAACATTAACATGTATCTCCAAATGTTTATAAGATAGATGATGTTTATTCTATAAGATAGATATCACATTTAAGCAAGGGTAAATGATGTTGATAAAAATAAAGGTGAACTGAAGGTAACGATGTTACTAGAATCATTCTGTCAGTTTTATTTACTGGATATAAAAAATGGTTCAGTAAAAGGAGGCTGGAGAAAGAATCCCTTTTCTGCCAAGAACAAGCGCACCCAGAACTAAAATTAGTGTACAGTGTTTTATAGTATCCTAAGTGTATAGGCATGAAACAAACTATGTAAGGGTAGCAATGAAACCAGTACCTGTGAAATTTTCTGATTACCAATGCAGAAGTACAAAGTGAAATTTAAACTAATGTGAGGCTGATATAGACAAAATAGATCAATGGATCTCAAAGTATAAATCCTTTGTTCACGGTCTCCAACATGCAGTATGCAAAATGCCCATCAGCACATGAATGGACAAAATATAGAATATATGAAATATGGAATATTTTTTCAGTCATAAAGACAGATGGAGTCTGGATGATGCCACACATGAATGAACATTGAACATGTGTGGTGAGTGAAATAAGTGTCACATGATGAAGGACACGTGGTGTGATGTCACTTATATAACATAAGCAAATACATAGAAACCAGTGATTATTGATAATTATCATGGGTGGTGGAAAGAAAGTTTTTGCGTAAGGGACAATGAATATGTGTGAATGGTAGAGTATTGAGGAAAGGTTGCAGAGCAAAGTAAAACACCACATGAGATATTTGAGCTTGATAGTAAGGTTTATTTTTTTTTATTCTACCACCTGTGACTCTCTTCTTTCAAATTAATTTTCCTCCAAATGCTCCTCTAACTTCCAGAGCAAAAATAATCTCACTCATTATGATCAGGTGATTAGATAAAGCCGTAGAAACACAATTATTGTTTCCATTCAGTTCACCACACTGTTAGAGTTAATGAAGGGACTAGAATTTAGCAGTTACAATTCAGGCACATTGTTTCTGTACTATCTGACTCATCATTACATTTGGGACACTATATAAAAACACTTCAGTTGATTCTGAAAACATGTTGATGTTTTTATGGGGAAATTTATGTAACAGATTTATTTCCACATTAGAATCTTCAGTGTCATGAAAACTGGGGTCAGTGGTCTCACTGAGCGTCAACTACCAATGTAAGGGTTGTTGAATTGCATTAAGACCAATAAAAATTGTAGAGTGTGAGCCTCCAATCAGGCTTCTTAAGCTACAGCATGAAGAATTACAACTTACTATTCTGACTTTGGCATTGGATCAGTAAATCCTCTGCATCTTCAATGGAAAGAGGGAAGGCTCTCACTGCCAGGATCCTGAAATCACTGTGAAGGTCAAGACACCAGGTTGGGGGCTGGGGGTGAGGATGAGAGAGGCAATCAGACCTTGAAATGAAGGTTTTTGACTCTGCCCTTACCTCCCCACAGAAATGCAATCGTCCTTTCACCTGTAGTGGCAAACTTAGGGTGCTGAATCTCACCCTGAAAACTTTTTTCCCTTTACTAATTACTAAAAACAAATACAATGTCTAAAATATTCCCAAAGAGACCATTGATATATTTTGAGAGGTCCTCCCTCTGTCAGGGTTCTCTAGAGAAACAAAATAAGGACACATGAATATATGGAATATAACAGCTAATTAGTCCACACAGTAGTACAGAGGGCTCAGTTCAACTCAATTCCGTGGAATAGTTAATATACTGGAAATCCTTCAGATCATGAGGGCTGCTGGTTCCAAGGTCAAGGAAGCAGACAGCTGAGTCTTCCCCAGGACAATGCAAGCAGTCTGGCCAGAGGCAGCAAACAGCAAGGCAGGTCACCAACAGTCAGTAGTTCAGAAGCTTAGCAAGCCAACAGGATCCAACAGCCTCAAGCTCAAGTGATGTTTACCCTACCAGGGTGGTGAAGCAGATCTCGAATAGAACCTCAAGCTCTAGTGACATGATCCATGGGTTGGCTGTCCCACAGGTAGTGTATCTAACAAGTTGAGGCAGAGAACTAACTAAAGCAACTTTATGCTGGTCTAATCAACAAAGTTCAACAGAGAGAGGGGTGGGGCTTGCTGAGTCATTTATCTCTTTTCCCTCCAATGAAACAGACCTTATTAATCCCACGTGTTCCTATTGGCCAGGTTGACACAATAAACCTAGCTATCACACTCCCTTTCCATAATCCTAGAGGCAGACAAATTCAAATAGAGGAAAATAAGGAAAGCTAAAGTTGAGCCTCGAGGGACTGGTATTTGAAGCACCTGTGTCTTGCTAGAGTTCGTGTCTCTCTGAAAAGATTTTTAAACCCAAATCCAATTCTTGGATTTTCTTCAAACTTCTCACTCCCACCATCATTTCATTTGGAGCTGAGAAACACACCCTTCAAAAGCAATCAAGAAAAATTGATCCCTGGAGAACGTATGACAGGAAGAACATGATGTCAAGAATTCGTATGAAAACTCTCTACAGACCCAGTTGGATCACTCAGTCCCATTTACTTTTGAAATATCATTGGAATATATACATGTAACTTCAAGAGTTCACAGAAAAATGGAATGAAAAGGTATGGCAAATTTCCCATGAACTTTTTGGTGCTGGATTGTGTACCAATTCCGGCTATTGTTACTAGAACTCAGTGGAACTGCCTTGTTTTCTGGGTCTCACACGTTTTCAGCTTTGGATTGTGTACGGTCTACTACTTTCCATCACTCATTTTAATGGAATGCCTTTGAGCTTGCCTTCTCCTAGAAGCTTCTGCCTTACACAGGTTAGGTTCAAACTTCCAGAGGTCTTACTACATGCCCCAACACCCACAACCACACACATATACATATACATTTTTCAAACTCAAGCCATTCCCATTGCTTTTGAGTTAATTCCATCTCATACCCTATAGGACAGAGTAGAACTTCTTCATAGGATTCCCCAAACTTAATATCTTCTTGGGAGCAGACAGCTTCAGTTTTCCTCAATGAAGTAACTGGTGGCTTTGAATCACCATCCCCTGGGTTACAACAGCAATGTTTAGTCCAATGAGCCAAAGAGCTCCTTCAATCTATATAGATAGCCAAACGCATTGTCATCAAGTCAATACTGACACATAGCAACCTCCTGTGGGTTTCCAAGACTATAACTGGTTATGGGAACAGAAAGCCCAGGCTTTCTCCCACGGAGCTGTTGGTGGTTTTGAACGGCCAACCAAGCAGATCGCAGCCCAAAGCATAACCACTATACCACCAGAGCGCCCATCAATACACACACACACACACACACACACACACACACACACATCTATGCACATGCTTATTCAAGTTCTGACACACCATTCTTAAAACTTTGGGAGTATTTTTATCTTTTATATCTACTACATATAATGTTAAAATACATTTGTAATTTTATTTGTTTCCAACCACCAAAGACAAAGATCGGATTTGTGAAGATTGATACTGATAATAAAAGGCGATAATCATAGAAAGTTAAAATAAAAGGTGGGTGGGCGTATTAACCTTACATCAGAGGCCACTCAAAACAGAGTTGCCAAAACAGAATACCACAGTAAGTAGGAGGACTCGCATAGAGTCCCTGATTAAGGCTTAAGAATGCAAGGACTGTCCAAAACGCTGGCAGTTGGAAGCCGCTCAGATAGTCCTGGGAAGAAAGACCTGGAGATCTGCTTCTAGAATGCCAAAGCCATCAAACACTGGACAGCCACCAAGCCAGTTCCAGTCTGCACACACACAGTCACTGGGATTGACTCGACACCAAATGCTTTGGGTCTTTCTGGTTATATTAAACACTCACATACATATAATTTAATTCATATTCCTAACACTAAACAGAACAGATGATAAACTACTTAATGCATGAATCCTGGGTTGAGGTCCAGGCACTTTGACAGGGGTCAGACCCAACCTAGGATGCATATGGCAGCCAACTAAAAAGGAAGGGGAAAAGAGAGAGAGAGAGAGAGAGAGAGATGACGGTGGTGGGGCAACAGACTACTAATCTACCCACGGGGTAGATTACGTCTGCACAGAAAAGGGAGAGAGAGACCAGACCTCATCCCAGAGCGCCAAGCCTTGAGGGCAACATGTCATCATGGAGCAGGAAACTAACAGGACGATGGGGCCAACCCAATCTGAGCTATGTTGACGCTCCCTAGAAGAGTGTAATACAGAGGACAGCACTGGAAATATAACCCAGGGAGAGTGGCGGGTCTGTCCAGACCAAACAGAGAGAGAGAGAGAGAGACTCTCACCATGCCCCACCAAGCCCCAGAGATGACATCCTTGCTCAGAGCAGCCAATGCACATAGAGGACGGATGGCATCCCCTCACTGACCCTCAACGCTACAGAGAACAGCACTGGAGACACTGTGCAGAAAGTATGCTCAGTCTGCTTCATGCACAGCGGGGCAAAACACATAGGGCAGCAAGGGGAGCAATGTAACCAAGTCCCAGAGGAATCCTGAAAATAGACTTCTGACTAGGGGGGAAAGGCTAGCACCTCATTAGACACGATTGGAAAGCATCCATAAAAGTCAGCAGATGGACCTGGATCTATTTATAGGCTTAAATTTTTCTTCTTTTATTTCCCTTTGGCTCTATGTACATCTATATAAGATAGGAAAGATAAACAATCCCAAGAAGACAACCATGTGACCAGCGGTTCTGGGAGGACATGGGAGAGGAAGGGGTGGGAAAGGGAAGCAGGGACCCAACAAACTCCAGGACAAGGGAACATCAAGAGATGTAAAATTGATGGTGAAGAGGGCATAGAATGCCTGGGGAAGTTTGATCAAGTGCAATGAATCTAAGAGGAATTACTGAGAGCTAAATGGAGGGTAAGCATGATAGTGGGACATGAGGAGGGTGACAGGAAATAGAAGAAAGTAATAGGAGGCAAGAGCTGTTTATAGAGCTATAGATATAGGCATGTGTATATGTATATATATTAATTTATAATGACGGTGATATAGGTCAATGCACATATATTTACACATGAAATGTTAAGCTAGCAGATGGATTTGGGGCCTTTACTCAAGGCCTCCCTAAACACAAGAACACTTTAGTCTAATAACCTGGCACTCTTTGATACTCACCTTCCTGACACTATAGCTGAAGACAAAATGGGTGCATAAACAAATGTGGTGAAGAAAGCAGATGGTCCCCAGCTATCAAAAGATATAGCATCTAGATTCTTAAAGGCTTAAGGTTAAACAAGTGTCCATCTAGCAGGGAAGCAGCAAAGCCCGCATGGAAGAAGCACGCCAGCCTGTGTGATCATGAAGTAACGACAGGATCAGGTAACAAGGTGTTGACAAGATCAGGTATCAGTTGTGCTTGGAGCTTTTAGATCAAAAGATCTAAAACAAAAAATTATATCAATGTGAACATGTGGGGTCAGAGTGGAGACCCAAAGTCCATCTTTAGGCAATTGGACACAGAAAGGTCACAAGGAAGGGATGATTCGACCAGGGTACAGTATAACAGCAATGAAACATACAAAATTCCTCTAGTTCCTGAATGCTTCCTCCCCTGCACCATCATGACTCAGCTCTACCTTACAAATCCCGCTAGACCAGAGTATGCACATTGGTACAAATAAGAGCTCGCATAAGAGACACATGGATTGCAGGACGCATAAACCCCACAGGGAGTCGCTATACCATGAGGATAGGGGGGATAGTTTGGGGAAGGGGGTGAAAGGAGGAACCAATTACAAATACAAATGTGTTTGACACAATGGATGGATGGATTGTGATAAGAGTTGTACAAGCCCCCAATAAAATGATTTAAAAAAAAAGAAATCCAGAAGATTACTGTAAGAGTCTCCGAAATACTTAATGCATTGAAAAAAAAATCAAAGGGTAAGAAAAGCAAAAAAGCAAAGAGAGTATGGTAGAATCAGTGAAAGGCTGAATTAGTTCAGCTTGAAGAGTCTCACTCTCTGCGGTTCTCTCCCTCTCTCCCCTTTCTCTCCTCTCAACTCATAGCAACCCTACAGGAGAGAATAGAATTGCCCCTTTGTGCTTCTGATATTTTGAACTTCTACTGGAGTAGAAATCTTGGTCTTTCTCCCACAGAGTAGCTGGTGCTTTTGACCTTGTGATTAGCGGCAAAAGATGATAAACACAATGCTAGTAAGACTCCTTCTTGGACAAGTATAAAGAACTATAATGAATACATGCAGTGGGCACTGTATAGCAATAGTTGCACATATTTAAAAAATAAGAAACAAAAGCCACACTTTATCCCCAAATTTAGAACAGTTAGAAAAAGCACAGAAAAAGAAGCTGATGGCCACCAAGAGAAGAGATGAAACAGATGCAGGGGTCCTCACACTTTTTAAACAGGGGGCCAGTTCACTGTCCCTCAGACCCGTTGGAGGGCCAAATTATAGTTAAAAAGAAAACTATGAACAAATTCCTATGCACACTGCACATATTTTATTTTGAAGTAAAAAAAAACGGGGCAAAAATACCCGGTGGGCTGGATAAATGTCCTCAGTGGGCTGCATGTGGCCCGCGGGCTGTAGTTTGAGGACGCCTGGATGAAAGCATAAATAAATGAAGCAGGAAAGCCATAGATAGACTCAACAAGAGAAGACTACTCAGGCAATGTATTAATTCATCCTTACAAAAACATCATAGTCATTCTCTACTTTCTTCTAGTATTGATTATTTTCATAGAGCTTTGTAACAGAGTTTTCTGGTCAAGAGTGGAGAGTATGTGGAGGTACCGAAAGATAGCAGAGGACATTGAATCCTAAAGAAGATTCTAAGACCGTCCGGAGACTAGGTTCTACCATTCCCACGTCGAGTTAGCAGCCAAGCAAGGCTCACGCTCTTGGAATCTGGTCCTGATACTGTAGGACGCTGCTATTGAGGAAGATGCAGCTTTGATTTGAGACTCGTAGTTTGTTTCCTCCCCCCTTATATATCATCAGTGGTCACAGCTCCTTCATCATCCAATGAGCAGTAAGCTAGTCAATGTGAGTAGTAAACAGAAATCTACTTTTCAAGTGGTTGTGGTCATGATCGTACCACTCTACTTGATATGGTTGAACTATTGAATTGTGTGATGGGTGAATGAAGGGCCAATAAAACTGTTTAAATTTTTAAAATTAAAAGTAAGAAAAGAACCCTACTTTGCAATTACTTTATGACTTTTAAGAAAGCTCCAAATGATGCCACTTCCCACTTTGAGTTTTTAATAATTGACATGTTTTCCATTCCAAATTCACCTCTCGGGGATTTCTTTCATCCCTTCTCTCCCTAGTCTAATTGTGTGGAGGACAGGAACGTTCCCTAGAAGTTGTAGGGTTTTTGGTAAGCAGATAGCCAGGCCTGCCTTCTGAGGCACTCCAAGTGATTGAACATTTGCATCACCCAGGGACTCCTAGTCTACGCTCACAATCAACAAATTACGTTTCCAAAGCTATCCTCCTCTCTCTTGCCTATTTCTATTTTACGCGTGGTTGGTCTTCTGTCTGCATCTCTTCTGACTTCCAACTACCCTTTTGTAAAACCTTCCACTTAGCCTCAAAACCCATGGCTTATTAGAACAAAATGTTTTAAAAATGTAACTCTACCAGATTGTACAGTAATTTTATTTTGATACTTCCATTGAAAAAGAATTTTAAAATATTTTTGTAAGAAAATATAGGGGGGCCCTGAACTAACTACAAGCTTTTCTCTTGTGAACTGTTTTATTCTGTTCTTTGTCAGTGGTTTGTTTTTGTTGTTTTGTTGTCTGGTTGTATACTGTTGCTTTGTTTTCCTCTGTCTAGTTTTCGTGCATGTTAGTGACTCCACAGGTCTGTCTGAATAGGACAGGCTGGATGAACTATCTGGAGGAAAAACAACGGGACCGACAGTTTTGGGGGGACTTGGGGTGGGGGGGTAGGGGGGGTAAGGAAGTGGTGTTAACAAACCCAGGGACAAGGGAAAAACATGGTACCCCAAATGGTAGAGAAGGGGGAGTGGCAGGCCTGGCGGGAAATGATCAAGTGTAAGGTTGCTTAGAGAAGAGGTATACTCTAGCCCAGGTGGCGATGAAGCATGGTAGTAGGGCAGGAGGAAAGTCAAGGGAGATGGAGGAAAGAGCTAGGAGTCAAAGGGCATTCATGGAGGTCTAGACAAAGACATGTACATGCAAATATATATAGGAGGATGGGGAAATAGATCTATGTGTCTATATTTATAGGTCAAGTATTAAGGTGGCGGAAGGACCTTGGGCCTCTACTCAAACACTCCCTCAATGCATGAATACCTTCTTTTATTAAATTGGAACTCTATGATGCTCACTCTCCAGACACAACGGCTGGAGCCAAAGTGTGTGAACAAGTAAATGTGGTGAAGAAAGCTGATGGTGCCCGGCTATCAAAAGAGATAGTGACTGGGGTCTTAAAGGCTTGAAGATAAACAAGCGGCCATCTAGCTCAGAAGCAACAAAGTCCACATGGAAGAACACACCAGCCTGAGTGAGCGAGTGGTCCCAAAGGGATCAGTTACCAGGCATCAAAGAACAAAAAATCATATCATTGACTGCACACCTCCATGATAGGATCACTGAAGACAAATGGGTGCATAAGCAAATGTGGTGAAGAAAGCTGATGGTGCCCGGCTATCAAAAGAGATAGTGTCTGGGGTCTTAAAGGCTTGAAGGTGAACAAGCGGCCATCTAGCTCAGAAGCAAATAAGCCCACATGGAAGAAGCACACCGGCCAGTGCGATCACGAGGTGCCCAAGGGACCAGGTATAAGGCATCATGCAAAAAAAAAAAAAGATATAAGTGTGTGTATGTATGTGTATATATGTGTATATGTATATATGTATGTATATATATGTATATATATATCATATTAAATGAAGGGGGAAGTGCAGAGTGGAGACCCAAGGCCCAAGTGTCGACCAATGGAGATCCCCTCATAGAGGGGTTTAGGAAAGGAAATGGGTTAATTAGGGTGTGAGGTAGTATCGATGAAGAACACAGCTTTCCCCCGGATCCTGGATGCTTCCTCCCCCCAACTACCATGATCCGAATTCTACCTTGCAGGGCTGGATAGGACAGAGGCTGTACACTGGTGCATATGAGGGTTGGAGGTACAGGGAATCCAGGGTGGATGATACCTTCAGGACCAAGGGTGTGAGGGACGATGCTGGGAGAGTGGAGGGTGAGTGGGTTGGAAAGGGGGAACTGATTACAAGGATCCACATGTGACCTCTTCCCTGGGAGAGGGACAGCAGAGAAGGGGGGAAGGGAGACTCCGGATAGGGCAAGATATGACAAAACAACGATGTATAAATGACCAAGGGCATATGAGGGAGGGGGGAAGGGGGAGGGAGGAGGGGAAAAAAAAGAGGACCTGATGCAAGGGGCTTAAGTGGAGAGCAAATGCCTTGAGAATGATTGGGGCAGGGAATGTATGGATGTGCTTTATACAATTGATGTATGTATATGTATGGATTGTGGTAAGAGTTGTATGAGTCCCTAATAAAATGTAAAAGAAGAAAAGAGAAAAAAATGATTAGGGCAAAGACTGTACAGATGTGCTTTATACAATTGATGCATGTATATGTATGAACTGTGAAAAGAATTGTATGAGCCCCAATAAATTGTTAAAATTAAAAAAAGAAAAGAAAAAAGAAAATATAGGGGGGAAAGGATCATCCTGGACACATGGACACGTGACTGACATTAGTCAGAAACAAAAAGCTTGAAGCATAATTAAGAAGTTATTGCCGTAAAGCCAGCTGCAGTGAAGTGATGTAGTTGATATGGTTCTTCTAGCCATAAGCTTTGTAACTCTCACCAAAAGACTCTCTTCTTGATGGCTCTAGCTATTCGAAAATGGAGGAAGATACTGATAGGATTATATAATTCAGTTGCACGTGGCTGTTAACAATGTACATTGTGCTTCACATCCTGCTTGATATTTAATGAGCTATCGTAACAGCAGGAGAGAGATGGAGGTCTCATTTCCAGCAACAGAACCTGGAGAAAAGCACTTACTTTTGATTGCTGAACCTTGGACTTCCTTGAATCAGGGGACAGCTGTGAACCACAGGAGTAACACAGGAGTGGCAATAGCAAACAAGGCCCAGAATATGAGATAAAGTGGTGGAATGCACAGCTCGGAAATCAAGTAATACTGAGTGACCTCAGGAAGGAGAATGGTTTGTAGCATGCAGTGTCTCCAGGCACTTAATTGGGGCAGCTAAATTCAATAATCCATGCTGTGAGAGCTGAGGCCTATAGGCTGATGCTTGGGGTGGAGTGGTATACCCTTTGGTCATTTATTGGCATCCCCCAAATATCTTTAAAACATCACCCCACAAAAGTACTACTAACTACTACTACTAATAAGTACTACTAACTAAGTAACTACTACTGTTCCCTACTATATCCGACCCTCATTTTTCTCTCCTCTTAATTCATTTCTACTCTGGAAGGGAAATTGGACAGTAAAAAATATTATGTTCCATTAACTTTTTTAGTATACAGCATTTTCTAATTTAGGAATTATGTCCTTGGCTTATTGTGACATTGAATAGCCTTAACTATACATTTTTGTGCTTCCCAATCATGCTTGGTTTCTACATCTTTCTTAATATTCGTATTGCCTGCATTGAATTTGGATCCTCTCATTCTTTCTATTTGTTAGGTGCATAGAATCACCTTCCTTTTTTAGCCTTATTCTGTCTTGTCACCAACCATTTCTACTTGGTGGTCATGTACTTGGATGCTTGATCTTTCTGGCCCACTCAATGTCCAAGAAACCCTGCTTCCTTTGTTGCATCCCACACAGGATTTCCCTCATTCTACTTACTGCAGCAAATCTCCTTAGTTGATGAGATTGTATTTAGCTCCCTGTAAGCCCTCCCTATCCTGCATGATCTGCCATCATCTGCCTTTAAATCCTTCCTTTTCCTCTCTGGTCTACATATTGATACGACAAAGTTATATGACAAGGCTCACCTTACAGACTATCTCCTCAGTAACTCGCAGAAACCACCAAACAAAAAAACCCATTTTAAAAGGTGTATCTCCACCCCACCCCCACCCCCTTTAGAATGTAAGCTCCTCAAGAGCAGGGACAATGTTTGCTGTGTGTTTCATTGTGCCTAGTACACGTGGAATGCCCAGTAAATATTGAACAAACACTGCCCACATATGGCAGGCGTTAAAGGGCCCTGTGACTTTGAGGCCAAAGATTACAGAGTTACCTGCTTGTTGACCCTGCTCAGAAGAGGCTACCATTGTACAACCACTTGTAACCTGTTGGCTTCCTTAATAGACTCCATATTCATGATTATTGTCTTTTAAGTTCTTTGCATCCAATGCACTAAGTTGCCGAACTCAGCAAAGAAGTAGAGGATGTGGTGAAATGGACAGTTGGTGGTTGACTTGGTAGGAAGATTGGAGGGTGGAACCAGCTTTGGGGGCTGCTGGTGTGGAGTTTGATTTCTGTTGCCTTGTGATCTTAGGATGACACAGACACCAAGGCCATGGTATTTGTATTTATTTATTTTTCATTTTAATCACAAACAAAAATAAACAGGGTGATCAAGAATATCTACTGAGAAGATAATATTGGACTCATAAAGATTACTGTTGTGTTGAAAAGTGTGGGAGTGGAGAAGTAATTAAAAACTTAATTCTGGATTCAGCTTAGCATATGCAAATCCCAGAAGAATTGTGCACTCTCTGGGACCTCTCCCCAAGTGCCATATATTTTAGAAATTTCTAGCTTCTTTAACACACCTTAGGGAAACATTTGCAAGGTAATAAATCTTCCTGGAAAATTGAAAATAAACACGTGGACTCAAAGGACAGGCACAGATCACTTCCCAACCACAAGGCTCAGGGATTGAACCATGGTAGTGGCTGTGAAAGTGGAGGATTGGACTGGCCAGAGGAAATGAACATGTAGAGTCTAAGGAAACATGTGGGGTCTTCAGAGACCAGGCTGACGAGGTCACTGCCTCCTTTGCTGCGCGTGGAAAGGTAGAGTCCCCTGCTCTTGAAGTCCAGGAAGGGTCAGGAAAGATAAAGGGTTGGGAAGGCATTCACCTGCATCCCAAGTACGTCACAGGGCACGAGTTACAAAGGGAGGGGGTCAAAAAAGGGTACCAGAAATTTAAAAAGGCAGCAGGCCCTGCTGAATACACCAATCACAGAGAGAGCAGGACCAGGGAGAGCCCAGAGCCAAGGCAACTGGAAACAAGCTGCCTTGCGACCTCATAGCTTTCTTCACCACGTTTGCTTATTCACTCGCTTTGTTTTCAGTGGTTGTCAGGAAGGTGAGCATCATAGAATGTCAATTAAATAGAAGAAAGTATTCATGCATTGAGGGAGTACTTGAGTGGAGGCCCAATGTTCTTCTGCTACCTTAATACTAAACCTATAAATATATGCACATAGATCTATTTCCCCATCCTCACATATAAATATATTTGCATATATACATGCCTTTATTTAGACCTCTATAAATGCCCTTTGCCTCCTAGCTCCTGCCTCTATTTCCTTTGACTTTCCTCTTCTCCCACTATCATGCTAAGTCTTCATCTGGGTTTCAGTAATTCCTCTCGGTTACATTACCCTTGGTCATGCCGTACCAGGCCTCCTACACCCTCCTCACCACTGATTTGGATCACTTGTTGTTCCCTTGTCCCTGGTTTGTTAACACCACTACCTTTCCCCCCACCTCCTCCTCTCGCATTTCCCCCTGGAACTGTCGGTCCCGTTGTTTTCTCCTCCAGATTGTTCATTCAGCCTATCTTATGTAGACAGACTTAGAGAGGTAATAACATGCACAAAAACAAGACAGAGCAAAGCCAAGCAACAATATACAACAAAACAACAATAACGACAAACCAATGACCAAAAAAAATAAAACAAAACACAACAAGAAAGAAAAGCTTGTAGTTAGTTCAAGGATTGTTTGTTGGCCTTTAGGAGTGTTTTCCAGTCCAATCTGTTGGGGAACCACGCCCTGGCCCCAAAGTCCACCTTCAGAATTCCCTGGGGACCTCACCTCCCTTGCTGTTCTGTTGCACCCCTTTAGTGTTTTGCCTCGGTGAGGTGGGATCAGATCGGGCATAATTCCCACAATGTGTCTCCAGTGTTGTCCCTTTAGGGCTTTGGGTCAGTGAGGGATGTCTTGTCTCATAGTGGGGCTGGCCATGTGGTCCTCTCTGTGGACTGGCTGCTCTAATGGGGAACATTCTTTCTCTTTGTCAGGTGCACAGGATCACCATCCTTTGTTAGCCTTATTCTGTCTTCTCACCAGACATGATCTTTCTGGCCCCACTCAGCATCTAAGAAACCCTGCTTCCTTTGATGCATTCCACAAAGGATTTCCCTCTTTCTACTTACTGCAGCAAATCTCTCTAGTTGATGAGATTGTATTTAGCTCCCTGTAAGCCCTCCCTATCCTGAATGGTCTGCCATCGTCTGCCTTTAAATCCTTTCTTTTCCCCTCTGGTCTACATATTGATACGGCAACGTTATATGACAAGGCTCACCTTACAATCGCCTCAGTAACTCGCAGAAAACACCAAAAAAACAAAAAAAAAAACATTTTAAAAGGTGTGTTTCCTGCCCAGACCCCTTTTAAAACACAAGCGCCTCGTCCCTGGTGTGATTCCGTCCTGCGCTGCCGTGTGTAGCAACGGCAGTGGTTTCCCTCCGTTTTCCGTTTCTCTCACCAAAGTGTGTGTCACTGCCCCATAGAAGATTCGATGGACATGAGCCCCCTGCGGCCCCAAAACTATCTTTTCGGTTGTGAACTAAAGGCCGACAAAGATGATCACTTTAAGGTTGATAATGATGAAAATGAGCACCAGTTATCTTTAAGAACGGTCAGCTTAGGTGCGGGTGCAAAGGATGAGCTGCATATTGTTGAAGCAGAAGCAATGAATTATGAAGGCAGCCCAATTAAAGTAACATTGGCAACTTTGACAATGTCTGTACAGCCAACGGTCTCCCTTAGGGGCTTTGAAATAACACCACCAGTGGTCTTACGGTGGAAGTGTGGCTCAGGGCCTGTGCACATTAGTGGACAGCATGTAGTAGCTGTGGAAGAAGATGCAGAGACAGATGATGAAGAGGAGGAGGATGTGAAGCTTCTAAGTATATCAGGAAAGCGGTCTGCCCCCACAAGCGGGAACAAGGTTCCACAGAAAAAGGTTAAGCTTGCTGCTGATGAAGAAGAAAATGATGATGATTTTGATGATGATGAAACTGAAGAAAAAGCTCCAATGAAGAAATCTGTATGGGATACTCCAGCCAAAAATGCACAAAAATCAAACCAGAATGGAAAAGACTCAAAACCATCAACACCAAGATCCAAAGGTCAGGAATCCTTCAAAAAAACAGGAAAAAACTCCGAAAACACCGAAAGGTCCTAGTTCTGTAGAAGACATTAAAGCAAAAATGCAAGCAAGTATAGAAAAGGGTGGTTCTCTTCCTAAAGTGGAAGCCAAATTCATCAATTATGTGAAGAATTGCTTCCGGATGACTGACCAGGAGGCTATTCAAGATCTCTGGCAGTGGAGGAATTCTCTTTAAGAAAATAGTTTGATATGGATTGTGATAAGAGTTGTATGAGCCACTAATAAAATGTTTAAAAAAATAGTTTGAACAGTTTGTTAAAATTTTCCATCTTATTTCATTTCTGTAACAGTTGCTATCGGCCATCCTTTTTTTTTTCTTCTTTTTTTAAGCAATTTATTGGGGCTCATACAATTCTTATCACAATTCATACATATACATACATCAATTGTATAAAGCACATCCGGCCATCCTTTTTTATCATGCAGAGTGAGAACTTTCCCTACCGTGTCTGATACATGTCATCCAGGTTCCTTTGCCAAGAATGTGTTGTCTAAAATGCCTGTTTAGTTTGTAAAGATGGAACTCCACCCTCTGCTTGGTTCTAAGTTTGTATGGAATGTTATGATAGGACAGAGTGGTAGCAGTGGTCAGATAAATGGAAACGGTGGGGAGACAAAAATATACATGTGAAATAAAACTCAGTATTTTAATAAAGTAAAAAAAATGAAGCGCCTCAGTGCAGGTACAATGTTTTCTGTGTGTATTATTATGCCTGGTACACTTGAAATGCTCATTAAATATTGATGATGTGGCGAGGGAGGCAGAGAGGAAACAACCACCATCCACATACAGAAGATGTCAAAGGGCCTTGTAACTTTGAGGTCAAAGATTATAGAGTCACCTGCTTTTTGACCCTGTTCAGAAGAAACTTTCAATGTGAAAAAAAAAATTGTAACCCGTAGATTCCTTTAATAAACTCCAAACACGTGATTATTGTCTTGTAAGTTCTTTGCACCCAATGCAATAAGTTCTGGAACTGGGAAAAGAAGAATGCTGTGAGAGAGACGGTTGGTGCTTGAATCGGGTAAAAGATTGGACGGGGGAACCAGTCTGGGGGTGACTGCTGATATGCAGTTTGATTTTCTACCCTCTTGTGATCTTAGGATGACTCAGACACCAAGATCATGACAATTTTATTTATTTATTTGTTTTTATCACAAGCAAAAAATAAACAGGGTGAACTAGATTACCTACTGAGTAGAAGCTAGTGTTGAACTCAGTAGTATTACTGATTTATTGAAAAGGATCCGGGGGCAGGCGGTGAGTAATTGAAAAGTTAATTCTGGATTCAGATTAGCATATGAAAATCCAGATCAATTGCTCTGTCTCTGGGACAAGTGCCATATAGTTGACAAAGTTCTAGCTTCTTTACACACCTTAGAGAACCATGTGCAAGGTAATAAAGCTTCCTGGAAAATAAACACGTGGACTCATAAGACAGTGACAGATCACCTCCCAAACACAAGGCTCAGGTGTGGAACTGGGGTACTGGCTGTGAAGGTGGAGGGTCAGACAGGCCTGAAGAAATGAACATGTAGAGTCTAAGGAGACAGGTAGGGTTTTCAGAGAACCAGCCTCAAGAGGTCACTGCATCCTTTGCCATGCGTGGAAAGGCAGTGTGTTAGTCTGTTGTACGGAGGGTCGCTATGAATCAGAAGTGACTAGATGGCACCTAACAACAAATGAGGCTCAGTGTCACCATGCTTGCTTCTAAGGGGCATTCTGGCTCTCCTTCTTCCAAGACAGATTTGGTGGTTCTTTTACTTTCAATATTCTTCACATGCATTGGTTCTTTTTCAGTCTTCCTTATTCAGCATCCGACTTTCACATGCGTGGGAGGGGATTTAAAATACCAATTCTTGGCTGGCGTCACTTTAGTCTTCCTCATACCCTTTACCTTCAACCCTTCTAAGAACTCCTTGCCCAATGCAATTCATCGTTTCATTTATTGACTTCAGCTTCCATGAGGCTGGATTGTGGATCCAAGCAAGATGAGATCACTGGCAACTTCAATCTTTTCTCCGCTTAGGGTAATGTTAACCATTGGTCCTCTTGTGAAGATTTTGGTTTTCTTTACAGTGCGCTGCCATCTATTCCGACGTTCGTAGTCCTTGATGTTCACCAACACGTGCTTCCAGTCATCCTATTGACAGCCGGGTTGTGCCATCATCGCCTTGCAGGTTGTTAATAAGCCTGCTTCCAGTCCTTGTACCATTTTCTTCGTCCTATAGGCTAGTTTCTCATGTCCTCTGCTCAACACACACATCGAATATGTGCAGTGAAAGGATACAACCCTGATGCGCCTATTGCCTCATTTCAAACCTAGCAGTATTCCCTTGTCCCGTTCAACAACTGCCTCTGAGTACACGTCCAGGTTCAACAGACTCACAAAGAAGGGTCCTGGAAGAGGCGTGCTTTCTGGTGCTCTCCCTAGTTTGTTGTCATCTGTACAGTCAAATGCCTTTGCACACACGTCACCATCGGGTCATCTAGGCCAAGAGCCCTCTGACTTCAACAAGGATGTCTCTCACTCTACGTGCTCTTCTCTTATCTACCTTGGATTTATGGCAGCTTCCTGTAGGTGTACGGATGCAACCAGTGTTCAATGATCTCATCGCAGTTTGATTTCCATGTTAATATTACTGATTGAAAATAAAGGAGGTAAAAGAATAGGAAAAACAATACCTCACACAGAGAAAAAACTGGAAAATGTGGCACCAAGCATGCTTTCGCTGCCTCTGGTATCTAAGGAGTTTATGGGGCCAGGTGAAGGGGGATGGGACAGCAGTCCTAGATGGAGAACCTAAAGGCCTATGTAATTTGAGATCAGGGGACCTGATCCAGAAAGAATTTTTCCCAGCGCTTGCGGTAACTGAATCAGAGGCCTTAGACCTGGAAGGGATTTTTTGTGGATCGGCGGGCAGTTAGGGGATTGGTGGCTAGATATGGAAGGAGTTCCTATCCTTTGACTACATACAGGAACCTGGTCCTCAATATGGTACTGGTATTATGAGGGGGGCATTCAATTGCCTCTGGACTCAGGATGGTACATTCAGTGTGAGATCCCTGAGGGGGCGACTCCCATACCAGACTTTTAAAAGGCGAGTTTAAAGAGAAGAGTCATGGAGCGAGTAAGGTTAGGTGTTGGCCACATATCTGGTCACCAACAAGGTGAAAGGATCCAGGGAGGATCCCACCTTTCTCCTGGCCTGCCACTGATGAGCCCGGCCACTCTCTGGATGGGATGCTTCATGCAAAATTCAGGATGACTGCTCATGTCAGGCTCACCAACGAGTCAGCATTCTGTCTTCTCTTTCGCTGCTATTGGTCTCCTACTCAGTAGTCCATTCAGGTCGCTGTCCCCTTCTCTGAAGATCCGGGATCCAGGATTACCATCTGTGTTTGTTTCTCTGTGTCTCTCACGTGTTTGGCATACAGGGTCTGCATAGCCTGTCTGCCTCATGCACCCTCTCGCTGGAGGTCTGTCCCTTTTCCTCATATTTAACTTCAATATTTCTACCTATCCATCATCATCTGTCAATTGACTAGAAGTTCTCTATAGGTAGAAAGTAAAAAACAGGTGTTTATTTTCGCTCTGGCCTCATCCCAATCCACTTGCATTGTATGTCATGGCCATGATTATGGTCATTTCTTAAATGAACATCACACATCCTGTGTCCTTGGATGTAACTTTGAAAATAAATCATTCCATTTTTGGTGTTCTTTGGAATATACAAGGCAGACTACCCAACAATTTAATGTCTCACATTTTAATCACGTTTCAATTATATCACATTTTATCACAATTCTGTGCTAGGTAATTCTTGAGGAATGTTAATATCTCTGATGGAATCGTACACATAAAAGGAGTTTCTACCATCTCCAGATGATTTTAAACCCTACTTCTTTGCTACTAAGCTGTATTCTCAGAACGTCTCCATTAGGGCCATTAGTAAAATTTCACTGACAGCCAGTCTCTCAATGTGGTGCCCAGCATATGGCTGTAAGATGATGAACAGTGCAGGAATTAATAATGAACTTTTGGAAGAAACACGCAAAAGTGTTTCAAAATAATTGTGGAAATTTAATTAAAAGGTGAAAAAATTTTGGCGCATAGTTTGATGTCAGATCATATAACCTCATGAGGGGTGTCTAGTTCCTTACCCTGCAGGCAACACAGAGCCTAGATACAGTGGAGTCACGGCTTCTGATCAAAAAGGAACTGAGCTTTGGGAAACACTCTCCGATAAACGTTGAAGTGATGCCCATCCACCTAGAGGGATTTTCTGAAAAAGCCAAACATATGTAAATAATATAAGACAGGGTGTTAAAGCATACAAAGGTGCTCACCAGGACAAGGATGCTTTGAGTGGCTCTGGTCTCTGGGGAGAGTCTGGGGGAGAGGCTGTTCCCATGAATGTGTTGGACCCTCTGCTTGTGTCTGTGCAGGATGAAAGTCATAGAGCTGCTGGCCCAGATAATGAGTCCAAAATATAAAACTCCAGGAACCAATAAGAAAGCTAGAAGTAGTGAAGTGGTGGTTTTCTTAATGTGTACAGTAGAACAATATGCTAATTTCCTATTGTTTGTGTAAGTTTTATTGGTACTTTTGCCTGACACATATATATAAGAACAAAGGAATTGACCAACATGTTCAGCATCCAACAAAGAGAAGTTGAGAAGCCAATGTGCTTGGTTGCTTTCACTTTAAGCTCTGCCCACCTGGAGTTCGCTGGGCAGATGGTGATGGCCTGGAAGAGACTCAAAAGGCAGGTGTTGCCCAGGACCACACCTTTGCCCACAATGTGAACATAGAAAAGAGTTTACATGCCAAATCAGTGAGGAACTCTTCCCGGCCAAAAGTTATCAATGCCCACGGGCTTCCTTTAGAGAGAATGGTCAAGGTGTTGGCTACCGTCAGGTGCCTGAGAATCAGATCTGTGGGCTTTAGCCTGTGTGCACTGAAGTAATGACAAAAAAGAAAGACATTTCCCAACATTCCGACTGAACTCTGTACTAAGAAGACTCTCCCTACTGCCAAATCCCAGAGGGTCATTCTGTCCCTTTCCAGCTATTGGAATTCTCAATTCTGATATTCACATTCACAGCCTGGTGACCCTGTATCGAACGATGAGGTGTGGGCCCCTTTATCTTAGAAACCGCTGTCCACGTTTCTCTACGTTCAATAAGAATTGAGAGTCTCTTACCAAAAAGATATGATTCTCTTCATATGGGACTCCCCAAATTAAAATGTGTGTCCGATGCAAGTGTGTGTGCTTGCGCTCTACATGTATGCACATAATGTGTCCAAGGGATTGAACCATGTACCAGAATAGCTCTGGGAATCCTCAAAGGGGTAGGATTTCTATCTGTTGTTACAGAGTGTGCTGTTGCTAAAACAGAGTGCTTTAAGTGCTAAGCCCATTCTGAGGGCAGCTCCCATTTGGAAACGGCTGTCTTTGCTATTTTAATGAGGTATGGTTAGTGGGGGATGTGGCTTGATTCAACCTCTTACAAGATATTAAAGAGTCAGATTTAGCAAGCAGAGATGGGAGGGCTATGGTTGCCAAGCAGCGTGGAGCTCACCAAGGGACCGGGAAACCAGCTGAAGCATCTAGGACCTCTTCCCCTGGATCTGAAGGAGAGAAAGAGTTCCTGTGAGTTGATGTCCTGAATTTGAGCTCTCAGTTGCTAAATTATGAGAAAATAAATATCCGTTAATGCCTCCCACTTGGGCCATGTCGGTTGTAAAAGCACTGGATAGCTAACATGCTCCTTTACCTGTGGGTACAGTTGCTTTTCTGACTATGGGTTTTTGTGGTTGTTGTTGTCATGGTAAGGAAGTTATGACAGTGGGAGTGTGTCCTAAATCTAATCACTTCGGGGTTATCAAAAGACCAGCACAGACAAACACACAAGCAAGGATAAATGGGCGAAGAATTTGCCACACCACATAAAAATGTCCCAGGAACCATAGGGTTGGAAAGAAGCCAGAACCTTCCCCAGGCCTGGCAGACAGAGTCCTGCCATTGATGCGCCCTCAGTTAGGGCCCCTTGCTTTGACTGTGAGAGAATATTGTTCTGATTTTCAAAACCACCCAACTTGTGGTCTTTCTGTATCAGCAGCGCTAGGAAATGAATACCAATATGTTGATCTGTGAGCCATATAAGTCTGCCTATCTATGTTCTTTGTATGTGTCAGTTAATCATATTTAACAAGTAGGAAGGTATTCAATCTTCATACCCCTGTGACAGGAGTCCTGTTCAGATTTACAAACATGGAGTTCTTTGCACAGAGAGGTTAAAGGCATATCCAAGTATTTATCCTATAAGACAGCTAGCACATACAAGCAAGATTCAGTGCTGTTAACACAAGGAGCATGAGTTGAATGTACTATTAAAGTACCAGGCTCAGTCTACAAATTGTAGTTATTCAGTACAAAATTACCCAAGTAAGGAAGCAGTAGAAAGGCTTTCGGTTGCAATGGTAGCAACAATGACACCTAGAACGGATATTAATATGCAACATTTAGAGAAACCTAAATAGCTGGACGTGTGCTATAATTAAGGTGAGAAAGATACACATTTCTTAGGCTGGGAATGAAATCAAAACTCACGTAATTATCTGTTTACCAATGCAGGAGAATAATGTGAAAAAAAATCAAAGTTCATATGAGACAGCAATAGATCAACGGAACATCATAAACTTAGAATACGTTGGTTTAGTCTCCAAAATGTGGAAAACAGCCTCTAAACTTCTACCAGCACATCAATGGTTCAAATAGGGCGCATACGTACCATGGCAGAGGACTCTGGCTTAGAGAGAAACGGAGTCTGCTGCATCTCACAACATGGTTGAACCTGGAAAATTTTAGGCTGAGAGAAAAAAGTCCGTTTCCAAAGGGCAGGTAGTGTTTGATCCCCCTCATATGAATTAAGGAAATACATTGAAATCAATTATTACCTGGAGTGAAAGCAAAGTCTCTGCATAGGGCACAAGGAGTTTCTGCTTATGGTGGAATAATTGAGGACAGGCTTGGGAGAACGGTTGCACAAGCTTTGTTACGTAATCCATGGCACTGAAGTGTACCCGTACAAGTGCTCGAATTGGCATACACACACGCATATGTATACGTATTCATTTTATCTGCATATACTTTGCATATAATACAATTTCATCATTCAGTGGTGTTAAGATTTGTGCAATTGCCACCACAATCAATTTCTTTTTTTTTTGTCTTCAATTTTTAGTTCCGTGAAAATCTCACGACTGTTTGTGCTAAACATCAACACGCGGTACAAAGACTGTGCAATTACATGAAAAGCAGTGGACAGGACAGCGTGTAAACCTCTAGGCTCGCTGCAAAAATCTGCCACAGGAAGAATTACAACTCTTTCCCGTGTCTTTAGCACTTGACCATTTTCTACCTAGAAGAATTTGTTTCCTCGACATGAACATGTAGCCAGCCATCTTTTGGTCTGGTATGGTTCTATGGCATTTGGATATGTTTATATAGATTATTTAGTATAGAGATAGATATTATAAATTTTTCCAGACTAGAACTATGCGTTGAAGGACTTCTTTTCTTATGGTTAAAAATACATATAGAACGCTTTGAAAATGATGATGGCACCATATATACAAATATGCTTGACACGACCAAGGTATGTATGGATTTTGATAAGAGCCGTAAGAATCCCCCCCAATAAAATGATTTAATAAAATAAATAAAAGCTCACATAAGAAATACAGATAAAACAACATTCACCAATCCACTGGTTAAATTAATCATTTGCAGTCACTCTCAAATCTCTCCCCTCTCAGATGCCTAGTTGACTTCTGTTCTCCCTCCTCCGCACCTGAGCTTGAAAGAGGGAATACTCACAACGCTCTGCCAGGACGCTGGGACCACTGTGGACACAGGCCGGGCTGTGTGTCTGTGTGTGTTTGGGGGGCAGGGGAGAGGGAGGCAAATAAGGGTTTGGAACTCAGTGACCTCACCTCTCCAGAGAACTGCTGTCCAGAGCCAGGAGGCCCGACCATTGCTTGGAATTTATTAGGACCTGCTTGGAGCCAGGAGGCCTGGCCATTACTTGGAATTTATTAGCCTGAGCTCTGGGCATTCTTCTACCCCAGCCTATGTGACAGAGCACTGCAGCTGTAAAGCTTGAGCAAACAAGGGGTGATGCTCTTTAGATAAGCACCCCTGTCCTGCATCCCCTTGATTGGGCAAAAGATCGTCCTCCCCTATGCTTGATTTGCGTGTACATGCCACTCCTCTGCGTACCTAATTGAAGACTGTAAGCCCTAACTGACTCACGGGCAGGGTACGCTCCCCTGAACTCCCTGATTGGCCTGTTGCCAAGGTAGCCTAATCTGCATGTGCGGCTGAGGCTCCCCCCCTTGGCTGGCCCTTATAAGCTGTGACTCTTTGTTCATTAAAACAGGACTTGTTCAGGATATTGTCTTGTCCTCATTCTCCGTGCCTCTTGTACCCCCCCAATTCCCACTCTCTCCTCCAGGATCCACGGTGAATGTCCCATGGGAACGGGACAACTGCAAACATCATTTCACCTGTGGGGGTGTCATAGTGCACACTTGGGGTGCTGCTATTAGGCCTGAACATTTTTTTCCAGTTGCTAATTACCAAATCAATTAGAACATCTCAAGCATTTCCAAAGAGACCACTAAGTGTTAACGGACTTCCCTCTCCATGATCCCTAAAGACAGACACGTTCAAATGGAGGGGAGCAGGGAAAGCCGAAGCTGAGCCTTGGGGGACTGGTCGCACACATGTTGTCTGAGCTGTCTGTTTCTCCCTGAGAGGAGATTTAAACCAAGTCCTCACGTTTTCTTTACTCTGCCACTCCACCTTGAACTTCCACCCCCAAAAGTCTTCGAGAAACATGTATCCTGGGGAGGGAGGGGGGGGGGAAGAGGACCTGATGCAAGGGGCTTAAGTGGAGAGCAAATGCCTTGAGAATGATTGGGGCAGGGAATGTATGGATGTGCTTTATACAATTGATGTATGTATATGTATGAACTGTGAAAAGAATTGTATGAGCCCCAATAAATTGTTAAAAAAAAAACATGTATCCATGGAGAAAATAAGAAAGGAAGAACATGATGTCAAGAATGCATACTAAACGTCAGGAGAGGCCAAGTCAGATAGCTCCCTGCCATTTGTTTTTGAAACACAGTGCAAATGGAATGTCTCTAAGGGGGCTTCAAAAAGTTGGTAGAAAAAGGGAATGAACAGCCAGGTGAATTCTTCCACCACATCGAGACAATCTCTGTATACAATTAGCTCCATGAGAGGCTGGATTCAATGGTACTTTTAAAAAATTCATTTTATTGGAGCTCATACAACTCTTATTACAATCCACACACACATCAATTGTGTAAAGCACACTTATACATTCATTGCCCTCATCATTCTCAAAACTCTCACTTTCCGCTTGGGCTCCTGTAATCAGCTCATTTTTCTTTTTTTCATCTCCCTGCTCCCTCATGAACCCTTTATAATTTATAAATGATTATTTTATCATCTCTTATACTGCCTGGTATTGGGGGTTCATACAACTCTTATCACAATCCATACATATATCCATTGTGTGTCAAGCGCATTTGTACGTTTGTTGCCATCATCATGCCCAAAACATTTGGTTTCTACTTGAGCCCTTGGTATCAGCTCCTCATTTTTCCCCTCCCTCCCCAGTCCTCCCCCCTCATGAACCCTTAATAATTTGTAAATTATTATTTTGTCATATCTTACACTGTCCAACATCTCCCTTCACCCATTTTTCTGTTGTACACCCCCCCACGGAGGAGGTTATATGTAAATCCTTGTAATCGGTTCCCCCTTTCTACCCCACCTTCCCTCCACCTGGTATTGCCACTCTCAGCACTGGTCCTGAAGGGATCATCTGTCCTGGATTTTCTGTTTCCAGTTCCTATCTGTAACAGTGTATGTCCTCTGGTCTAGCCAGGTTTGTAAGGTAAAATTGGGATGATGATAGTGGGGAGGAGGAAGCATTTAAGAACTAGAGGAAAGTTGTATGTTTCATCATTGCTACACTACGCCCTGACAGGCTCATCTCCTCCTCACGACCCTTCTGTAAGGGGATGTCCAGTTGCCTACAGATTAATCTTAAACTGCATCACAGAATCATCCTGCCCCACCACCTTCAAATTAATATGATTCTTGTTCTCAGTCCTGACTCCTTCCTTGGGTTTCTTGTCGGCCATGGCAAGTGCAGAAGTCTCCTCAGCTGCTGCTGCTGCTTCATTGATCTTCTTTATTTTGTGAGTCAGTCTGTTTGTGTCAGTCTGGGTAGACTAGAAAAACAAGTCCAGAGACACATATGTGTGTAAGAGAGAGCTTTATATCAAAGAGTAATTGTATATTAAGAAAATATCCCAGCCCAGTCCAGATCGAGTCCATCAGTCCAATATTAAGCCATATTTCCAATGCCAGTCTATAAATTCCTATTCAGACTCATGCCATGATGCCAAGTGCAGGAAGATCACAGGCCAGTGGGTGGAAAGTCTTGTGGATCCCGTGGCGGTGGAAGCATCTCAGCATTGGTGTGGGTCTCCATGTGACTCCTCCAGTTAAAGGGCTCTGGATCCATCAGCTTAGCTCCATGTGACTTGTCAACAGAAATGTCTTGCAGGGAAAGAGTGTGGCCTGCCTCCAGGGAGGAAGACAGGAGTTCTGAGAATCTTCAGGAGAAGGCCATGCCCACAAAGAGGCCTCATTGACTAGGACCTGATTGGCAGGCTAGACTCCACCCCTTCGCAAGTTGACAGTGGAGTATGTAACTGTCACAGTCTGTTATTAGGTTAAAAAGTTACCTCAAGGACTCACATCAAGGTTCAAAAAGTATTCCATGCAACTGTCACAAGGAGTCCTCCAGCCTCAAATGGTCCTTTAAGTCTGGATCTTTTAGGAGGCTACTGTTCTCCAGGGGCAGTCCTACCATGCCCTAGCATCTCTGTGAGTCAATATTGACTTGATAGCAGTGGAAGGGATGCCTGAGGAGGATGCTTGATCATGTTCTCTGGTATGACATGACAATGCTATCTCTAAGGTAAGCCAGGTCATGCTCATTTATAAACTATAGATTCATGAATAGATCTGGAGCTTACACTTAAGTCTAGCCCCCAATCTAAGAATAAATAATTAGTTCTTATGACATGACCCTACTTGAGGGTAAACCTCGTGATGAGACCATCACAGTAAAGCATAGAAAAGAAACTACATGGTTCCCGGCTTTCAAAACGATTAATGACCAGGGTCTCAAAGGTTGTTTTCAAACAAGCAGCCATCTAAGTGAGGCATCAACTAAGTCCACATGAAAGAAGCTCCCCAGCCTGTGCGACACAAGGATTGTAAATAATATAATCCCAATTTAAAGAAGGGAATGGTATCACAGTTGAATCGTGGACACCTGGTTTACAGAGGCTTATGGATGACAGGGGAATTCCCAAATCCAACTGTAGAGTCCACACATGGATTAAGCCTCTTCGATCACAATGGAGGGATGTGGGGAGCCCTGTTTCCAGACAGAGAGCATGGCAAAGTTCATCATGGCCAGTGTAGTTAGGTCAGAGTGTACTATCTCAATATCTTATCCTTTGATCTCCCTTTTAAAATGGTTCCAGTTGGAAGAGGAAGCAATCTAAGAGAAAATAAACGTGAATTAAGTGTCTGGTGGGTCCCCTGCGATCATGGATCAGGGATGGAAATAGCCTTGTTGTCTTGCAAACTGGATTGCAGATACAGTCAAGTTAGCACCCTATCATTTGAGCTCCCTTGTGATCCATTTAAATTTGTTCTAGTCTTTAATGTTTTCTGCTTTCTTTTTTATTGAATTTGTATCTGTTTTTCTTTGTAGTGCTGGTTAGTTTTTGTTTGCTTTTAACTTTCCATATACAAAATCTGCAATAGGTAAATCTGTAGCAGCAGTCATTGAATTAATGGTTCCTTGGGGGTATGGCATGGGAGGTTGGGGGGAAATGGGGAGCACATAATAATGATACAATAATGAAGAAAATGTTCTGAAACTGCGTGTGGTGATGACTGTACAACTCTTCTTGATGTGAGTGAGCTGTTGAATTGTGATATGGGAACTACATGCCAATAAAACTGTTGGGGGGTGGGGAAAAAGTTGAGGTTCCCTTCCACATTTTTTCTCCCATTTTCATCTATTGTGGTCCTGATCAGAACAATCGATAGTCAAAGCTGGGTCATATCCAGGTCTCCGGGTAGATAAGGTGGAAGTTCCTGTAGATTGGTCCTGTGATTGACATTCTTCTGTCGGTCTGTGTTAGGGTAGGTACTTTAGAGAAACATATCCACAGAAACTCCTGTATAAGAGTGAGTTTTATATAAAGGCTAAGTGCACATAAGAAAACATCCCAACCTAGTGCTGCTGAAACCCACAAGTCCAACATTAGCCCATTAACCCATATGTCCAACACCAATCCATAAAGTCCTCCTCCATCTCACAAAACACACTCTATGACGCTGACTGCAGGAGGAAAGCCGAATCAGTGAATGTGTAATCTGACAGGAGTCTCCACACGGCTGCTCCAGCACATCAGGATAGGTCCATGTGACTTCTCCTTGGGGATGTCTTGCAGGAAGTGAGCCTTGCCAGCTGAAGTAGGGAACTGGCTAAGGCAGCTGCACCCTGGTCTGACCAGCACAAAGCAAGAGACCCAAGAACTAGAAAGGCGAGGTTCACCAAGCCATTTATCCCTCTGCCCTTCAATTAACTCCCCATGTGTTTATCAGCCAGGTTGGCACAATAAACTTTAACTAACTCAGTCCTTGGTGTCCTTCTTTATCTTTTGTTCCAGATGAATAATCAACAAACAGTTGTATCTCAGCTGGCTAAATTGATTTTTAGATATGAACTAGCCTTGCATATTTTAGAGTAAACCCTTCTGACTAATATGTTTTCCTATAACGGGGGAAACTGAAGCTAGGGGGGCGAGGGGATGAATGCCTCTAGTTTCGCAAGTTTTCTGCCTTTGATAAGGAACCATCTTACCGCTTTGCTCTTGCTCTCCATTAGTAGAAAATCGGTTCATTTTCTTTTTCTGGCAGTTTGCTTCTTACACGGACGCAAGTTTTGACATATATTTCTGGTTGTGCTTTGCTCACCGTCTGTGGAGTATCATTGCACTTGTGTCCATGAAAGCCTGATGCTTTCCTATCTTGGTCTGATTTTAATATGAAATCAATTGGGACATGTCTGCTCCTCTTCCATTTCCTGGACACTTATAGGTGCGCTGGTAATATTTCTTCCTTTGGTAAAATTCATCAGTGAAGACAGACAACTCAGTCTGGACTTTTCTCAGTGGAGTTAAATGGAGATCTCTTGTTTATTCGGAGTTTGCTATAGTAAGAGGGTTAGTAACCTTTTCCTACATTTAACAGAAACTCAAAGGAAGGAGGGGTCAAAGTTTTACAGTGAAAATAAAGAAGGCTTTGGGGATGCCTTAACATGAGGAACCTGGAGGTTAGCTATAATGTGGGCATCCTATATGATTCGTTACAACTATGGCTTCCAAATGGCTCCGTGTACATGTTACCTAGTATGGGGGTCTGTCCCCACATCTGAATGGGTCCTGAGGAGCGACCATGCAATTGAGGGAAAATCAAGAGACAAATTATTCAAGGAATCTCCTTTCCAGAAATCAGGAACAAGAGAAAGAGAGTGAATGTTTTCTTCCAACAGTATTACACAGTCGTGGGGCATGCAAGTCCCTTCAGTCACACAGGTCACAAGGTGGGAAGTATCTTAACCATAGCTGTTCCTGAGCTCATTGGAGGAGTAACCCTAGACCAGTGTTGGGGGTAGGCAGAGGGGAGTCAACCACCCTTTGAGTGAGAAGGACAATAGGAGTTGTTTGTTCTTTGAGATAGGTAGCCTTCGGCTGGTTACATAGAGAGCATCCATGTGCTCGTAAAAGGCACCTCTAAAGTAGCACTATTATTGGGGGGGATGTTGCGGGGATGATTTTTAGTCAGGAGAATGTGACTGGAGGTCATCTCTATCTCACTAATGTGCTGGGCTTCCTCCACCAGATCAGCCATCAAGACTGTTAGCTATGAGGGTAGAGAAATTGGATGCATACATTATCTTCCAAGTCTACAGTTTCCCATAACATAGTAACTAACTCTACTGCACTTTGGTTTCTAACCAGAGTAGGGAGCATGCAGCTGGCCACCACCACATGTGAAGTGGTACGGTAGGCCACCACCATTGAATGGGGCACAGCCTCCTGTTGCCGACTCAGGCAAAATCCAACAAGAGATTTGACAAGAAGTGGAAGATGTGGCTGTATATTCTTCTCTTGTTTCCACGAGTGATGAATGAGCCCTTTGAACCAGTTCAAAGTCCTGATTAGACTCACAGTTGCCATTCAGCTGATCAGACTCATAGCAAACCCATATGTATCAGAGTCAAAAGGAGCCCCATTGGATCTACAGTGGTTGAGTATTTGGCCTGCCTTCCATGGTTCCTCTTTGTGAATTCATGTTTGTGACCTTTCCATTAAGAGCAAGGAACATTTACGGTTTGCACCATTCAGGGATTCAACTGTGGACCCGAAGAACAAACGCAACGGAAACTTACAGAGGACAAATGTCTTCTTCGTTGAAAATGTTTTCAGCAAAGGTTGGTTCTTCTTTCACTATTCTGACATCACAGCTGCCTTCTGGGTCAAAGAGGTTCTGTGTGTGAGGGATCTGTCCAAAGGAAGTGCTTCCCTCCTGGCTATTTTACTTGTTTCGAGAACCCTGCCCCTCCTGCCTCTCTGGTGGCTCATTTTTATAACCACCAGGATGTCAATTATAAGTAACACTGTTCACATACTCTCACAACTGAATCATACCATCCTATTAGGATCCCTCCCACCCCACCCCCATCCCCACGCCCAGCCAGCTTTTCTTACCCAGAGCCATCAGGAATGTCCTTTGATGGGAGTTATAAAGACGATAGGCCGATGAGTCGTTTCCAATAAGCCACTGCAGTGCAGCTTTCATTCCGTAATAGCTTCTTGACTATGCTCCAGGATTTCTTCAGAATCTTCAGTCTCACTTACATGCAGGTCAGAATGATCCTCATCCCCTATATTTTCCTACCAAAATCTTCAGAGGTCCAAGGAAGTGGAAATAGAAAAATAAGCATGAGTATACAGTCTGGTAGATTTCTTTTTTTTTTAAACAGTTTGTTCTAAAGGATTAGAATGCCTTCTGGACTGGCACTCAGAGGCAAAATAATAATAATGCTTTATTGAGAGACCATTTTATGCCTAACTCAGCATCTTGCTCAAAATCTATTTTGTTCCGTTAAACTGAATATGATTTGATCACGAGGTGTCAATAGGATCAGGTATCGGGCATCAAAGACACAGAACAAAAAATCATATCGTTGGAGTGGAGACACAAAGCCCATCTGTAGGCAATTGGACATCCCCTTACAGAGGGGTCGTGGGGAGGAGACAAGCCAATAAAACATATAACTTTCCTCTAGTTCTTTAATGCTTCCTCCCCACCCCACCCCACCCCCACCATCAAGATCCCAATTCTCCCTGACAAATCTGGCTAGACCAGAGGATGTAAACTGTACAGACAAGAGCTGGAAACACAGGGAATCCGAGACAGATGACCCCCTCAGGATGAATAATGAGAGTAGCCATACCAGAAAGGGAAAGGTGGGGGGAGCAAGGGGAAACAATCACAATGATCTACATACGACCCCCTCCCTGGGGGACAGACAACATAAAAGTGGGTGAAGGGAGACATCGGTCAGTGTAAGACACGAAAAAAATAATAATAATTTATAAATTACCAAGGGTGAGGGAGGGGAGGAGGGAGTGGGGAAATGAGAAGCTGATACCAAGGGCTCAAGTAGAAAATAATGTTTAGCAAATGACGATGTCAGCAAAGGTACAAATGTGCCTGACACAGTGGATGTATGGATATATGGATTGTGACGAGAGTTGTACGAGCCACCAATAAAATGATAAAAAAATAAATATTTTTAAAACCTGAAAATGTTTGAACTATGTCACTATGTCTACCTCATCATGATCATGTTTCAGCTGACTCCCATTTCCCTTAAGATGCAAAGCAAAACGATGTCGCTTTATTTCCCCTCCCATTTCGTCTTCGGCCACTTTCATAGTTTTCCTTTTTATTAAATGAATCGCACAGTGCTGTTCCTATTTTATATAACTTTTTAAGTGATTTATTTCATTTTGGTTGTGCTTTTAGAATATACACAGCAGAACATATACCGGCTCAACTATTTGTACATTCTGTCATTTTAACACAATTCTGTGCTAGGAATCCTCGGGAAATGTTACCAGCTCAGATGGAAAATTCCACACTGGCAAGAGTTGCCATAGCAACCTCTTTCCGAAGGTGTAGAGTCTGAATTGCTCACTGCAGCCATTAGTAAAACTGCACCGACATAATTATTCTCTGTAGGCTGTGACTGGCATATAATTGTGAGTTCTGACAGCTGCGCAAACGAATGATTGAGCTTTAAGATAAAAAATGTTAAAAGCATGTCAAGATGCTTTAAGATGTCGCTGGAAAATGAGATGGAAAGATAACATTTTCCGCAGCCTTTGATTTAGGCATTGAAGATAAGAGCAGGGATTCTGGGGAAAGGAGGAGGCCAAAAGAGGAGCTGATACCCAGGGTTCAAGTAGAAAGAGATGCTTTGGAAATGATGATGGCAACATAGGTACCAGTGTGCTTGATGCAATTGAATGATCAATTGTTATAAAATCGTTAAGGGTCCCCAATAAAATTATTAATAATTTTAATGGGGGGAGGGGAAGGAGAGGAGCCTCTAATTCCTTTTCCTGCAGAGCATGCAGGACTTGGGTACAATGACAACGGCAGGGGTGTTGACCAGCCACCAAGAGGGATTTTCCAAAAAGCTAATGCCAAACACAGGTGGAAAATATAGTAGAGGGTGCTAAAGGATACAAGGTGCTCACCAGGACAAGGATGCTTTGAGTAACTCGGATTTCACGTGAAGGTCTGGGGCAGGGGCTGATCCTATGCAGGTGTTAGGCCCTCTGCTTGTGTCTTGTGTCTGTGTAGAAGCCATGGAGCCCCTCGCTGGCCCAGATCATAAGACAAAACACCAAGACACAACAAAAATGCTAAAAGTAGTAAGGAGGTTGTTTGCTTAAGATGTGCAACAGAAAACAGGGAATCCAGGGTGGATGATACCTTCAGGACCAAGGGTGTGAGGGGCGATGCTGGGAGAGTGGAGGGTGAGTGGGTTGGAAAGGGGGAACTGATTACAAGGATCCACATGTGACCTCTTCCCTGGGAGAGGGACAGCAGAGAAGGGGGGGGAGGGGAGACTCCGGATAGGGCAAGATATGACAAAATAACGATGTATAAATTACCAAGGGCACATGAGGGAGGGGGGAGAGGGGAGGGAGGGAAAAAAAAAGAGGACCTGATGCAAAGGGCTTAAGTGGAGAGCAAATGCTTTGAGAATGATTGGGGCAGGGAATGTATGGATGTGCTTTATACAATTGATGTATGTATATGTATGGATTGTGATAAGAGTTGTATGAGTCCCTAATAAAATGTAAAAAAAGAAAAAAAAGATGTGCAACAGAACAGTGTGTTAAATCTTTGTGCTCTCTATAATGTTGATCGCTTTTACCACTATAAGAGCAGCTAACTAGACTAAGCAGCAGGTGCAGGATCCAACATAGATGGAATGAGAAGCCGATGTGCTTGGAAGCTTTTACTTCAAGCTCTGCCCATCTGGAGTTCCCTGGGCAGATAGTGAGGGCCCAGAAGAGATTCAAAAGGCAGGTGCTCTGCCTTTGGTTACACCCCTGCCCATAGTGTGAGCACAGTAAACCAGTTTAGCATATATCCTCGTGTATAAGCTGAGCTTTTTGGCACATTTTTAATGCAGTTTTTGTGGTAAATTCAGGTGCCTCGGATGATAGTCGGGTCGGCTTTTACTTGAGTCTATACGGCATATTCAAAATCACGGAGGAACGTCTCAGTCAAAAGCTGCCTATGTCCAAGGGGCTCCCTTAGAGAGGATGGCTAAGGTGTTCCTACAGTCAGGTGCCTGAGCATCCCATCTGTGGGCTGTACCCTGCATGCACTGAAGGAATGACAAAGAAGAAAGACATTTCCCAGCATTCCAATTGTACTCTGTACTAAGAAGATGTGCCCCCCCCCCAAAAAAAAGAAGAAGACGTGCCCTATTGCCAAATTCCTGAGGTTCCTTCTGCCATTTCCAGCTATTGACATTCTCAATTTGATATTCACATTCACAGCCAGAAGATCCTGTACGGAATCATGAGATACGGGATACTTTTTTCTTAGGAACAGCTCTCCAAGATTCTCTCTTTACAATAAGAAATGAGAGTTCCTTACCAAAAATATATTTTTCTCTCAATAATGGGATTTCTTAAATTAGGATGTGGGTTCGGTACAGTAAGCTATGCACATAGACCACATGAATGGACACACTAGGTGGATGCTATGGATTAAAATGGGTCCCCATTTTGACACTGTTTGTGGTTGCAATTGTACAACACTGCTTGGTGTGAATGAACTATGGAATGATACGGTATCTGTCTTAACAGCCCAAAAAGTGGTTTTGGAAAAAAAAAGAAGAAATGTGTTTCCAGAAATACACTGGAATTCTAGAAGGTGCTAGAATCCTAACCCCGTGTTCCCGGTTGAGTTGTCTCTCTCTCTCTCTCACACACACACACACACACACACACACACACACTGTACATCACAACCTCTGTACCTGTGGTTTTGAGCATATGGGGAAATGGGTTGTCTGTGTTATGGTAATGAGGTGTGATTAGTGTATTGGATGTCTTAATTCAATCTCTTGGAAAACATAAAAGGATCTGATTAAGCAAACTGAGCTGAGGGCAGATCAGGGCCAGACAACATGGACGTCTCCAAGGAACCAGGGAACAACGAGCTGAATTTAGGACCTTCCTTCAGAGCTGGCAGAAAGAATGCTTTCCTCTGGAGCTGGTACCATGAATGTCAACTTGTAGCTTGCAAAACAACATCGGTGTCTGTCCGAGCCATCCACTTGGGGCATTTGTGTGGCAACACTAGATAACGGGTACACCTCCGAACCAGTAGATGCGATCCCGTTTCTGAATAGGGGTACTGTTATTTTAATGAGGACATCGGAGTAGAGTGTATGTCCTAATTCTAATCACATTGGCGCGATCAAAAGAGCCCTACAGGTGCAGAATAAGCCATCACAACCAGGTATTTCCCACAGCACCTAAAATGCACCAAGAAAGCACGGAGTGGTGACAGGGAAAAACCCCGGCCCCCAGAGAGAGGTAGGGTCAAAGCTGGTGCCTTGAATCGAGGTTCCTCTTTTTCTAAACAGCCCAGCAAGCAACTTTCTGTTTTCCAAAGCTACCCACGTGTGGTATTTCTGATTCAGCAGCACTAGGAAAGTAAGAGTGCTAGGAATGTATGCAGACCATGTACGTGTGTGGGTTAGCTGAATATGTTCGTTCTTGATGTTATTAGTTATCAAACTAATTACTCCAATCTTCACAACTCTATGAGTCCTAATAAGATCCTCATTTTGCAGACAAGGAGAGCTTATGCACAGAGAGGTTATGATGATTTCCATTCTGATTGTTCAGCTCCATTAGTATTGTTTCCCTGTCCCCTTACCTTCTCATCTTTTATTGAAAGTAATCGTTGGCCATATAGTCTCATATAGATGATATTTTAAAGGCGTACAGGACTCCCCGGAGATATTCTTTATTTTGTGCGCCAGTCTGTTATGCAGCTAAAAGGTAATTTCAGGGGTTCATTTTCAGGTTCAAAGACTATTTCAGGTCAGCGGTCTCAATGAGTCTAGTGAGTATTTAAGAATCGGAGGTTCAATTGTCAAGGGTTCATGAGGGAGGGATGGAGGGAGGGGAGAAATGAGAAGCTGATACCAAGGACTCGAGTAGAAAGAAAATGTCTTGGAAATGATGATGGCAACAAATGTACAAATGCGCCTGACACAATGGATTGATTGGGATAAGAGGTGTATGAGCCCCCAATAAAAATGATTATAAAAATTAAAAAGAATATCTGAGCTTCTCTTCCACATATTTCTCCCCTTCGACTTCCTTCCTTCCTTCTCAGGGCCATTAAGTCAATGCCGACTCAAAGTGACCCTATCCCTCAAAGTGACCCTATCCCTCAAAGTGACCCTATCCCTCAAAGTGACCCTATCCGGTAGGGCAGAACTGCCCCCAGGGAGTTTCTGAGACTGTAGCTCTGCATGGAAGTAGAAAACCCAGGCTTTCTCCCTTGGAGCAGCTGGTGGTTTCAAACTGCTGACCTTGCAGGTAGCAGCCCAACGAGAAACCACCATGCCACAGGGGCTCCTCATCCTATCAGGATCCATTTCTTGTGGCCCTTAGCAGCATGACTGGTATAGCATCTGGACAACGCCTGCTTCTGCTCTCAGGGTAGATGGGGCTGGGGTTCATGTAGGTTAGTCTTTGGTTTTCTTCCTTCATTTTGTTCCAGACAAATAGGTATCAGTAGTTGTATCTTACTTAATTGACCTCTATAATAAACCAGTCTTGCGTTTAAGATGAAACCCTGCTGGCTATCATAGCAAATGTGCAAAATCCTGAGCTGGGGGTGAAGAGCCGACCCTCCCTGGTTTTTCTGTGTCTTGTGAGTTTTCTGCCTTTGGCAAGGCCCAGTCGGACCGTTGTTTCCATTGCTCTTCTCTAGTAGTGGAAAACAGTTATATTTTCATTCTACTGCATATCGTCCTGGCTTTTATTTATTCATCTTCCGGGGAGAGATTTGCATTTATTTCCATGAGAACCGGTCATGTGCTTACCCTTTTCTAATTTTACTCTGAAATAAATTGGGACGTGTTTACTTCTCTTCTATTTCCTGGAAAAATTTGGGGAAGCCGGCGGTAGCTCTGGCTCCGGTAAATAAAATTCATTAGTGTAGACACCTGGGTCTGGAACTTTCCCTGGGGAACTAAAGGGAGAACATCTGCTTAGTCCGTTTGCAATGGCAAGCGAATTAGCAACCATTTTCTTTCACTTAGCAAAAGCTCAAAAGCAGATGGGGGGAAGGTGAAAGGTGCCCAATGGAAAAGGGAACGTTCTCAGGTGTGGCCTGGTGGGAGGGCATCAGCATGACGTAGGGAGGTAGACTACGTAGAAGAGACGCAGGAAAAGGATTCATCATGGCTGGTGGACGGTGAAGAGCAACCAAATCTCTTGGTCAGAGGAGGACACAGGCTGTATTGGCCCTCTCCCATCTCTGAGTGGGGCACCACCACCTATTTTCCTTCTCAGGACAAATTCTGACAGGAGTCTGGACAAGAGGCAGTCCAACACGTGTTCCTCTTGTCTCCATGAGCATGACTCAGCCATTTTGAAACAAGTCAAAGTAAACACCACTGGTTGCCCTTGAGTAGATTCTGATTCATAGTCACCCCGTCTGTCAGAGTAGAGCAGTGGTTCCCAACCTTCCTCATGCAGCCACCCTTTCATACAGTTCCTCATGTGGTGGTGACGCCCCCCCTAACCATAAAATTATTTTCGTTGCTACTTCATCACTGTCATTTTGCTAGTGCTATGAATCGGACAATCCTTGTGAAAGGGTCGTTTGCTCCCCCCAAAGGGGTCGAGACCCACAGGTTGAGAACCCTGGAGTAGAGCATGCTCCATTGGATTTCCAATGGCGGAATATTTGGAATGCCAGACCTTTCTCCCAAGCATCTTCTTCATGGGCTCACTCCTTCCTACTTTTCAGGGTGCAGCCTGGTGTATTCACTCTTTGCACCACACAGGGAGTGCATGTGTGGAACAGAATAACCAGCGAAGGGGAAACAAAGAGAATCTTTATCTTCTCAACATTGCATATTTTCAGCAAAGGTTGCTGATGATGTGTATCACATGATTCAGCCCTCTACACACACACACACACACACACACACACACAACCAACAACAAAAACAACTTTAGAATTGATCACAATGATCTACATATAGCCCTTTCCCAGGGGGATGGACAACAGAAAAGTGAGTAAAGGGAGACATCGGTCAGTGTAAGACATGACAAAACAATAATTTATAAATTATCAAGGGTTCATAAAGGAGGGAGGGGGGAGATGAGAAGCTGATGCCAAGGGCTGAAGTAGAAAGGAAATGTTTGCAAAATGATGATGGCAATATATGTACAAATGTGCTTGCCACAATGGATGGATGGACGGATTGTGATGAGTTGTATGAGCCCCCAATAAAATGATTAATAAATAAAAACGTTCGTTCTTGTCCTCATGAAAGTTCCTAGGATTCAGTGAAGGATTGCCTCTTGTCCCATGAGTGAATGTGGAATACAAGTGGAAATGGTGTTCTGATGGGAGCCAGCATGGAAGGACACACACCAATCACACGGGCAGATTTTCACTTCACAGTTTCGTTTCCCTCCCTGACGCAGACAAGCACAGGCCTGGTTTCATCAAACAAGCTGGGCTTCATTTTGCTCGAGTCTCCCATGAGATTACAGGCCAACCAGCATAACCCTGTGTGAACTCCAGTTTTCCCAGTGAACCCACCCTTAGGATATGCGATGTCACGGGATGTGAGAATATCTATATTTATCTATGTCATCTATCGCCCATAATGAGCCTGTACTTGCCTTCCTGTTAACCTCTTGGGCCCTTTCTTACAGGGAAAGCAGCCCAGCACAGTGAGCAAGTATTGGTTGTGACCAATCGGGCTGGTGAACACGCAGAGAAAGGACCGTCTGACCTTCGGGTCGCCGGAAATGAAAGTATTTTTAGTCAAGGAATCAAAAGTTGCCGGGAAAGACGTCACCAGACCAACTGGGAAGACATTGGGAAGCGGGCGGTCTGCTAAACCATTTCTGGTCAAGAATCATAACCTACACCTTTGATGCATATTGATGAGCAGTGCTCGGAAATCTATTACATATTCCTCATCACCTCAACTTACTCTCTACCATACACTTGCAAAGTTGCAAATCCACCACCACCTGGATGTTCGTTTGCATTTGAAAGCTTGCCCAGTCCGGGCTTGCTCCTGGCTCAATCAGAAGAGAAGCCCTCTTCTTTCCCCCAGTCTCTGTCTTTCTTTCTCAGCTACTCTGAGGGAGACTTGAATGGGTAATACCTGCGATCCCAAATCACCCCACAACGGATCCCCTACCGGGGACCCAACTCCCCAGACGCAGACCCATTTCTTTCTTACTCACAGGGCACCAGTCTCCACTCAGGCTCCTTCTAATTGTAAACCGTTTTCTACTCAAGCAAGCTCTCTGGGCTTCCAATTCAAGGGGCCCACACATCTCTGGGCTTTCTCCTTCCTTACACTGCTTCGACCATTGGCTTTCCGATGTGCTCCCCAGGACACCACCAAGGTCGAATGATCGCCGAAGAGAATCTGCTTAAATATCACGTGGACCTTGGGGCTCTCGGTGGCCTGATTCACATCAGGTGCTGGGAGTCTGATGGGCTTCTCCAGGTGGGTTGAAAGGCCAATCCTTCCGTGACCAGTCAGCTCTTACCTATTGGAAGAACCCAGCCACGGAAGGCCTTTCACCCAAACCCACGCCCGGGCATAGAAATCCATTCAGACTCACAGCACGACTCGACCCCAAGCCCTTCCAAGTCCCCAAGGTTCTGGGTAGCAGCGCCAAGAAATTGCAGGTCCTTCTTTTCAAGACCCGCCCTCTACACAACAAGCCAAACCATCCCACTCACGTGAGTCCCATGGGGACCTGGGAAGGACTCAATTCCCAGCCCCCACCCCACCCCACCCCACCCCGTCATCCTCTGCAGGGACCACTTCCATTTTCAGTAGCCAAGTTGGGCGGGTTGGCTCTGTTCCTACCCTTTCTGTAGGCGTGGTCTGCTGCCTTTTGCTGCTTAGAACCCTTCTTTGACCCACCACCCTCCTTTGTCACTTTCAGGTAATGTCACCTTCGTACCTTCCTTTCCCACCCCTCCCCTCTGGGCCTCTCATGGGCAGCGTGCTTGGCCTTTCTATATCCAGCTCTGTCGTAAACCATAGCACGCAGGCCCCGGGACGTGGACCCCTGGGTGGATTGAGGAAGGGTAAATGTCTCCGCCTTTAGGAACCTACTGTTCTTGTCCCCCACTCCCCCCACCCGCTTGCTTTCTGTAAAAAAAAAAAAAAAAAGCCTGACGTTCACTTTGCGAGCGCAAAGGATGTAGCTCCAACCCAGGTGAATGCAGACCCACGGAATGGTTGGTGCCAGAGCCTGATGCGTGGCTCGTCCCTCCGAAGCCTTAAGACGGCCTGGGATTTGAAACGCAGCCTGTCTGCCTGTGTGATGCACATCATTGTTAAAAAAAAAAAAAAAAGAGTGGCATGTTGGGAGTGACGTCATCGCCATCAGCCCAAGGCCAGTTTCTCTGCAGTGAAAGTCACACCTCCTCTCTTCCAGCCCTGGTAACAATCTCAGCCCAGCTGCTCCACCCCCATCGCCTCCCCCCTCCTCTGCTGGTTGCGTAATTCATTGCATTGGCTATAGTACTCATGATCGTCTGATTTATTAGGGAAATAAGTGTGATCATCTGGTTTATTAGGGAAATACATGAGATTAGGGTTAACAAGCTACGACTCGGGATCGGGCTCGTGAAGTATGTAAACACTGCCAAGCAAAACCTTCCTTCTGCAGAGCAGCCGTCTCGGCGACTCTCAGCCATGCAGGGCTGCTTTCCCGCTCCAAGCAGCCTCCTGCCTCTTTGCCTCCACGAGGACTGGCCGCTCCTCTTGCGCCAGACCTCTGGCCTGCCTGTGACTTCTTTCATGCCCAAGCTTTTCGTTGTCCCCTTCACAGCATAACCAAATGGAAATTTCACCAAAGGTGAATACTTACTTACTACGGCTTCTTCTTTTAGAAAACAGGTTGATGTACACATTTCTCCATAAAAACAAATAATGTATTTGATTCCATATTAAGTGTAGGGTGAGATAAGCTCAAGACCCATCCGTCTCTAGAATTTTAAACCAACTTGATGTTGCCGATAGAGCATTATTCTCGTCATTTCCCATGGGACTGGGCTTGCGTTCGTGGTCACATGCTCACGGGGGCACCGTGGAAAGCACACTGGGGACAGTGGTTGAAGATCATCACGGTCACTCTTCCCAGCTGCACAGACTCGTGCATCGATTTTCAGTCTGCGACAAATGAACTCACAACCCACCTGTATCACCGCCCTGACATGCACATTCCCGACCATCAAAATAAGCACAAAGATGAGGTCTTCTCACCTACCAGTTCACAGAAACACAATTCTGCATATGTCCTAATTGGGGTTGGAACCACACAGACGCTGTCTCAATTCCACTAGGCTACTTCTTCATTCCACACACAATCACAAATTCACTCACAACCACCCACTTTACCTCCCAATGATCTTATATAGTGATGGGCACAAGGCATCTCACACCCAAGGAAATAGACTCTCACAAGCATGGACCACATACAAACGGAAGCTGCTGCAGACAAGGTCCCAGTCACAAGTGCTCTCTCTCTCTCTCTCTCTCTCTCTCTCTCTCTCTCTCTCTCTCTCTCTCTCTCTTTCTCTCTCTCTCTCTCTCTCTCTCTCTCTCTCTCTCTCTCTCACTCTCTCTCCCACCCCTCTCCTATCTCAAATACCAGTGTGTCCCGTCCCGCGGGACGTTCACCGTGGATTCTGGAGGAGAGAGTGGGAATTGGGGGCGGGTACAAGAGGCACGGAGAATGAGGACAAGACAATATCCTGATCAAGTCCTGTTTTAATGAACAAAGAGTCACAGCTTATAAGGGTCAGCCAAGGAGGGGAGCCTCAGCCGCACATGCAGATTAGGCTACTTTGGCAACAGGCCAATCAGGGAGTTCAGGAGAGCGTACCCTGCCCGTGAGTCAGTAAGGGCTTACAGTCTTCAATTAGGTACACAGAGGAGTGGCATGTACATGCAAATCAAGCATAGGGGAGGATAATCTTTTGCCCAATCAAAGGGATGTAGGACAGGGTACTTATCTAAAGAGCATCACCCCTTGTTTGCTCAAGCTTTACAGCTGCAGTGCTCTGTCACATAGGCTGGGGTAGAAGAATGCTCAGAGCTCAGGCTAATAAATTCCAAGTAGTGGCCAGGCCTCATGGCTCCAAGCAGGTCCTAATAAATTCCAAGCAATGGCCGGGCCTCATGGCTCCAGACACCAGTGTACTAAACTTGGGACAGTGTGAAGGAATAAAGTTTTACCCTCACAGAACAAAAAACAGGTGCAGGGCCTTAAGTTATAAATTCTATTTCCTCACCTGGGCCCTTCCTTAAGCCAGGACTGTAACTTCCAGAACGCCCAGCACTTCTGGGTGGAGGATGTATGGTTAAATAATAGAATTCTCCCATTCCTTGCAGTAGACCCTAATTCCAATCTCAGCCCATGTACCTTGATGCATAACCCCTCTCCCACCCCCACCCCCCCAGTCTGTCAGGAGAGGCTGTGTGTTGGTATGATGCTGAATGGGTTTCAGCCAACCATCCAAATCAAGACAGACTAGAAAGTAAAGCCCAGTGATTGACTTGCAAAAATAAACCAGTGACAATCTTTGGCTCAAAATTGCCCAATCATTTTTCCTTCTGTTCTACCTGCAGGGCACAACCTGCTGGGGACAGACTCAGTGGCATGTTGGGAGCTCTCTGGAGACACTGGCTCATATTTTCTAAAGATTTGCCTGCTCTGGATTCATTTCCAAGAACGATGTTACACACTGCGAGATTGAATGGCTACGTTAGGGGTTGTGGGGATTTCTGATTCTGGACTACATGTCTCAGAATCCACAGGAAGGACCCAAAATACATATTCAGAGCAAATAGATACCACCCGTGTGTTGAGGCTTAGCTTGCTTGGCACTACATTTTCCCTGAGTCATTGTCCATGAGAGACCTGAGGAGGCAGGCCTGTCTGAAATCTGCCCTGTCCAGCTCTCTGCATTTGCAAATTCTCTTGACACTCTAAGCTCCCAAGCCTGTGGGGTCGTAGCTCCTTTAGGGACGGAGCCAGACATCTCCCATGCTGAGAGCAATCTGGGGGGAGGGGGCGGGGGGCATATTTTCCACTGTGGGGAGTCCCTGCTCTGCAGATGTTTCTCCATGACAGCGTCATCAGTGACTATTTTTTAAAAAATCATTTTGTTAGGGGCTCTTACAACTCTTCTTACAATCCATACATACATCATTTGTGTCCAGCACATTTGTTCATATGTTGCCATCATCATTCTCAAAACACCTTTCATTCTACTTGAGCCCTTGGTATCAGCTCCTCATTTCCCCCCTCCCTCCCCGCTCCCCCTGAACCCTGAACCCTTGATAATTTATAAATAATTATTATTTTATATCAGTGGCTATTCTTATTCCACCCTAGGACAATGCGAACAGCCTTGCTTCCATGTGCAGGGTTCTTAGAATTTGGACATCTCTCAGGAGTCTATGCGACAGGGCTCCATCGGCGTCACACGGAGAGGTAGGGCTTGGAAGATGTGGACATCCGTGCTCCCAGCTCCAGGGTTGGACGACATTTCCCAGAAGCCTCGGGGGCCCAGCGCCTACAGGAGGGCATCGAGTTGCATGCTGGGAAAATGTGGACACCCCGCTCCCCGCACCACAAATTCCCGGGCTCTGGACTCCAACTCCCAGAGGCCCCGGGAGGCATGCGTGCATCCGTGCGTGCATCCCTGGCATACTGGGAGCACCCCCCCTCACCCCCTCTCCGGTTTCCATGGACACCGGTTTGGCGTGAGCGCCTACGTCAGCGCGCCCCCTCCCGACGTCCTGGGAGCTGTTGCGTTTGCTGCAGCGAGTCTTCCGATTGCGGAGAGCGGAGAGGAGAGAGGTGACCGTGGTCTCGGGAGCTGCTCCGGGGGTATCGCCTGATTCCCACGCGGCCTTTGGCTCCAGCGACTGCTGACAGGAGAAGGGTGACTCGTTCTTTGGGTGTATGTATGAGAGGCTGCCCGGTAGAGCCAGCCTTGTCCCCGTTACGGGTCCCAATGACGTGCCTGTAAATTGACCCGGGGGGTGGGGTGGTGGTATGCCCGGCTGCGCCCAAACGAATGGGATCGATTGGATTGGAGGGGCTTTGGGGGTCCTGGCTGTATCCCCGTATTGGAGATCGTACGTTTGAGTGATTTCGGGGGTCTGCATGATTGAGTGAAATGTGTGTGAGGGACTGCAGAGAGGGAGGGGACCCCGGCTGTACACCCATGTCTGGAAATCGTTCGTGTGAGCGACCAGGGGACTCCAGTGGTGTCCCTCGTTCCTGAGCGATCACAGATGTGAGCCGCGGGCGGGGCGGGGTGGGGGTGGGGAGAGGGTGCAAGACCTGGCAGTATCCCCGTTACAGAGATCCTGCATGCCAATGATGGGGCGGTGGGAGGACCCAGTTATTGCGATCATTAATTCGGGCAACTGAGGGATTAGGGCGGGTAATATAGCTGGATCCCCGTTTCTGAGATCGTGCCTGCAAGCGGCTGGGGCTGGGGGGGCGGGAGCTGGGGGGCGGGGTTAGCAGGCTTGCTAGATCCCTATTATTGAGATCATGCAAGTGAGCAACCTTGGGGGTACCTAGCGAGATCCCCGTGATTGAGGTCGTGCAATCAAGCAAGCTCTGGGGTTACCTGGCTGGAATCCCGTGGCCGAGATCATGCCTGAGAGCTACTGTAGGGGTAGCTAACCTGATCCGCATTTCGAAGATCGCACTTGTGAGGACCTTTAAGGGGGGCCCGAGATGGACCATTTCCCGGTTGCCGCATTTGCGACCCTATGTGTGTGTGTGTGGTGGGGCGGCGGGGGAGGGGGGAATGGGCTAGTCCCTGTTATTGCGATAAGTGCGCATGAGCACATATTGGGGGATGGGACCGGCCATGTCTCAGTCTGATAAGTGCGTAAGCGCGCCAGGGAGGGGGTTGGAGAGGGAGGGCAGATCGACCACATCCCGTTACTAAGATATATGGGTTGGGATGGGCCATGTCCCCGTTACTAAGCTATGAGCGAATTAGTCCCCAATGGGAATTCAGGGACGGCTACGCACCCCCGTTGCTAAGATACGTGCGTAAGCACTGTGCGTAAGCCCTCCTGCAGGCAGAGGGGGCAACCACGTCCCCGTTACTAAGATACGTGCCTTAGCGCGCCTATGGGGGGCAGCCATGTCCCTGTTGCTAAGAGACAGGAGATAAGTGCCTGTGAGGACAGGCACGACCCCATTAGCAAGATACTGGGAATGGACCGAGCCACGCCCCTTTTTTGCTGTGGTAGATGCGCACCTGGGGCGAGCTGCACCTCTTCGTTTCAGTGGCGGTGCTACCCGTGGATATTATCAAGCGGAGTGATGAGCACAGGGCGTGCCCACCCCCCAGGGCTGTGAGCGATGTGCTCACCCACTTAAGGGGGGGAGGTTGGCAGGGCCGGGCAGCACCCCTTGACGTGGGCATCTGTGGACGTGACAAGGCAAGGTGCATTTCATGTGGTGTTTGTGAGCCTCTGTCTGGTGTGGGGGAGAAGACCGCAGACGCAAAGTGCCCTCCTCCTCCAGCTGATTGGCTGCAGGGGCTTTCCAGTAAGCTTGGGTTGCTATGGCAACACAATGGATGACGTCATAACCCATGGTCCTGAATGCTTATCTGCAACTTGTCTGCCTTCAACTGCCTGGAAACAATAGCCCCAAAGGGACACGGCCCCAGTCCCATCCTGAGAATCACCCATGAGACTTGTCATGGGATAACCATTTCAGGGCTGGACAAGGGCCCCATACAGGCTACAGCCAAGAGTAGGATTCAATCTTGGGAGGAGACCCAGGTCTCTCTGTCTGGGGCACTCTGAGAGGGTAGTTACGTGCTCTCGAGGCCCGGTGATGAAAGAAAGCCCAGTCCCCGGGAATCTCTAAAACGCTCAGAATCTCCAAAGCCAAATTCACTGCCATAGCGTCAGTGCCGGTAGAACTGCCCCATGGCATGCCCAGGCTGTAAATATTTACAGAAGCAGGCTCCCTCATCTTTCTCCCTTAAAGCTGCTGGTGGTTTTGAACCACCAATCTTTGGATCAACAGCCAAGTGACTCAGCATTGCACTGCCAGGGCATCTTAGACACAAATCCCAGTGCACACTCATTTCTGCTAGGTTTGGGAGTGTAAAATAGGGCAACATGGGCCTGAAGTCCGTGTTCCAGAAAGATCTCAATGTCTGATTGTACCCTTCTCAATGTCTGATTGTACCCTTCTCTTTCCCCCACCCAGGCCATCCATCTTTGAGAAGAAGCATCCTGAGCAGGAAGACATAATTGTTGCGCATCTTAAAAACCAAAGTTAAGGTGTTTCCTTTTTGTTCTTTAGATCATATGTGTGTGTGTATGTGCAGGGCTTAAGAATAGTTGCTCCTCTTGGCCTGAAATGCCCTTCTGAACCATAACTTCAAAGGTCCTCGGGCGGCAAAAACGGTTTGTACTTGACTGCTGCCCTAAAAGTCGGTGGTTCAAATCCACCGAGCAGCACCACACAAAGAAAACCTCACGATCTGCCTCCGTAAAGATCCCGGCCCCCAAAAGCCAATGGAGCAGTAACTTAGATGGTCACCAGAAATCCAAATCAATAGCCAACGGTAATGGTAAGGATTTAAGATATGTAAAAAGCCAATACTCTTGCATTGATTCCACTTCTTAGCAACCTTGCAGGACAGAGTTGAGGGGCTCCATTGAGTTTTCCATGGATGTAATCTTCATGGGAGTCCCGGTGGCATAGTGGTTACGCATCAGGCTGCCAACCAACACACCTGCAATTCGAAATCACCAACCACTTTTGGGGAGAAAGAAGGAGGTTTTCCACTTCCCTAAAGAGTTATAGAAACAAACCCACAGAGGCATTACGCTCTGGCCTAAGACTAGCTGTGAGTCGGAATTGACTCAGTGGCAGTGAGTGTGTGTAATCTTCACAGATGCCAACTGCCACATCTTTCCCCCCTGGAGCAGGCTGGCGGGTTCTAACCACTGACCTGCGGGCAGTCAGCCACTTACCAAGACAGCCTCTCCAATCCGATGTTCCAGAGTTTGCATGTTTCTGTCGCAGACACTTAGGAGCCTTACCCACAGGGACTACTTGGGTAACGTTTCCAAGGACAGGCAGGTGGGGAAAGAATAAAATGGCCGTCGATAGAAAGGTCCCCATCCCCGTCTGAAGTGAAGAAGGGCCAAGAACAATCAAAGACTCCAGGAAATAATCCGTCCAATGGCTCACACAAACCACAGCCCCCAAAAGAACGAGATGGTGCCCCGTTGCCACTGTCCACCAGCCTGACCGAGTAAAAGATCCTGGGCAGAGTGAGAGGAAAAACCTATGCAAAATTCCAAATCTTAAAAAAAAAAAATGTATTTGAAGTCAGACTGAACGGTGTGATGGAGACTATGTGTGGCCCTTCAGACTTGGCACTGAACCCACCCCTAGAGGTCACCGTGGCCAAGCAGCACACAAGCCTGTGACGTGAACAGTAACCTCACCCTTGAGCTGTGTGCTTCTCAGAACAACCAACTCATCACACCCAAAGGATGGCTGGCACCTGCCTGAGAAAACAAAGCCCAGAAGCCAGGGAGGCACAGGAGAGAAGCAAGGGAATTGGGGGACCCAGGCAGGAAGTGGGGAGAATGAAGTCATAACAAGGGGATCACAACCAATGTCACGCAAAGAAAGATGCCTACATGGTGGAAGGGAAAGCTCCGTATGACCTCTCACCCCAACCACGATCAAACAAAGCGCCCTTATACGTCTCCCATAGCATGTAGAGGATCCAGTTTTGCCTCATCTGACATGCTCAGCTCAGCAGCTTCTCAGAGCAGGCCGGGTGGGGGTAGATGAGTGAGGTCAGAACCTTGTCCCCGCCCGCTGCTCCCACTAGCTGCAGGTTCAAAGGAAGCATTTCTTCCTTATCCGTCTCAGAGTCTCTCACGTTAATGTCTATCATTAAGGATTTCTCTCTTTCTTTAAAGTTAGCATGCTCTTCCATTTGAGAGGAGACGGTCTCTAACGAGGAACTGTCTTTTGGAAGAGTAACTGCCCCTGGCGGGCTCAGGCTTAGAAACAATGAGAGGACCGGGCAGTATCTTGTTCGATTGCACAGGCAGTCCAGCTGAGTCAGACCCAACTCAGAGGCACCGAACAACGGGAATAAATGGAAAATAAATGAAAGCGTATAGACAGTTGATGCCCTATTAGCATCATGGAAGAAAATAGAGACTCTCTAAAGAGTTCAAGGTCTCAGAAACCCACCGGGGCAGTTCTCCCCTACCCTACAGGGTCTCTATGAATCAGAATCAACAAGTGTAACAGTTAAACTGCTAATCCCAAGTTTGGTGGTTTGCCTCCACCCAGGAGCCCTTTGGGAGACAGACCGGGTGATCTTTTCCCATTAAAGATCAATCACCCGGAAGGCCCTACGAAGGGTCATTCTGCAGTATCACATGGTCAGCGTGACTTGAAACGGACTTGACCACTAGGAGTTCATGTGTTTCATTCAGTCTATTTCATGTAAGTCAGCAATGCGTGCATGGCCATTTCCTTGGTATTATACGTCCCCCTCTAAGTAGCCGCATGCCTGGAACTCACTGGACATTCTCCTGACCTCCTGACGAAGGTCTTCCTCATCTGGATGTTCTGTTTTTGCCTTTGTCCTGTCTAAGACTTAGTAAGCCTCTGTGTGTGTGTGTGTGTGTGTGTGTGTGTGTGTGTGTATAAAATCATTTTATTGGGGGCTCATCCAAATTTTATCCCAATCCATTCATCCATCCGTGGTGTCAAGCACACTTGTACATGTGTTGACGTCATCCTTCTCAAAACATTTGCTTTCTGCTTGAGCCCTTGGTATCAGCTCCTCCTTTTACCCCCTCCATCCCTGCTCCCCCCTCCCTCATGAACACTTGATAATTTATAAATTATTATTATTTTATATATCTTACCTACTCACTTCACCCACTTTTCTGTTGTCCGTCCCCCAGGGAGGAGATTATATGTAGATCTTTGTAAACAGTTCCCCCTTTCTACCCCACCCTCCCTCCACCCCCCTTTTTGTTAATGAGCTCATAAAGTAGCTGGCCTTTTGTGACTGACTGACTTCACTCAACATGATGTTCTGAAGGTTCCTCCTTCATCCGGTGCCTCGGGACCTCCTGTCTCTTGGTGGGGACCCACGAGAGGTTAGAGCACATTTTACTAATCCAGTCATCTGTGGATGGACATTTTGCTGGTTTCCACCTGGGAGCCACCATAAAGGTACTGCGGTAAATACTGGTGTCTTGCACCTGCTTTTAACACCTGTGTTCTCTCTTTCTCTAGCTTCAGCTTCTCTGGACTGAGTGTCTTCAGCAAAATCAGCACCATGCAGACTAGCTGGTTCTTAAATTGCAAAAGTGTGGCTGATGTAAGTGTGGATTTCTCCTTCCTCCTAGAAATGCAGGTGGTTTTAGTTCTTTTCCCAAAGTCCCCCAAAGCTCGCTCCCCCTAGTTGCCCTCTTCAGTCTTCCTGGATAAAGCCAGGTGGTCTTCATCTCCAGATTCCTTCATGCCAGGCAGCTCTCCCCAAAATGCCACAAACACCTGGTTTTCAAGGACAGAAAATGTATCCTCTTTCAGGTACGGAGGGCAGAAGCCTCACGTCAGCACACCGGCTCTTAGGGAAGGCTTGCTCTCTCAGCTCCAGGGGGAAGGTCCTTGTCCTCGTCAGCATCTGCTCCTTGGCACTTTCCACATGACCTCTATGTGCCCCACCCCCACTCCCCATTTGGGCTTCCTTGGTGCTGTGCCCAAAGGGCAGTCTCCTATTTCAACGGGGGTTGCTTTAAGACACATCCCACATGGATCACTGCTTCAATCGAATCCCAAAGAAAGCCCTCTCCCCAGTGCGGTTCCCGCTGCGGAACGTTGCTGTGGTTGGAAACTGCTGAGCTGAGTCAGGTATAGCTCCTTGGAAGCCCCTGCTCAGCAGAATGAAACATGCCCGGTTCCCACCCCGTCCTCCTCGCTCTCACTGCCAAGTTTGAACCCGTTGTTAGACCCACGGTGTCGCTCCATCTTGTGGACGGCCTTCCCCTTTTTACCGAGCATGACGTCCTAATCAGCATTTAGTCACTCCTTCATCATACATCCAGCGTAGACAACATAAAGGACGCCCCGCACTGCCTTCTGAGGAGCCTTCTGGTTGTACCTCTTAGACAGATTTTCCCAGTCTTCTGGCAGTCCATGGGATAGTCCGTAACTGTTGCCAATACTGTCTTTGAAAAGTATCCACAGGACTGGGGGTTAGTTGGGATTTCTCACATGTCATTTGCAGGCCCAGGAGGAGGAGCACAATTCAAGCCCCGTGGGCTCCTCATGTGGCTAATGGCCAGCCGGTTATAGGACGCGTTGCTCATTATGTCCCCCGTGTTGAGCTTTCTTGTCAAGAGTAAGATGGGTGCCCTGGTGGACTGCAATCTGTTAGGGAGCTATCTGAGCCGCAGCTCTGGTTTGATGCGCTCCAAGCGCTGGCCCTGGCTGACCCCCTCAGAGAACAGAAGTGCACTGATGTTTTCCAGGTAGATGAGAAGGATTGTTCACATTTGCTGGTCTCCATGCTGCCGTGTAGTGAGAGCTCACCTTTTCTGAGGTCCCCAGAATTGCATAGGACTGTGCGTAGTGCCTACAACCGTGGAGAGCATAACTCCGGGGGAACAGAGAGATGGAAGCTGTTTGTTCTTAAATTACTGGACGTGAGTGACAGCTACGCCATCCTGGATCATATTGCACCAGAACCAAAAAGAGCAGCAATTTATCCTGACTCATAAGGACTCTGTAAGACAGAGCAGGGCTACTCCCTTGGGTTTCCCAAGACTGTAGATCTTGATGGAAGCAGAATGCCTCTTCTCTCTCGCACAGAGCAGCTGGTGGGTTTGATCCTTTGACCTCTGGGTTAGCAGCCAAGGGCTCAACTGCTGGGCCATCGAGGCACCTTCATTTCATCACGGTGTCCTGGAAGTATGTCATTTCCAGGATGTTGTGCATTGGATGGACGCGAGTCAGAACTGGCTCAATAGCCAATAGCAACATCCTCTAAATCACAGTCCCAGGCAGGGCCCAGCTTGCTCTTGGCTACTAACCTAACCCAAAAGTGGTTGGTTCGGCCCCACCCAGTCATTCCTGGGGAGAAAGACCTGGTAATTGGCTTCCATGAACACTCGATGCAGAAGGCCAGGGGGCCAGGGAACTTAGATGGCTAGAAACAGGAACAGGACAAGCCAGGATAGAAATACTGAGAACGCTCTCGGCTTGTGAAGAACCCAGCCAGTGTTACCAAGCAACATGCATGGAAAATGTTGACTGGGAACCCCGACTGTCACCCAAAACCCAAGGAAGTGCGGCTTTTAAAGGGACTTTATGAAAATGTGGTTTTGAGCGAAAACACCCATATCTTTATGCATGGAAGGGGGGCCGGTATATGTGCTTTCTTCACAAACATTATTTGTTGAAGCAGCGTTCTTAAACCCACTGGAGTCTTGCAAAGCGGAGCGCAGCCCGTGGGGGCAGTTCTACTCTGCGCCGCACAGGGTCTGAGTCGACAGCCGCTCAGCCACAAGGGACTGGGTTCTGTTGGGGCCCTGATGTTGTCTTAGCCTCTAACTCAGGACCAATGAGAGAGTGGACAAAGGGATGGTCCCAGGTAAGACAACCGCCCAGTACCAGAGGAGATGATCCAGAACAAGCAGAACCAGGGGAAAACCTGCCAACCCGTAGCCTAAGCATCTAACGAGTAGAAAATGAAGTCTGATGGCCCATGTGCTGGCCTGGTGACAAAGGAAAATCTGCTGAAAGTACAGCCTGGCCTCGTGGCGAAAATAGGGCTGGAAAACATTCCAGCAGGGCCTGTTTGCTAACAGCTAATGGTTTCAGGTTCCACTTGGGAAATGGAAAAGAAGCCCCGTGGCCTAGCAGGATGAGTGTTAGCCTGCTAGCCATAGAGCTGGAGGGTTAAACCCACCAGCCACTCCAAGGGAGAGAAAGGAGGGTGTCCGCCCCTGTAAAGATTTACAGCCCTCGGGGGCAGCTGTACTCTGCGCTATCGGACAGAGGTTGCTATGAATCAAAATTGACTCCGTGGCACAGGGGCCCATGGGTGCAGAGGGGTGATTATAGAATCTCAGGATTCCCCCCACACCCCCCCTTAGAGGGGAAAAAGATGATGTGGGAATCCACGCTTGCTGAGCGAATGTGGGACAGGTGCATTCCGGGCTCTGCTCTTAAGCAGGCAGGACACATGCATTCTTCGGTGCACTATTCCCTGACACCTTTGGGCGATTAGACACTCCGCAGGTGATTCTCCCTGCAGTTCAGTAAAGCTCTCAGCGCTATTGTAGTTAGTTATTGTCCGGCTGTGTACCATGCCCAAGAAGTTTCCAACCTAGAAAGCTTGCCTTGCAGTACTACGTTGGACCTAGCCCTTGGCGATGCGGACCGTTTTCATGGGATGACGCTCAGAACTGTGTCGTCTCGTCGCCAGGCTTTCCTTTCCCAGCCTGAGTCTGGCAGCCCCCCTGAAACCTGTCTGCCGTGGGTGGTCCTGCTTGGGATTTGAAATGGGGCAGGGGATGGGGGGGGGGCAGGAGTAGAGTTTCCAGCTGGAAACAGCAGCAGACAGGCTGCCACAGAATGACAGGGACAGATGGGGGCGGGGCGCAGTTTCTTCAGCATCCTGTGTGCATCTCTGTTTTCTGCCTGCTCAACAACTACCGACCCGCAGGGGCTCCCTCCCCCTTGAAAGGGCTTCCCTTCGCCGCCTCACTCCCACCTGGGTGTATGTTTTCAGAGCCCTGTGTCGTTTGCGGACGTGGCCATAGACTTCTCGCATCACGAGTGGAACTGCCTGGACACTGCGCAGAGGGAGCTGTACTGGGAGGTGATGATGGAGAACTACAGCAACCTCATCTCCGTCAGTGAGTCTCAGATAACTGTCTCAGATAACTACACACCTGCCTCACTCTTCCTGTTAGTGGCCGTCAGGAGCCCCAGAGGACGCTGCTCTGTGCAATCTTTAAGGCCGTGGACTTTGCGGAGCAGATCATTTTTCCATTTTTTGGGCCAGCAGCCAAAGCAATTAACCGTTGCTCCCAACCAGGGACTCCTTACATTTTAAATTAAGCTCAATCGAAGCATTATTGCATTCCATAAAACTATTATACTGAGAGAATCTTGACCAATAGAGAGAGAGAGAGAGTGTATGTGTGTTGGGGGTAGGGGGTAGGGGGTGGGATACACAGTGGAATTGTGGGTTATCATGAACTCCAAACTTTCTGGAGCCATAGAGGCTGGATGAACCCCAGAAATCATTCATTCCCTGGAGATAATCCTTCAATATGAAACCAAAAATATCCCCTGAAGTTGTCTTAAAACCAAACAGCGATTTAATTTCACTAGCAAGGAATGTTTGCCCTGAGCGCTGGGCTCTTTTAAGTACTACCTCTGTGGGATCAAAGTGGCCACAGAGACTCGAAAGCCTTAGGAGCCTCGGGGCCACCACTGATATTAATGTGCAAGAACTGCTCTGAAAATGAAGTCATTGACTTGGAGTGTACTTTGCTGTATATTTTCCCAATAACAGCAAGAATATATATGACAATGTTATACTTAAAAACTGCCCTTCAAAAGTCCAAGGCTGCTGAGACCAGAAAAACTAGATAGTGCGCAACACCAAATAAGATTCCAATAGAATCGGAGAAAATTTTGAACCTGAACTCAAATCCCTTTCCCCACAAAAGCAAAACAAAAATCAAAAACCCACCCCCAAACCTACTGGATTATTGAGACTGGTAGATTCCCTGAGACTCTTGTCCCGATTCAAGGAGGCATCAAAAAGCTCAAGGGGGCACTTCATGTGACTGAACTATGGACTGACTGATCTATGTATTAAATCCCAATCAATATTTTTAAAAGATATACAGTAAAAGAGGTATTCTTTTACCAAAGAGGGAAGGGCAACACTCATAGGGAAAATTCCATCATCTTTTAATTCCATATTCCATGAATTTTTTTGAAGCCCCTTCATATACTCTTCAAATTAACCAAAAGACTGCTCTGAAGCTAAATAACGAAATGGCTTTAAAAAAAATGAGTCTCATATATTAATTAAGTACTCGGCTAATTTTAAGAGGCCACCTATAGGAAGCCCAGCAGCCAACCATTCCTTGAGGACAAAAGCAGGGAAACTAGATGAATGGGTATGGGGCAATTGTAACAGAACCCATGGCGACATCACTGGAAATGCCTGTTCCGTACACACTGTTGCACGGGGACTTGAAGTGCTACGCAACCCTTCACCAAAGCCTCATGCCGGAAACTACCAGGCCTCACCAGGAGCTTCACCTTTGCCTCATTTCCCTCTCCCCTCAGTTCTGTCTCATCATTCATTTGTGGCATGGTGCTCTTGATCTGTGAACCACCTTATGAATAGGAAGGATGTAGATCGTGTAGCTTTCTCTCCCTAAAGATTGGCTAATATGCTAGATCCAGCTCCTCTTTTTCTTTTTTTCCTTTATTAATTTTTTTTCAAAATGGCTTCCTGTTCTTCTGCCACTCACCAAAATTCCAAACACAATGCCATCGAGCCGACGCCAATGCATAACAACCATACAGGACAGGGTAGAGCTGCCTCCTGTGAGTTTCCGAGACTGTCACTCTTTATAGGAACAGAAAGCCAAGTCTTTCTCCCGTCTCCATCATCAGATACCTTGTTTTCACTTGCTTTGATGTTAACAATCACGATACTGAGTGCCAAGACTCGGTATTTTATTGAGCGTTCAGAACTGGTATCTTCATGCATTTGCCACAGTGACTCAGTATTTCACTAGGGGCTCCCAACAGTGATATTCTGCTTCTATCATTGCTCATTCATGTATTCACCATAATGATTCTGTCACGGAAATGCTTTTATTACTCGTCTGCCATGCATTTGGAACTATTAATATCTAGTAAGATACGTAAAAACTAGAATCCTGATCAATAGGGGGGAACACCAAACAGATTTTAATCTTTAACTACTAAACCAAAATTATCCCCTGATGTCTTTTAAAACCAGACAGCAGTTTAACTTAACTAATTAAGAAATGTCTGTCTTGAGCTGCCTTGAGCATTCTGTTTTTGAAAACTAAGTAATTGGGGTTATAGTGACAACAGCAACTTGAAAGGTTAGATAGGACCCTCAGGAGGCAGGGGATTTGTGTTGACGGGGGAGAAACAAATCAGAAAAGAAGGGTGAGAATGAGGAATGTATTCGGTGTCATCAAATTATACAGGTAGAAACTGTCGAATCAACGTGTGCTTTGCTGTACGTAGTCCCAATCACAGTAAAAGATAAAAATTGTATAATTACCAGTTATTACAATCAGGAATGAGTGTCCTAGCATGCCGTTAACACACTCAGCGGCCAACCAAAAGGTTGGTGGTTCAAGCACTGCCCTGAGGCACCTCAGGACTGACTGTCTGCTTTCAGAAAGAAAAAAAGAAAAGAAAAATCAGCTATTGAAAACTCTTTGGGGCACAGTTCTACTCTGACACCTGAGTTAGAAGTAGTTCAGGGGCATCCCCACACCCACCACCCGGCCACCGCCAGCATATTCCAAAGCTGGTTGTGATGGACTCACAGACAGAAGAGCTTGACATGTTTTCCTTTCCATAGTTGTTAATGTCCTTTAACTTGTCCTCACCCGTATTTTGTATTTCTCCGTAAGCTCAGTGTTACATGTTGTCTTTTCACGTGGTTTTGAATGTTGGTGGTTTTGTTGGACTACTTGCTCTTTTATATGAGTTGTATATCCATCTATCAGTTTCATACATGACTGCAGATTCTTCTTACAGTGGTTCTGTGCTTGGTTTTCTTGGGTTTGCAGGCATGCCATCATAACGTCTACAAGTTGCCCTCATGTCGAACCTTCGTCATTGAGCTTTCCACCTCTGACTTTTCACTCATTGTGTGAGATGATAGGAAATAAATGGAGCCCTCGTGTCACAGATGGTTAAGTCCTTGGCTGTGTCGCCGAAAGGTCCCAACTCACCTGAGCTCTACAGGACAGACCCCTCTGCAAGTCCGTTTCCATAAAGATGAAAGCCCAGAAAATCCCATGGTGCGGTTCTCTGTCACATGGAGTCACCATGAGTCAGAGAGCCCGTTTGCTGGTGCCCAACAAGAGCTGCGGTAAGCAGTGATCAGCAGGAATACCATGTGCTTTTCTTGGTTAACCTCGCGGAGAACACTTCCAGTACTTTCTCATTGGGTGCATTACGCTACCAGACATAGAATCCATATTTCCAAAGGAACACGGGATGGTTTGTGTTCAAACAAACAGTAGAGAATTGTTGTTTCTGCTGAGAAATGGTTGTGCCAGCTGTAATTCTTGCTTTTCCTTCTTCTCCTTGAGGAGGAGACAAACTACGTTCTTTCTTTCCAGAATGGGTGTCACCGTTAGAGAGCGAGAATTTATCTGCAGTGAAGGACGTTTACGAACTGAGTTTCTCCCGGTGGCTTGCCCGCCGAAAAAGCAAAGTCGAGAAGCATGCAGACGGTGAGTTGAAAGCCCCAGAGAGTCGTCCAGAGCGCTACGTACGTCAAATGATCGTCAACTTTGAAAACCCGCCCGCTTGCACAGAAAGTACCCCTGATAGACCAGCACAGAAGTCTCCTACTAGAGAGAATTCCTATGAGTGTAAGGAATGTGGGAAGGCCTTTAGTCGTGGTTATCAGCTTGCTCAGCACCAGAAAATCCACACTGGCGAGAAGCCTTATGAGTGTCAGGACTGTGGGAAGTCCTTCCGTTGGAGCAATCAGCTTGCTCAGCACCAGAAAATCCACACTGGCGAGAAGCCTTATGAGTGTCAGGACTGTGGGAAGGCCTTCCGCTGGGGCTCGAGCCTTGTGATTCATAGGAGAATTCACACTGGCGAGAAACCCTATAAGTGTAAAGAGTGTGGGAAGGCCTTTAGGCGGGGTGATGAACTCACTCAGCACCAGAGGTTTCACACCGGGGAGAAAGACTATGAGTGCAAAGACTGTGGCAAGACCTTTAGCCGGGTGTACAAGCTCATTCAGCACAAGAGAATCCACAGTGGTGACAAGCCCTTTGAATGTAAAGACTGTGGGAAGGCCTTTATTTGTAGTTCAAGCCTCATTCAGCATAAGAGGATTCATACTGGTGAAAAGCCCTTTGAGTGCCAAGAGTGTGGCAAGGCCTTCACTCGTGTGAATTACCTGACTCAGCATCAGAAAATCCACACTGGGGAGAAACCTCACGAGTGTAAGGAATGTGGGAAAGCCTTCCGCTGGGGCTCAAGCCTTGTCAAACATGAGCGAATCCATACAGGGGAAAAGCCCTATACGTGCACACAGTGTGAGAAGGGCTTTAATTGCAGCTATCACCTTACTCAGCACGAGAGGATCCATACGGGCGAAATGCCTTACAAGTGTAAGGAATGTGGGAAGGCTTTTATTTATGGGTCCAGCCTCGTTAAGCATGAGCGAATCCACACAGGCAAGAAACCCCATAAGTGTGGTGATTGTGAGAAGGCCTTTGGTCACCGCCACCAACTGATACAGCATCAGAAAGTCCACCAGAAGGGCAGACACGAAGAATGCAGGGAGTGTGGTAAGGAATTCTGTAACCTAACCCTACTTAAAGACCATGAGAGAACTCATAAGGCAAAAAAACCTGTTGCACCCAAAAAACACCCAAGCACTTCTATACAACCATTACGCCTTTCTGACCCCAAGATCTAACCTAAGATTTAACGTAAGAAAGCCTTCAATGGTTACTCTTCTGTTTACAGAACATCAGAGTAGCCATTAAAAAAAAAACAACAGCAACAACAAGAACAACACTAAAACACACACACACACAAAAAAACCAACCCAACCCTAAACCAAACTCACCACCATGAGTCAATTCTGACTCATAGCTGTCTTATAAGACAGAGCAGAACTTCCCTGTGGGTGTCTGAGGCTGTAAATCTTTATGGGAGCGGGGAGTCTTATTCTTCCTCCTCTGGATGGCTGTTGTGTTTGAACTGCCAGCCTGGTGGTTGGCAGCTCAACATGTAACCCACCATGCCACAGAGTAGTCATACTAGAGGCAAATTTGGAGATTGGAGAAACCACGTTTTCTTCACGATCGCACAAGTCAGTGCAGATGACAATTTACTGGTCTAGGTATCACACATGCTCAGTGTTACTGACAGTTTATTGGTTCAGAGCCCAAGTGCTCAGTTTAGTTGACAGTTCACTGGTCCAGATCACACGTGCTCAGTGTAGTTGACAGTTCACTGGTCCAGATCACACACGTGCTCTATTAATGTTTTAATGATCAAGATCACAAACATACTCATATTGACGTTTCACTGGTCAAGGTCACAAACATGCTCAGTGTAGTCAACATTATTACTGGTCAGGATGACACATGATCAAGGTAATTGATGTTTATTGGTCACATCCATACTCAGTGTTATTGACGTTTCACTTGTCAAGGCCACAAACGAGCTCAGTGTAGATGACATTACTACTGGTCAAGATGACACGTGCTCAATGTACTTGATGTTTTACTGGTCAAGGTCACAGACATACTCAGTAGACTTGACATTATTACTGGTCAAGATGACACATGCTCAGTGTTATTAATGTTTTACTGGTCAAGGTCACAGACATATTCAGTAAACTTAACATGATTACTGATCAAGATGACACATGCTCATATCCATGCTCAGTGTTATTGATGTTTTACTTGTCAAGGCCACAAATATGCTCAGTGTACTTGACATTATTATTGGTCAAGAATACACATGCTTGATGTCATTGATGTGTAACTGGTCAAGGTCACAAACATGCTCACTGTAGATGACATTACTACTGGTTAAGATGACACATGCTCAATTTAATTCATGTTTATTGGTCACATCCATACTCAGTGTTACTGACATTTTACTCATCAAGGCCACAAACATGCTCAGTGTACTTGACATTATTACTGGTCAAGATGACACATGCTCAATGTAAATGATGTTTTTACTGGTCAAGATCACAAACATGCTCAGTGTAGATGACATTACTACTGGTCAAGATGACACATACTCAATTTAATTCATGTTTATTGCTCAAGGTCACAGACACACTCAGTAGACTTGACATTATTACTGGTCAAGATGACACATGCTCAATGTAATTGATGTTTATTGGTCATATTCATACTCAGTGTTACTGACATTTTACTGGTCAAGGCCACAAACATACTCAGTGTAGATGACATTATTACTGGTCAAGATGACACATCCTCAATGTAATTGATGTTTTACTGGTCAAGAACACAAACTTGCTCAGTGTACTTGACATTATTATTGGTCAAGATTACACATGCTCAATGTAATTGATGTTTATTGGTCATATTCATACTCAGTGTTATTGATGTTTTACTGGTCAAGGCCACAAACACTCAGTGTAGATGACATTATTACTGGTCAAGATGACACATCCTCAATGTAATTGATGTTTATTGGTCATATTCATACTCAGTGTTATTGATGTTTTACTGGTCAAGGCCACAAACATACTCAGTGTAGATGACATTATTATTGGTCAAGATGACACATCCTCAATGTAATTGATGTTTATTGGTCACCACCATACTCAGTGTTACTGACAATTTACTGGTCAAGAACACAAACATTCTCAGTGTAGATGACATTATTCTTGGTCAAGATGACACATCCTCAATGTAATTGATGTTTTACTGGTCAATAACACAAATTTGCTCAGTGTACTTGACGTTATTATTGGTCAAGATTACACATGCTCGATGTAATTGATGTTTTACTTGTCAAGGCCACAAACATGCTCAGTGCACTTGACATTATTACTGGTTAAGATTACACATGCTCAATGTAATTGATGTTTATTGGTCACCACCATACTCAGTGTTACTGACATTTTACTGGTCAAGGCCACAAACATTCTCAGTGTAGATGACATTACTGATCAAGATTACACATGCTCGATATAATTGATGTTTTACTGGTCAAGAACACAAACACGTTCAGTGTACTTGACATTATTATTGGTCAAGATTATACATGCTCAATGTAATTGATGCTTTAGTGGTCAAGATCACAAACATGCTCAGTGTAGATGACATTACTACTGGTCAAGATTACACATGCTCAGTGTTATTGACGTTTTACTGGTCAAGGTCACATATGTACACAGTATTATTGATGTTTTATTGGTCAAGATTAATACTCTTATTGACCTTTTCCTGGTCAAGGCCACAAATATGCTTATTGTAGTTGATATTCTGCTGGGTAGCTTAGTTTAACAAATGCCTTTCAGTACGTTCAATCCTTGTTGAGCTTCAGCTGATTTGCTCCAGAGAATAACCCTGCTTATGTAACGTGTGTGGGGATGCCTTTAGTCATGGTCCACATCCTGCTTGTCATCACTGCCATCCTAACCTCTGTACTCCCTGTGAGACACGAAGCAAATGCTTATTACCAACCACTGTGCATTATTTGTAAAATGGGGATAATCATACTTAACTAAGATTTGTATTGTGATGCTTAAATGAATTATATATGTAAACTCTTTGAAAATGTGTCTGGAACATTGTATAAACTCAATAAATATATATTGTTTTATGGTCGTTAACCATTAGTGTTGAGATTGGTGAATTCTTCCAAGAAGACAACTTGTGGGTAAAATGGGTTTAGATAAAGAATATCGAATTTTGTCAGAGTAAAGCAGCCTCTGACAACCATAGGGTCCATAGGAGCAATTCTACGCTGATACCATATAGAGGTCATAGTAAAGTCATAGAGAATAGGAGAGGTGGGAGAGAAGATAAAATAAAGAAATCAAGACACATTTCATGGTAGTATGCTCACCTCAGCCCCTCTTGGTGGTGCACTTGGAGGTCAGAGATGAGGAGGAGAGTGCAGGGGAGAGAATATTTCTAACCAAGGCTTATATATGCTTAGGGGTGTGCAAGCCCCCCTGACTACAGGTGACCACATACATCACAGGAAGGGGTTGTAGCATAGACAATACAGCAACAGGAGGGGGACAGCCTAGGGGTGTACACACAATACAACGAGGAGGGATTAGGGGTACACGTGTGACAAGATAGGCGGATCCTAGATTCAAGATGACAGCCTAACCTTAGTTGTCCTTGAGCTCTTTTGACTTATTCCAAATTCTCCTTCAGGAAAGCAATCCATTATCCTTATCAGCAGGGAGTGGATCCCACCTGTGGTGGGACTGACAATAGAGTCTGATCACTCTATATGACTGAATGCCCTCTGGGAGAAAACTTCTAACCAGCTTTGTTCCAAGTGTGCTACAAGTATATACCAAGTGTTGTGAGCAGTGTCGTAGGCTGGGCGTACAATAAATATGGGAAACAACATGGGGAGAAACCTTTTCATCTCCCACAGAATTTCTACTGGGGGTAGGGGAGGAAGCATTATGACCTTTACAACTTTGGGTTAGACAAAGACACCATTTTATGATAAGGGCACTAAACATTGAAATGCTAATAAATTAGGCTTCATCCAAATTGGAACATTCTACTCATAACCAATGCCATGACACCATTAAAATAGGGAAAAGGAAAGAGACTGGGAGGTAATATTCACTCTGCATACACCTGACAAAGGACTCCCATAGAAAAATGCAAAGATTCAAAAAAGAAAGAAAAATACAGAGACTCTAATGTCAGTAAGAAAAGAGTGACCGAAAAGGAGGAAAGACTTGATGTATTAGTCTGGGTACTTTAGCAAAACAAATCCATAGAAACTCGTATTATAAGAGAGAGTTTTATACAAAGGGTAAGTGCACATCATCAAGAAAATATCCCAACCCAAGCTCACAAGTCCAACATTAGCCCATATGTCCAACACCAATCCACAAAGTCCTCCTCCATCTCACAAAACAGACACAATGATGCCGCCTGCAGGAGGAAAGCCAAGTCAGTGAGTGTGTCAGCATCTCAGCGCTGGCAGGGGTCTCCACATGGCTGCTCCAGCACCCAGGGTTGCATCGGGGCAGGTCCATGTGGCTTCTCCTCAGGTAATGTCTTGCAGGAAGTGGGCCTTGCCAGCTGAAGCAGGGAACTGGCTAAGGCAGCTGTATCCTGGTCTGAGCATCAGAAAGTGAGAACTAAAAACGCAAGGCTCACTGGGACATTTATCTCTCTGCCCTTCAATTAACCCAACATGTGTTTATTGGCCAGGTTGGCCCACTAAGCCTTAATTCTCACTTGACTACACACTTCTAAAGAAAAACCACTCAACTGGCCAGTTACTGTTAGATGCCATTCTGTGGAATCCACCTCACAGTGTCCCTCTGTGTACAATAACATGAAACACTGTCCACTCCCTTTGCTGTCCTCACAGCCACTGATGTGTTTGAGCCCATCCTTGCATCCATTGTATCAATCCCTCATGTTTAGGGTCTGCCTGTTTCACTGGCCCTGTACCAAGCATGCTGTCCTTCTCTAAGGACTGGTCCCTCTTACTGCACTCTCACTGTACTGTCACACAGATGTATTCATTCTCCTGGAAGTCCACGGCATAGTTAATATTCTTCAACATCATAAATTGAGATGCATCAATTCTTCTCAGGTCTTCCTGGTTTAATTGTCCAGCATTCATCAAGTGCCTGAGACTTGAGCGTACCACAGCTTGGATCAGGTGCACTGTCATCCTCAAAGTAATATCTTGGTCTTAAAAAAATAAGAGAGAAATCTTTAAAGAGGTCTTTTGTAAAAGAATTGTCTGAGGTGATAAGTCACTTGCTTTTTTGACCGTGGCTTCTGTGGCTGCTGATTGTGGATCCAAGTAAGAGGACTGGTAAGTATGTATTCGGTATGTTTTACTCATCCAATGGAAGGAAACCCCAACTATCGAGTTGATTCCATGCACAGTAGCCCCAGAAGGCAGAGTAGAACTGTCCCATGGGGAAGTGGTCACACATTGGGCTGTGATACTCATGGTTGGCAGTTCGAAACCACCAACAGCTTTCTACTCCCACAGAGTATCAAAACCCACAGGGGGTCACTGTGAGTCATCATTGATTGGACGTCAGTGAGTTTGATGTGGTTTATAAGGTGTCCTAGGCGGTAGCCTTTACAAAAGCAGAGTGCCACCCCCTTCTTTTGCAGAGCTGTTTATGAATATGAACCACGGACCCTTCCATTAACATCTGAGAGCTTAACCATTGTGCCACCAGGGCTCCATTATCAGATATCGGGGAGATTCAAGGTGAAACCACAACAAGATGCCAGTAGACACCAGAAGAATCCTTGAGGTGGTGAATCCTTGAGGTGGTGGTATAAACCGCCAAGGGCTTGATGACTAGTGAGGAGACTGGCAGTTCCCACCCAGAGACCACTCATATGACAAGTCTAGTGCTCCGATAGCTCACAGCCTTGAAAACGCCATGGAACCATTCTGTGCACCCACAGGGGAAGCATGAATCAAGATTGGCTCTATAGCAGCTAACATCAGCATCCCCATTTAAGATTTCAGCCTGATCTTCCACATGGTCTCTTCCCAAAAACCCACTGCCATCAAATCAATCCCGACTCACTGGCCTATTGGGACAGAGTAGAACTACCCCATGGGCTTTCTGAAGTCATAGATCTCTACAGAAGCCAGCTGCCTCGTCTTTCTCCCCTAGAGAGGCTGGTCTGTTCCGATGGTTGGCCAATGAGTGAGCTGCCCAATACTTTCCCCTCCCATCCCACTCCCCTGTTTTTCTTTTTCTCCATAGCATGCATTTCTTAGGGAAGGCGTTCCTGGGTGGTGCTAACATCTACGCACTCAACTAGTAACTGAAAGGTGGGCTGTTCAAATCCACCCAGGGTTGCCTCAGGGAAAACAGCAAAAGACCTGCTCATCTGCTTCCAGGGGCACGCTAAGAAAACTACCACAAAGAGCTGTTCTACTCCGCACACAGGGGTTTCCCTGAGTCTGGGTGCCATGGTTACTAACAGCGAGCCCGTCTGTAGGATAGTCAGGCATGATCTGGTCATGGAGAAATTAGACCACCCAAGATCTGCGTCATAAAAGTCCTGCATCGAGGAGGAGGGTTACTCTAGAGCAGGGCTGTCAAACTCCATTCAAACACGGGCCATTTGGTGTGACAGGCAAGATTCACACGGGCCACATCACATTGACAAATTTTGTTAAATTTATATTTTGAAATGAGGATTCAGGAATATGGACAGGATCATTAAAACACGATGTAATTGCTTTTATTGAAACATTTATTTTAGTTCATGTATTCCTAAAACTCAAATTATTCTTTTTTACCTGAAACTTGCCAGTGCTTTCCTCCTCCTAGTTTTCACTTACCTCTTATGTTGTGGCCGAAAAATATAACAAAGCAACTAATAAAAAACACAAAATGTTGGGCAGCCGACAAACGTGATGCACAATCGTTATGGCTTCCCTCTAAAAATGTGAACTAGTGCTGCCGCTAGATATGATTCATAACAGCACAACCCATAGTGCTCTTTTTAACCTTTGCACTATTGGGATCTGTTTACATTATGTGACACTGTTTACATTATGTGGCAGACATATTGCTTCCAAACGTTGCCAGAACTGAGTCAACGCGTTTCTACATGTCCACGGGCCCCCAGGAAAGGCACTGGGCCACGTGTATGCTCGTCTTCAGTAGTTAAAAGGTTAACGAGGGAATTGTGTGTACAGTGTTGCTTCCCTCTCCCCTAAGCGCTGTTTTCTTCATAACAATTTTTTTCTAATTTCATTTTATTTCAGAGCATAATGGGCCACAAAAAAATTACCTCGGGGGCCACATGCAACCCACAGGCCACCAGTTTGACACCCTGCTCTAGAGGGAGGAAGAGATGGGCTGGTCCTGAGGAAGGAGCTGGGAGAGCCAGGGGAGGGACTAGAGTGGGTGCTCTTGAAATCACTGGAGTGTAAGGTACTGGGTTGAAAAATGTGCAGGAGGAAGAGTGTGAAAAATGAAAGAGAGGCGAGAAGGCTTGGGAGGGGGTTGTAGGCTTGTAGAAGGGTCTCCTAGAGACCAGGGAGAGGTTTTGGGAGATTGATGAAGGGCAGAGAGTCCAGGAGAGGGGCCTTTGACTGCTGTGGGGAAGTTCAAATGCCCAAGGGGGCTATAGGAACGGTCTAACGCCAGTAGAAGTCTAGAGTTTGGACATTTGTCTTATGAGACCAAAACCTATTGGTTTGGAGTCGATTCTGACTCAAAAAAAAAAAAATCCCTGTCATCGAGTCAGCCGCCTTATAAAAAGCAAACTCGCTGCCACTGAATCAATGTCAACTCATGGCGACCCTATAGGACAGGGCACAACCTTCCCTGGGAGTTTCCAAGACTGTAAACTCTACAGAAGTAGAAAGCCCCATCTTTCTCCTGAAGAGAAGCTGGTAGTTTTCAACTGCTGACCTTTCGGATCGCAGCCCAACCCATAACGACTATGTCACCAGGGCTCCTTATAGGACAGGAGAATTAACTGCCTCGTAGGGTTTCCAGGACATGCAGTGAGATGGATTGACACTGTGGCTGCAACACTGGGTATAAACAACAATGGCGAGGATGGAGTAGAATCGGGAGTGTTTGGGGTTTTTCTCTGTTACACATCAGCTCACTATGATTCAGAACGGACTCAACAGCATCCAGGCATAATCTTTATAGAAATGTGTTGGCACTTGAGGAGTTGATGCCAGGGGCTTAAGTGGAGAGCAACTGGTTTGAGAATGATGAGGGCAATGAATGTGCAAATGTGCTTTATACAATTGATGTATGTATGGATCGTGATAAGAGTTGTATGAGCCCCTAATAAAATGATTTTTTTTAAATGTAATGTCACTTTTCCCCACCCCACCCCCAGGAGTGGCTAGGGATATCAACATGGTAACCTTTTGGTTAACAACGAAATCTTTAACCACTGCACCACAAGGTCTTGTATGTATCTGATAAACTAAAACCATATCAAACTCACTGCCAGCAAGTGAATGCCAACTCAGAGCGACCTCCTACAGCAGGATAGAACCGCTGAGATTGTATATTTTGTATATTTTAATCATTTTGGGGGGGCTTTTACAGCTCTTATCATAATCCAGCCTTCCATTGTGTCAAGCACATTTATGCATTTGTTGCCATCATCCTTTTCCAAACATTTTCTTTCTACTTGATCTCTTCATATCAGCTTCTCATTTTCCTCCTCCCTCACTCATGAACCCTTGATAATTTATAAATTCTTATTATTTGTACTTGTCTTACACTGACCACTGTCTCTCTTCACCCACTTTTCTGTTGCGCCCCCCCATCCAGGAGGGGTTATATATTGATGGCTGTAATCAGGTCCCCTTTTCTCCCCCAACCTTCCCCGTACCCTCCTGATATCACTACTCTCAATATTGGTCCTGAGGGGGTTATCTGTCCTGGATTCCCTGTGTTTCCAGTTCCTATCTGTACCAGTGTACATCCTCTGATCTTGCCAGATTTGTAAGGTAGAATTGGGATCATGATAATGGTGGGGAGGAAGCATTAAAGAACTAGAAGAAAGTTGTATGTTTCAACAGCACTCTACTGCACCCTGACTGGCTCATCTCCTCCCCACGACTGTTCTGTATGTATATAAATCATTATGGAAGTACAAAGCTCCATCTTTCTTGCAAGGAGCAGCTAGTGGCTTACAAACTGCTGACCTTGCAGTTAGCAGCTCAATGTGTAAGGCTGACAAAGGATGTAGACCCTACAGTTGAAGTTGGACTTATGTTTCCTTTACTTCAGGGCTAGTATTACATGTCAGTTACCCCGGCTCATAGTGACTCCATGTATATCAGATAGGGTTTTCTTTTTTTAATAGTACAGAAACAGGAGGAGCGGCTGTTGGCTTCGAACTGCTGATCTTTCTGATTGCAGCTCAACTGATAACCACTGCCACCAGGGTTCCTCCTACTTGGCGAGCCAGATCATCATTCGAGGCTTGGGGGTTTTTTGGTGGTGGTGGAGGGTGTTATTGTTTTAAACACACCCTAAGAAAACAGGTGTCTCAACACCTTTGGCTATTTGGGGTGGGGGGGGGGACTCTAGAACCTTCTGGATATAGCAAGCTCACTCCGAGAACCAACGGCTTGTGAGAAAACGCATTAGACCAGGCTTCATTTGCTCAGGGTCCCAGGGAGTTGTCAGGAATAAAGATGTCTTGAGTATAGAATTCTCTGCCCCACCCCCTCAGTCGAGTGCGTGGGTGCGGGTGTCTTCCAAGCACTGTGAGCATTGTGTATGCGACGCCTTGTCCCTTTGAGCTGTTGTAACATTTGTGTATTGCTGTAAAGGCTGGGGGCATTGTGGTCCCTGCTGGTCCCCGAGAGCAGTCTATAGGTTCAGTCAGTGCCTGCGGGCACTGCGAGGCATGTGCTGTGCACATTGCAATGTGGAATCAAGGGAGGAGGTGTGGTTATGTATTTTTTAATAACCAATGGGAGAGGGACAGCAGAGAAGGGGGGAAGGGAGACTCCGGATAGGGCAAGATATGACAAAATAACGACATATAAATTACCAAGGGCACATGAGGGAGGGGGGAAAGGGGAGGGAGGGGGGAAAAAAAAGAGGACCTGATGCGAGGGGCTTAAGTGGAGAGCAAATGCCTTGAGAATGATTGGGGCAGGGAATGTATGGATGTGCTTTATACAATTGATGTATGTATATGTATGGATGGTGATAAGAGTTGTATGAGTCCCTAATAAAATGTAAAAAAAGAAAAGAGGAGAAAAAAATGATTAGGGCAAAGACTGTACAGAAGTGCTTTATACAATTTATGTATGTATATGTATGAACTGTGATAAGAATTGTATGAGCCCCAATAAATTGTTAAAAATAAATTAAAAAAAATAAAATAAAATAACCAATGGGACCGGTTGTCAATGATGTACATAACTGACAACAGTGTATTAAGGGGGTATTAAAACAGAAAAATATTTGGAAACACCTCAGAGATTTCTGAGAAGTGATGTCATGAGTGGTGATAGAGGGATGGTAAGAAGAAACCAAAAGAAAGACTCTCAAGGAGGTGAATTGACACAGTAATTTCAACTGCAGGCTCAAACCTAAGACAATCGTGAGGATGACCTGGGGCTGAACATTGGTTCCTTCTATCATACAGAGAGTTTCTATGGGTCGGAACCGATTCAGTGGCACCTAACAATAACATAATAACAACCTTATAGAATTGCATACGTTTGGTTCCAGACCACTGGAATAAATTAATAATAAAGCAAGTAGCACAATGAAGCAAATCACACTGTTTGTTGGTCTGTTTCCCAGAGCAAGTTATGTTCACACTATACGGTAGTCTATTAAAAGAATTCCTGCTCAGAGTGATGAAAACCCCTTAGCCACAACCACACACCTTGGGAAAACAAATCACTGGACCCAGTGGCAGGGGCTGGGGTGCACGAGAACCACTGTCTTTGAGCACAGTGAGGTCAATTGACATAACAGTCCACAAAAACAAGGTTCTATATACTACTTTGTTGAGTAGCAACTGGAGTTTTAAAAACTCATGAGCAGTCATATAAGGTGCAAATATTGCAGAGAAAAGAGTGATAAACCTAGAAAGGCACATAAAAGCAAGTCAACGGACTATCGGACCACACAAACAACAGTCTCTAAAACTCTGAAATCAGAAGAACTAGATGGTGCCCAGCTACCGTGACTGACTACTCTGAAAAGCATAGCATTACTCCTGGATCAAAATCATAAGAGACCAGGCTTATAGGTCAGATAAAGATTAGTAGGAACCCCCAAAACCATGGCCCTCGGTCGCCCTTCAAGACTGACACCAAGTTGATGGAATCAGGTATGAGGCATCAAAGACCCAGAACAAAAAATCATATCGATGTGAATGAGGAGAAGGGCAGAGTGAAAACCCAAAGTCCATCTGTAGACAATTGGATATTCCCTTACAGAAGGGCCACAGGAAGAGACAAGCCAGTCTGGGTGCAGGATAGCAACGATGAAACATGCACCTTTCCTCCTGTTGTTTAATGCTTCCACCCTCCACTACCATGACCCCAATTCTACCTTACAAATCCAACTAGACCAGAGGATGTACACTGGTACAGATAAGAGCTGGAAACACAGGGAATCCAGAACAGATAAACCCCTCAGGACCAATAATAAGAGTAGCGATACCAGGAAAGAGGCAGGGGGAGAAAGGAGGAACTGATCACAATGATCGACATATAACCCCCTCCCAGGGAGATGAACAATAGAAAAGTGGGTGAAAAGAGACAGTGGTTGGTGTAATACATAAAAAATAATAATTTATAAAGTATCAAGGGTTCATGAAGGAACTGATACCAAGGGCTCAAGTCTAAAGAAAATGTTTTGAAAATGATGATGGCAATCTATGTACAAATGTGCTTGACCCAATGGATGGATGGATGGATTGTGATAAGAGCTGTAAGAGCCCTCAATAAAATGAGAGAAAAACAAAGAAGTCTGACACCGAACTCAGCCCCATATTAGAATAATCAACCGTAGAACATCAGAAGGGTAGCATTTACCCCAAGGCAAAATGCAGAGGAATGGAGAAGTGGACACTGGAAACACAGGGAGGATGTGGGATAAGCAATGTACATGGAGGGGACTACAGTGGGTGAGGTGAAACAAGGTGTATAAATTGTTGAATGTAAAACTTCACCTGAATCACACGCAATAAAAAGTTGGGTATTTTCATAAAACAAAAAAAGCTGCTGGTGGGGCCATGATTAAGCATTGGGGTACTAACCATAAGGTTAGCCACTAAAGCCCATCAGCTTCTCCCAGGGAAAAAGATGTGGCAATCCGCTTCCATAAAAGTTAGCCTCAGAAACCCTAGGAAACATTCCTACTCGGTCTCTCTATAGAGTTGCTCTAAGTTGGAATCAACTTGATGGCAGTGTGTGTGGCTTGGGGGGTTGGATGGTCTATTAAATGTGTGATGGCAATGTGACAAAGCTTGGCATATCTTGAGAATTGCCCAAATGTGACACAGAGACAGGAAGTGTGCACATGCTGATGGGGTAAAAAAAATGGCCCCATTAGGCTTGCTCAATGAAGAGCTGCCTCAGCCCTTCAAATCAATTAATAAAGAATGCAATATCTATGAAAATGCAAAACAAATGCAGTAGTGTGAGCACCATAATGCAAGGTATTCCTGTGCGCCGGATCATCTAGAAGTCCTTGGGTGGCCAAATGGGTAAGCACCAGGCTACTAATTGAGAGGATGGTGGTTGGAGCCTGTTGTAGTTGCATAATCTGTTGTCAATTTGAGACTTACGAGTGAAGGGGTGGAGTTTAGCCTTTCAATCAGGTCACAGCTTGATGACCTCCTTTGGAGGTGTTAAGGAGATAAATAGCTCACTGGAGGTGGGACACACTCACACTCCTTTGTGGACATTGCATCTGACAAGACTCATGGAGCTATGCTACTTCCCTGAGCTGGAGGAGCCACGTAGAGACCCCTGCCAATGCTGAGATGCTTCCACTGCCACTGGATCCACAAGACTTTCCACCCACTGGCCTGTGATCTTCCTGAATTTGGCATTATTGCATGGCTACGTGAGTCTAAAGAGGAATTGATGGACTAGTATTGGGCATATGGGCTAATTTTGGACTTACGGACTTGATCTGGATTGGGCTGGCATGTTTTCTTAATGTGCAATTATTCTTTTATATAAAGCTCTCTCATATACACAGATGAGTGTCTATGAATTTGTTTCTCTAGTCAACCCAGTCTAATGCAGAGCCCATCCAAGGACTCCTTAGAGGAAACCAGTTGGGTGTTTTGTTTTCAGAGTAAGGAAGGTAAGTCATTGAATACGTAAGTACAAAGTCTGCAGGTCACACTGACTTTAGCCTCAGGTGGACATTGGTTTGGGGTTTGGGCTCTACTTTCTTAGAACAGCTCGCCTGCTGAGTGAGGATGCAACACTTAATGACCCTAGGATACCATCACACCCCCAGCTTGCAGTTTAAGGGGAATAAAGAGCAACTCCTCAGCACGTCCACCACCTTGACAGAGTGGAGTCTCACTCCTTTACTGGATCATGAGTCTACTCTGGACACACTCCCTACGGAATGATCTGAGGGCCCCAGCTTCCATGACCCTGACACCAGAAGGACTAGATGGTGCCTGGTCATCACTGTTGACTGCTCTGAAAGAGGATCACAACAGAAGGTCCTCAGTAGAGTGGGAGAAAAAGGTGGAATAAAACTCAAAATTAGGGAGACGGGAGGGCACATTAGAACTGCTTGTGTTGGAGGTGGGGAGAGGCTTTCAGATAGATGTGGTGATTGTACAGTTCCCCTGATGTGATTAAATGATTGAACTGTTCAATTGTATGATTAATATAAAGTTCTCTTATACATATAGTAATATGTATGATATTAGCCCATGAATTCCTCTTCAGACTCACGCAACACATGCAATGGTGCCGAAGGCAGGAAGATCACAGGCGGTCGCTGGAGAGTCCCGTGGCTCCAGTGGCGGTGGACGCATCTCCAGGGCTCTGACTACCATCAGTGTGGCTCCATGTGGCTTGTCAACAGGAATGTGAAGCAGAGAGAGTGAGTGAGTCGCCTGCCTCTTCTGATGGCAGAATCCTCATGAGTAGGCCACGCCCACAAGGAGACATCTTCAGGCTGTGACCTGATTGACAAGGTAAACTCCACCCCTTCATTCTTTTCTTAAGTTGGCATGAAATTGGGGAACTGCCACAGAGACCCCATTTGTGCGTTCCTGCGAAAGGAGCCCCGGGTAGTGTGATGGCCAAAGGTTCGGCTGCTACTGGAACAGACGCAAGTTGGTACCCACCCAGGGATGCACCTGGGAGAAAGGACCGAGTGGCCTGCTCCCGTAAAGGTGGCAGCCTAGGAAATGCTGTAGGTCCATTCTGCAGTCACATGAGGTCCCCATAAGTTGGAGTCAGCTCAGATGCAGCACCCAGCAAGCAGTTTGTGCCACCCAGGACCCTGGGGAGGGGAGCTGAGCACTCTGGAGCACGAACGAGAAGTTGGCCACGTTCAGATGACCTGCTGGATTCCTGCTCTTGAGGTGGTTGGAGGAGGGAGCGGGTTGCTGAGCCCTCCCCACCTCCCTTCCTGTCCTGAGATGGCCCTGGGACCATCGCTCTCCTCAGATCTCTGAGGAGGATACACAGGCAGAAACCAGTCCATTTCTTAGGGAAAAGAAAGGGCATGATTTACAGCCTTTACACATTCTAATCAGCAGTCCCGGGTGTTTGGCTATTATTCTGCAATCAATGCTGGGAGATGAGAGGCAGGACGGTGAATCACCTTCCCATCACCCAAAATAGAGCCCTGGCATGTCCTGGGCAGTCGACCCGTGCTTTCAGAAGGAATGAGAGAGCCCTGCCATCCGGAAGGTTGGGTGTTTGAAGCAGTCCAGAGATGTGGCAGAGCCCTCCTGTCGAAATTTATAGTCTGAGAAACCCTCTGGGAGGGGTGTTCTACTCCATCCTATAGGGTCGCCATGAGCGGGAGTCAACTTGGTATCATCCTGTTCTCTAGACGGAATACTGCATTAAATCCTCGTGCTACAATCCCTGTAGTTGGCATCATTGTGAGGTTCTGTGCAGCAGACCCCAACCTTGAATGAACCCTGGTTACCACACGAAGAAATGCTACTCGGTCCTGGACCTTCCAAATCCCTCTGTGTGGCAGCCATGGTAACGCTGGTCTACTCAAGGGACCGCCGGTGGTGGAGTCATGCCCAGCTGGGCTGCTAACCACCAGGTGGGATGGTTGAAACCACCCAGCCCCTTCCAACGGTTTGAGTTTTGAGGTGCCACATAGAGAGACATAGTGGGTTCTGCACTGGGCTGCTTACTGCAAGGTCAGCAGTTCAAAAGTAGTCACTCCAAGTGAGAAAGACGAGGCTTTCTACTCCCATCAAGAGTTACAGTCTAGGAAACACACAGGGGAAGTTCTGCCCTACCCTGTAGGGTCGCTGTGAGTTGAGGTCAACTCGAGGGCAGTGAAAGAGACAGACCAAAAGACTGGAGGTTTAAGTCCACTCAGAGGGCACTCAGAAGAAAGGCTTCAAGATGGGCTGACCCCAGATCAGCGAGGGGGAACACTGGAGCCGTTCGACTCTGACGCCCGTGGGGTCACCTGAGTTGGAATGCACTAAACAGCGCAGTCTTGCCTTGACCGCCTGTATTAGTCTAGGTATAAAGAAAAAGTCTACAGAAACCCTTGTATAAGAGAGAGTTCTATATAAAGGTTAAGTGCACATTATAAAACATCCATCCCAGTGCTGCCCAAGCCCACAAGTCCAACATTAACCCATTAACCCATGTGTACAACACCAGTCCACAAAGTCCTCCTCCATCTCAGAAAACAGACCCAATGATGCTGACTACAGGAGGAAAGTTGAGTCAGTGAATGTGCAAGCATCTCTGCACTAGTAGGGGTCTCCACACAGCTGCTCCAGCACACAGAGCTGCATCAGGGTAGACTCATGTGGCTTCTCCTTGGGGATGTCTTACAGGAAGTGAGCCTTTTCAGTTGAAGCAGGGAACTGGGTAAGGCAGCTGCATCCTGGTCCGACCACCACAAAGCAAGAGACCCGGGAACTAGAAAGGTGAGGCTCACTGGACCATTTATCTCTCCGCCCTTCAATTAACCCCAAATGTGTTTATCAGTCAAGTTGGCACAATAAACTAACTACCTCACCGCCTGCCTCTAAATTCACATCGGGCGTCTGTCTCCAGCATTGTTATTTCCTTAGCACCTGTGATGTCCTCCACTGGCTGCACACAAGAAGTTCACTGGGACCCCCAGAGGCGACATCACCCACAACTCCCCTGGAGGCACAACGTGTAAGCCCTGGGCTGCTAAATGAAAGTTGAGGGTCCGAAACCATCCCGTGGTTTGATAAGAGGGAAAAAAATGGCTCCCCTAAAAAGTACAACCTAGAAAGGCCTGTAGAGCAGGTCCATGTGATGGCCTCTAACAACCAAATCAACTTGATGGTGTCTAACAACAACAACAACAACAACAACAACGGACTGTGGACCAGTTGTCTGGAGATACCAGTCCCCAGAGAAGGACATCATGCTTGGTCAAGTAGAGGGATAGTTGAAAGCAGGAAGGGCCTTGACAAGATAGATGGACAGAGTGACCACAATAGGCTCAAACACAAGAACCATTGTGAGGATAGTGCAGGACGGAGCCATGTCTCATTCTGTTGTACAGTCACTGGGTTCAACTGACTCAACAATACTTAATAAGGACAACAAGCAGCAAGGTGCATTTTGCTAACACACTCTTTTTTTTAAAATCATTTTATTGTGGGCTCGTACAACTCTTATCACACTCCATACATGCATCAATTGTGTCAAGCACGTTTGTACTTTTGTTGCCATCATCATTCCCAAAACATTTGCTTTCTACTTGAGCCTTTGGTATCAGCTCCGCATTTTCCCCCTTTCCTCCCTGCTTCCCCCTCCCTCATGAACCCTTGATAATTTATAAATTATTATTTTGTCATATCTTACACTCTCCGATGTCTCCCTTCACCCACTTTTCTGTTGTCCATCCCCCAGGGAGGAGGTTCTATGTAGATCCTTGTAATTGGTTCACCCTTTCTACCCCACCTTCTCTCCACCCTCCCAGTATTGCCACTCTCACCACTGGTCCTGAAGGGATCATCTGTCCTGGACTCCCTGTGTTTCCAGTTCCTATCTGTACCAGTGTATATCCTCCGGTCTAGACAGGCTTGTAAGATAGAATTTGGATCGTGATAGTGGAGAGGAGGAAGCATTTAAGAGCTAGAGGAAAATTGTATGTTTAATCGTTGCTACACTGCACCCTGACTGGCTCGTCTCCTTCTCACGACCCCTCTGTAAAGGGGTGTCCAGTTGCCCACAGATAGGCTCTGGGTCTCCACTCTGCACTCACCCCCCTTTACAAGCTAGCATACCATTTTGTGGAAAACCCTCTGCAAAAGTTCCACTCTGTGACACAAGAGATCGTCACGGGTTCAAACTGACTCAATGACAACGGGTGTGGGTTTCTTTGTTTTGTTTTTATCAAAAGATCATTTCATGGGGGCTCTTAAGCTCTTATAACAATCCATACATCAATTGTATCAAGCATATTAGTGCATATGTTGCCATCATCATTTTCTAAACATTCGCTTTCTATTTGAGCCCTTGGTATCAGCTCCTCAGAAATAGAACTTTCAATATTCTTCACCAGCGCCATGATTCAGATGCGTTTAGCCTTCGTTGGTCTTCCTTACTCAATGTTCAGCTTTCATATCCATGAGTCCGTTGAAAATATCATGGTTGGACTAAGTGAATGTTAGTCCTAAAAGTAACATCCTTGCTTTTCAATACTCTAAGGAATTCTGCAGCTGATGTGCCCAGTGAAACTGCTGCCCAGCCAGAGGAAGTAGCCAACTGAAAACCGTATGCATAGAATCAAAATACAGTCCAACATTGGGCCTCTCCTCAAGCACTCCCTCAACACAAGAACACTTTGTTCTAATAATCTGGCACTCTGAGATGTTCACCTCCCTGACTCAATCGCTGAAGACACAGCAGATTGCATAAGCAATGTGGTGAAGAAAGCTGATGGCGCTCAGCTATCAAAAGACATAGTGTCTGGGGTCTTAAAGGCTTGAAGATAAACAAGCAGCCATCTAGCTTAGAAAACAACAAAGCCCATATGGAAGAAGCACGCCAGCCTGTGTGATCATGAGGTGTCTATGAGGTCAGTATCAGGCATCAAAGACCCAGAGCAAAAAAATCATATTGTGAATGAAGGGGGTAGTGCAGAGTGGAGGCCCAAAACCAATCTATAAGCAATTGGGCATTGCCTTACAGAAGGGCCATGGGGAGAAGACAGGCCCCAGTGTAGCACCAATGAAACAGTTTTCCTGTTTCTTTTTTTTTTTCCTGTTTCTTTAATGCTTCCTTCCCCCCCCCCAACTATCATGACCCTAATTCTACCTTACAAATATGGCTACACCAGAGCATGTACATGGGTATATATAACACAGGGAATATAGGACAGATAAACTCCTTGGGACCAATATTGGCCATAACAGGAGGGGAAGGGGAAGGTGGGGGAAGAAAGGGGAACCAATCAAAATGACCTACCTATAACCCCCTCCCAGGGAGATAGACAACAGACAAGGGCGGGGGAGACATTGGACAGTGCAAGACATGGAAAATAATAATAATTAGTAAATTATCAAGGGTTCATGAGGGAGGGAAAGGGAGTGAGAGGGAAAAAAATGAGCTGATACCAAGGGCTGAAGTAGAAAAAAAATGCTTTGAAAATGATGATGGCAACATATGTACAAATGTGCTTGAGGCAATAGATGCATGTGTGGATTGTGGTGAGTTGTACGAACCCCCAATACAATGTTTTTGTTTTGTTTTTTTTCAATACAATGTTTTTTTAAAAAAATATAGTCTGATACTGAAGGCCTACTGAATAGAAGCAGAACATTGTCAGAGAAAATACCAGAGGATGGGTCCTTGGGTTGGAAGTCATTCCAAAAAAATGTGGAGTAAATGGGTAAAATTAAGGAGACAGGTAATAGGAAGTATTGGCAAGGATGTGAAATAACTAAAACTAATACAGGTAGAGTGTAAATGTTACCAACCACCCTCAATGATTATCTACTGAAATCGAGTGTGAAAGGACTTCAAAAGGAGGGCCCTCTTATATGTGCACACAGATCCCCAGTGGTGTAATGGTTACAAGTTAGGCTGCTAACCACAAGATCAGCAGTTCAAAGCCACCAGTCATTCCGCACGAAAGACAAGGCTTTCTGCTCCTGTACAGAGTTACAGACTTGGAAACCCACAGGGGCAGTTCTATTCTATCCTATAAGATTACTGAGTCACAATTGACTTAATGGCAGTGAATTTTTTTAGTTATAGATGCATACCCAGTGCAGTGCAACAAATTACTAGCCGTGATTAAAGAACTACGTGAATAAAATGCTCTTGGCTCACCCTTAGAGGCCGGACAGATTGCAAATAAGGTGTATGGAACCTCGTGGAGGTGGGGCTATGCAAATAAGGTGTATGGACCCCTAATAAGGAGAATGGTCAGCAGAGCTAGAGTGCTTTGTAACACTTGATGAAATAGGGTAGAGGCTAGGCTCAGGATCCAAAGCGCCTGCCAGTAAGCACGTCCAAAAAGCTGATCTGACTGAAGAACTGTATATGAATCCTTCCTAATCCTGATTTGTAATTTATTTCCCCAGTTAAGCCCATAATCATGAGTATTGCTTATGAGTTCTGTGTCGCCATTTCAATGAATTGTCAGATCCAGCAGAGAAGTTGAATGTCGTGGGAGGGATTGCCTGGTTATCAGAATAAGGAGGAACAAAAAGGATGGAGAGAGGAGTTAAGTCTGACTGTCACTGTATAGGGATGAGCCTAGAACTGAGCGTGATTTTGATTCTTCCCCTCGTGGTCAGAGATTAGATGTCCACACCACCATTTCCCCACCATGTGGCCTAGAAGCTCCATTTCTAGCTACATCCCCAGCACCCTGTGTTCATTAGAAGACCGATATCACCATATTCAGGAGTCCCTGGGGGGCACAAACTAACCAAAATGTTAGCCATTCAAATCCACCCAGAGCCACCGCAAAAGTTAGGGTTGATGAACCACTTCCAAACATCACAGGTATTCCGAGCCCGATGCAGCATGGACCTACTCTAAAATACATGAGGTTGCCATAACCTGGAATCGACTCGAAGGTAACTGGTTTAGTCTGGTTCGGTGTGATTTCACTCTGTGTTCGCTGAAAGCACTCTGTGTAATGGACAAGAACGAAAACGCCGACATGACGTAACATGGCTGACTCTCAGTCATTTTGAGGAGGAGAATTTAATATGCGTTTGGAGTCAACCACAAGGTCAATCTCAATTTGAAGCCTGACAAATGTTTGTAGTTTGAACAGAGGTCACCTCAAGGGGGAATAACTGGAAGTAGGGCCAAAAAGGTTCTTCTTCAGCCTTAAAAACCCTACAGCACACCAGTGCCATTCTGACACAGCTGGTGTCTCCACGAGTCGACGTCATCAACCAACAGCAAAATAGACTCAAAAAGGCATTACGTGTGTTTCTTTTCTTTTTTCCCCTGGTCTAGGTATTAGCTACTGTAGGAGAGTGAAATTTCTTAATCTGGCTCTTCGACCCAAGTCTCTCTAACTCCCACCACATGACTGCGCCAAGAGGGTGTGTGTCACATTAGGAACAGGGATTGGTCAGTTGTCATGACCACCCCACTGGCTATAAGGATGAGTCATCTCTGAATCGGCAGCAAAGAGAGAAACCCCGAGGACCGTGGAAGAACATGTCCAAGGTCTCTGTCTGAAGTGGCAGAGGTCTTGGAGACCGGAAACATCAGAGACTATGGTGCGGACGCTCAGAAGAGCAGTGATGAAAGGATGGGGTACCTTCTCCTCATCTGGCCCATGACGATGGAACTGTGGGACAGAGCTCCAGGTAGGTTAGCTTCCTGGCCCGTGGAGGCAAAAGCCAAGGGACCATGTAGCTGAAAGACTGGGGACCAGCGGGAGAGCTGACTATCACACTGTTGGAGAGGCTGAGAGCCAGAGAGAGACTTGGCTGCTGGCTGAGACCAATGACGATTTAATGTTTGCAGATCCTGACTTGTGGTAGCTCATTGACCTCCCTAAGAAGCCCCCTTGATTTGGGGTATTGTTTGTGAGTTCCTGTGATCATTACAATGAATTATTGAACAGTTGATGTTAGAATAGGCAACAAAGGATGGAGCGTGGGGGCATTTCTGACTCTTGACTCAAAGCAATAGGGAAGCCAGAGGAGGTCAGATAATCCACCTCCATTGCTGTTTATTGAAACTACATTGTTGATCTTCCCTGGGAGAGGGACAGCAGAGAAGGGGGGAAGGGAGACTCCGGATAGGGCAAGATATGACAAAACAACGATGTATAAATTACCAAGGGCATATGAGGGAGGGGGGAAGGGGGAGGGAGGAGGGGGAAAAAAAAGAGGACCTGATGCAAGGGGCTTAAGTGGAGAGCAAATGCCTTGAGAATGATTGGGGCAGGGAATGTATGGATGTGCTTTACACAATTGATGTATGTATATGTATGGATTGTGGTAAGAGTTGTATGAGTCCCTAATAAAATGTAAAAGAAGAAAAGAGAAAAAAATGATTAGGGCAAAGACTGTACAGATGTGCTTTATACAATTGATGTATGTATATATATGAACTGTGAAAAGAATTGTATGAGCCCCAATAAATTGTTAAAATTAAAAAAAAAAAAAAAGAAACTACATTGTTGAATTCTCCTGGTGGAAACTTATCCTGCTGTCGTCTTATGAAACATGTACTCGGGGGTATGTTAACCTTGCACATCACAGGCTTGACCTAGGTGGATTCACATAAAAAAATGGGTCTGTCTAAAAAGAAAACAAACCCCAGGCACTAGCAGTTCATCTCTCCACTCCGCCGCACATCATAGTAAAACGTGACCTCTCGCATTTCTTGGGTATTTTTCTATCACATTTGTTGCAATACCATATACCTTAAATAACACCCTGGGACCCTCCCAGACTGCCACTGGTGCTACTGGACGCGACCTCAGAAGAGAGGGAACAGACATGCCACAGTGGGCAAGGGTTGAATGGGGTGTGTGGGAGGGAGCATTGGAACGGATTGTGATGGTGCAAAAACCACTGTTTTTAAAAGTGATTTAACCATGGAAGCACACTACGTGGATACTGTATCAAGAAAACTGCTTTACAAAAAAGAAACAAACAAACCAAAGTGGACCAATGGTTACCATGGGTGAAGGGGGAAGAGCATTGGCTTAGGGGGCGCACTGAGTTGATGATAATGGTGGTGGAATAATTTGGAAAAGGATATCCACAGCGGTGGTACAACACAAAGAATATAACCAACGGCACTGAGTTACATGTAGGCTTTGTGAAACTGCATGTCTTGTTCTGTTGTGTCTTTTTCTGCCACAATTAGAAAAAATAACAATGACACGAATACCAATGAGTACAAGGAAGAAAAAAATGCTCTAGAATTGAAGGTGGTGATCATTACACGACTCTTCTTGATACGGCTGAATTATTGAATTGTGTGACACGTGGAGGAAGTGCCAGTAAAACGGATAAAACATTAATAATAAGAAACGTTGAATGACTTGATATGTACCGTAGACTGAGATCCGCCATTCCAAGATAAATAAATGCAGCATGAGGACCATTAAAAAAAATGGAAAGGAAATTTGTGAAGCCTTCACTACAACCACGTTGCCAAAACCACTTGCACTTTTTGCAAGCTACCTATTAAATCTTGGATTGAAAATGCAGCTTTTATTTTTTTTGGTGAGTGTGCTGGATAACACATATAACATACAAAATGTGTTAATCAACTGTGTATGTTCTTGGCAAGGCTTCCAATCCACAATAGGCAATTACTTGTTACGTTTTTTGGGGGTGATTTTGGTTTTTTTTGTTTGGAGGAGCCAAAAGTTCCCAAGAAGCCAAAAATAATATGGCCTTTTGACCACATGGGGTGAGGGTCACTGCTCCTAACCTCGAGATTGTTCAAGGGTCAACTATACGTTAAAAAAAAAATTTTTTTTTACTTGAAAGCTACACAACTTTAAATATTTTCTCCACTAGCAATAAATACAGGCCTCTAAACGCACACACACACACACCCCTCCGACCATTCCATGTAGATCCAGACTTTACTCCTTCCACCAGAAGAAACCTTCAATGTGATGGGGGCATTCCCCACAGCACCCAGTTTGTGTCCTTAGTCCAATTCAGTACAAGGGATGTTTTCGGCAACAGTTTGGGAGCTTGAGGCTGGGGGCTGTTTGTCTCTCTTTTCCAGGCTGTGTCGAATTCCATATCCAAAATAGATAGCAAATCCTAGTAGAGAAATGAGGCACAGACTCAGAAAGTAGTCATCCTCTCCAGGTACTAACACCCAAAGGGTCTCCCACTTATGATGTCTGAGACAGATTTAGGGAAAGATGATAGGAAGGATGTTGGGCTCAGTCTCCTGAAGGCCCACTTGTACCCAAGAAGCCACTTACCAACCGTCATCCAGACTCCGAACTTTGTCCAGGTGCCGGAAGTCAACTGCATCATCAAGTAAATATTTACAAAGATGCTCAGCAGTGGTAAGAAAGGCAAAGCTGGGACCTGTGGAAAAAGTCAGTTAACTCCCCAGTACATCACAGAAGACTGAAAGAAAGATCCCCTCGCCCCACTTGATTGAAAGGAAGACTCCAACCCACCTCAAGCTGAGCACTGGTCATCCATTTCCATCGTTCTATTTTCTATGAGTATATGTATCCCACTGACTGCAGACTAGCATTGACCTACAGCAATTCACTGGAGCTGCGTTAGCCAACATTACCCACAGCATCCTAAGGTTGAATCTTATATTTATGTCCACTGTCTCTTCATACTGAGTATACCATTCTTTGTCCCAAAATGGCTAGGTATTGGGAAATGAAACTAGTTAAGAAGTGTATGTATGGGGGAGGGGGTTAGCCAGGAAATAATGTACTGGCTTGCACCTCTGCTTTTCCTGGCCCACTGAAAAACTTTGAGGACTTAATTGCTTCCTTGGCCATGAGATGAGAAGAACTAGATGGTGCTCACCTACCATTACTGAGCATTTTGATCAAAGATCCCATAGAAAAAGAAGAAAGCTTCGAAAGAAGAATCTTGGTCAAATGGAGTGAAAGGCAGAATAGACTTTCCACTTCTCTTGGAATTCAAACTTTCTTGAGCCATGGAAGTTATATAAACCCCTGAATCTATTGCCCTGAGATCATCTTCACACCTTAAACCAAAAGTATTCCCTGAAGTCTTAAAACCAAACAAGGATTCAGCGTAACTATGAAAGACTATCTTGTCCTGGGCATTGTGCTTTTTTTAAGATCTGTTGTGGGGTAGAAAAGGGGAACCGATTACAAGGATCTACATATAACCTTCTCCCTGGGGGATGGACAACAGAAAAGTGGGTGAAGGGAGATGTCGGGCAATGTAAGATATGACAAAATAATAATAATTTATAAATTATCAAGGGCTCATGAGAGAAAGTGGAGTGGGGAGGGAGGGGGGAAATGAGGAGCTGATACCAAGGGCTCAAGTAGAAAGCAAATGTTTTGAGAATGATGAGAGCAACAAATGTACAAATGTGCTTGACACACAATTGATGGATGAATGGGTGGATTGTGATAAGAGTTGTACAAGCCCCCAATAAAATGATTTTTTTAAAAAGATCTGTTTATATGGGAACAAACGGACAACTACAACTTGAAAAATTAGATGGGAAACTTGAAGGGCTTAAGTTTATGTTAATGGGGGAGAAACAAAAGAAAGGTGGGGAAAGTAGAACATCTCCAAGAATGTAATCAATAGCACTGAACTGTACATGCATATCCGGTTGAATTGGTACTCAGGTCTGCTATGTGTATTCGCACCAGTGAGAGAAAGATGCATTTTACTTATTTCAAATGTTTATGGACTTGTTCTACTGCAGAGTGCATTCACTGTAGGCTGGTCATTTGTGAGCATCAAGGAAGACCAGTTACCTTGAAGTGGATCTTGGTGGAGTCCTGAGGCTGCCTCCAAATGATGAAGGTGATCCCGGTAATGAATACCAGCAGCAGCACAATCACTGTCACATAAACTGGGTCCCCGGAGAACAGATGTGAGAGGTGCTGAGCCAGTATCAGGCACAGGACCATCAACAATGTGACTGCAATGATCAAGTTGGAAGAGGTCAAATTCAATTCTAAAAAGCTAACTAGAGGAAGACCTTGGGCCACATCCCACCACAAAACCATCCGGTATTAGGAAGGGGCATCATCCCTTCAAGACGCCTCCTTAGCTCCAAAGACCGCAGAGTCCCAAGCCATCCTTCCCAGGTCAACACCCCAGAGAGAAATCCCATTGCTCACCAAGCAGAGAGGCATACACATAAATGGCCCGGCGAGATTTCAGAGTGAAGATGGTGCTGATGGAGAAACACTGACTCTTTTCCATTTGGGGTTCAGATTCCAAAGGCTTCTGAACAGACTTCATCTCAAATGTTTGCACCTTGCTTTCCTCATCCTTGTTTAAGTTTGGATCTGGCTGGTACCTGCATTAGAGGCATTGGGCAAGATGAATACGGGTCCTTACCCAACTGGAACCCACCCAGTGGGGGAAAGATCTGGGGGTCCATTCCTATAAATAATACAACCAGGAAAACCTCCTGGGGCAGTTACAGGGGGTTGCTCTGAGTGGAAATCAATCTGATGCCACCTCACAACAATAACTCATTCAACTTCAGACAGCTTAAATCAGTGGTTCTTAACCTTCCTCATGTTGCGACCCTTTATGACAGTTCCTCATGTGGTGGCGACCCTCCACCCATAACATTATTTGCATTGCTACTTCATCAGTCATTTTGCTACTATGATGAATCGGGTGACCCCTGTGAAAGGGTTGTTCAACCCTCCAAGGGGTCAGGACCCACAGGTTGAGAACCGCTGGCTTAAACCGCCTTATTTCCCAACAAACTTAATAGTACACATTTAGGAGCCCGTTTTAAGGCTGGAGAAGAGGAGGAAGATTAGTACCCCAGGAATCCCCATTGGTCTAAGTCACCCACTCCCTCCGTCTAAAAGTATAGTGAAATCTCACCTGAGGACAAGAACAGAAAAGGCCACCATGGAGTAAGAAAGCAAGGTCCCAATTGACGTGAGGTCCACAAGATCCCCGAGCTCAAAGAGGAACGCCATGAGTGCTGGAATTACAGGGTAAATCAAGGAGATGGGGTGAGAGACTCCTCAAGACAGCAAGTCAAATACACTGATTTTAAAAAAGGGAGTCCCAGGTCCCAGCTTGATGATTTCATTTGGAGGCACTGAGGGAGATAAATATCTCACGGGAAGCCAGACCTGCTCTCTCTGCCTTCCCTTTCCTGCTGTTGAGACACTCAGAGAGCCAGAGGAGACACATGGAGACCCACGCCAGCGTAGAGATGTCTCCATTGCCACTGGATCCACAAGACCTTCCACCCACTGGCCTGTGTTCTTCCTGTATTCGGCATCAGCACATGTGCTGCATGAGTCTAAAGAGGAATTTATGGACTAATATTGGACATATGGGCTAATATCAACCTTATGGACTTGATCTGGACTGAGCTAGGATGTTTTCTTAATAGACAATTACTCTTTGATAGAAAGCTCTTTCTTGTTTGACCTATGGTGTAGTGGTTACATCTTGGGTTGCTAACCACAAGCTCATCAGTTCAAAGCTCTTTCTTACACACACGCGCAAAAGACAGGACTCTTATTTCGTCACCTGCAATGATTCCGGAGACCAGCGTGGCCAATACAGGAGTGTGTGTACGAGCATGGATCCGGGCGAGACCTCGGAAAAGGAGTCCGTCTTCCGCCATTGAGTAGATCACGCGAGGTAAGGGGAACATAGCACCCAGGAGGCTAGAGAAGAACAGGGGAAAGAGCGTGGGGACATGCAAGTGCATGAGAGGACGGAAATCAATGAGTGATGGAGAAGTAGAGATGTAGAGCAGGGGAGCTCAATACGTGATCGCAATCTATTAGTCGACCGCAAATGTAGCGTGAGTAGATCGCATGGCATTAAAAAAAAAATAGACGTAACCTAGCATCAATCCCGTCACGTAGTTGATCTACAGTGCAGCCAATCAGATGCAATCTTAGGTGTCAAACATGTGTGCAAACAACTGCGCTACATGTAGCAAAACCGACAAGCTAAGTTATCGCCAATTTTTAGACGTTGGTTTTTTTCTCTTAAACGTAAGAAAGGTATTAAAATTAGTGGGGGAGCTGGAACAAGAAGACAATAACGTAGCACTTTCATACACAATGGGAGATGTTGACACTACAAGCCGACCTTCAGCTGACGTCCAGAGCGCATGAACAGTTCTGGAAATTACTCGTAGAGAGAAAGTACCAAAACATGTGAAAATGTGCTACCTCCTTGACTGCATGATTCAGCTCCACTTATTTATGTGAGCCAGCTTTTTCCCACATAAAGATCATTAAGTCCCAGTACCATTCCACCATGACTGATGAGCATTTGGAAGTGTGCTTGAGGCTGGCGGTCAGCAGCTACTGCCCGGACTATGCCTCCGCGGCTCATTCCATTCTGTGCAAGTCATCAGCGTAAACTCAGGTCATGACAAAAAATGTACCTCGTGAATTTGTGTTGTGTTATGCAATATGGGCTTATGTGGTTATGCAAGGTACACAAACATGCATTGTACATATAAAGAATTCTCAATGCATTTATGGATAAATGTAATAAATAAATAACAATGCATATACGTTTGGCATTCTTGTACATGATAGATCATTTTGACTTGATCATTTCATAAGTAGCTCGCACAGTGAAAAAGCGTGAGTACCCCTGATGTAGAGAAACCAGGACTCTCACCCATGGCTTGTGGGAATGTAAAATAGTGGCGCCATCGTGGAAGCAGTGTGTTGGTCCCTCAGTAATTGAACACAGAACCATCATGTGACCCAGCAATCCCGTGCCTAGTTACAGGTTTACCTCCGAGACGTGGCACATTCAGTTCCAGAACCACAGCCGTCAAGTGAATATCGTCACCAAGCAAGTCACGCAAATATTTTTGGCCTCCCGGTGCATGTGAAAGCTGTGTGTTATCAGGGGCTCAAGTGGGAAGAGAATGCTTTGAAAATGAGGGTGGCAGCCTATGTGCAAATGTGCTTGACACACTGGACGAACGTATAGATAAGGATAAGAGATGTTAAGAGCCCCCAATAAAAGTAATAAGTTTTTTTAAGCTCTTGGAACCATTCTGCAGTCTAGTAAGTGTTCGGTAGCATTATGAACAAAGCCCTAAGTGTTGTGAGAATTTCCAAAGAAGTGAGCCCATGCTGTCAGAAAAATGGTACTGATAGATTTGCTTGATGTTTATTGACAGCGAATGGGTTTGGACGAGGACAGTAAGGGTAGTGACCATGAAATATGTTGTCCATATTATGGAGTTGGAAATGTGGAGATGTTCATGTGTATGCTTTTTTTATTAAAGGAATTGTTTTAATTTTTATATTAAAAATTAAAAACAATATTAATAATTTTAATAAAAATAAAGGAAAATTAAAGCATGAGATAGCTGGAACTTCTCCCTAGCCTACATGAAGGAAGCCATCTCTTCTAGTGGAAACGATGTGGAAAAAGGTGCCTTGTCCTCTTCGGCCACGATTCCAATGACTGGGAGACCAAAATGCTGAAGACAGACAAGGAAAAACGTTTGAGACTGACCTGGATGAAAGGGCACAGAGGGAGCCCACAGCCACTACGTATCTTGCAGAGGTCCATCCAACATGGGAAAAAGCCACCGGCAAGGGGCTTTTGCTGTGGATCTGGTAGTAGGGCATCATGAGGGTGAGTGAGGCAGAGACTCCAAAATACATCAGAAAGCAGATGAAGATTGAGACCACAATGCCCACAGGGATGGACCAACGAGGGTTCCGGGCTTCCTCCCCTGTAAGATAGGTGTCAAAGTGCTGGGACAGAAAAGCACACCGAGATGTTTTCAATCCTTGCCCAGTGCCATTCTGACTCATCATGATCCCGAGTAACAGATTAGCGCTCCCTAAGGCTGCGATCTTCCTGGGGTCAGGTCTTCAGATTTTTCTTTCGTGGAGCCACTGGATGGGTTTGAACTCCCAATCTTTCGGTTAGCGGCCAAGCCCTTTAGCCATTGTGCTACCTAGGCTCAGATCTTCCCTCTTACATCCTCCAAATCCGGTGAGCCTCCTATCCATTCTATGCACCCCAACACTGGTAGATCAAACTGTGCCCAATGTCCTGCTGGGACCGAGGGACCCTCGTTACCTGTAGTGGCAATGCAATCAAAGCCAACAAATGCGAAGAAACACGTTGGCGCTCCTCGGAGGATCCCCTCAAAGCCAAAAGGCATGAATCCGCCAGAGCCCAGAGGACCCAAACTATGGGGAGAGAAGGAATGAGGACGATGGGTGAAGGGCGTGCAGCCATCTCTGCCGGACTTCTTAGGTAATCATCCTGTGCTCTCGTCCCTGCCACCTTCACCACCATCTGAATCCCTCAGCCTCCCTGTTGCTGTGAGGTGCCATTGGGATGATTTTCAACTCACAGCGACATCATGTGACAATAGAACTGACGCATGGGTCTTTCTTTTTTAAAAATTAATTTTTTAAATCCTTCTAGTGGGAGCTTTTACAGATATCATAACATTCCATAGTTGAATCACATCAAGCAGTACTGTTCTATTAGTACTATTAGTACTGTACTATGTAGCACTATTAGTACTAATTAATACTGTACTATTAGTACTGTACTAGGTAGTACTATTGCTACCACAGTCATTTTCTAAACATTTCTTTCGTTAACTCCTTGGCATCAGCTCCCTATTATCTCCCCTCCTTTCCTCCTCCTCTCCCGCCACCAAACCAGGAACCCCCCCCCCTTTTTTTGCTGCATCTTACACCATCCACTATATCCATTCACATACAATTCTGCTGTTCACTCCCCTTGAGTGGGGTTACCCAGTCATCAGTGCTATGAGCTGCGCCCCCTTCCCCCACTCTCCCCGCTCTCGCTTCCTGTTCCCTCAGGGAACCATTACTCCTGTTACTGTTTCTGAAGAGTTATCTATCTTGGCTTTTGTGTATCAAACTATCTTAATTATACAAATGTACATGCATACGTCTAACATGATTATTGAGGCAAAACAAATAAAAACCATAGCAGTAAGGGGAGGAAAGGTGAAGGAACTGGAGGATAGTTACGTGCTTCCTCGGTGCTATTCTGCACCCTCGATTTATCATCCCTTCTGTGTGGCTCTTCTGAGAGGGACTGTCCAATTCACCTGCAGGTGGGTTTGGGGTCTCCACTACATCCCCACTCCTTCACATCAATTTTCACATAGGTCTTTTTGGGGTATAATCCCCCCCTTCCAAAACCAATTCATTGGCGCTACTACAGATATTATCATATAGTTCCAAAGTTCAATCACATCAAGCAGTGTTTGTACAATTGCCACCACGATCTGCTTCAAACCATTCTCTTCCTTCTTGAACTCTTTGACATAGGCCCCCCCCTTTACCCTCCCTCCCCCAGCTATAGGCTTTTGGACATGACGCCCTCCCCCCAGGGACTGGTCCTTCCTTACAACATGTTGAACGTTTCGTCACACTTACTTCCAAGGACAATTATAGCTATAATTTTTTTTTTGGCACAGATTTTTTTCAGTCTTCTGGCCAAACCAAAACTCACTGTCATGGAGTCAACCTCATTAGAGACCTGATAGGACAGAGCAGACTGTCCCTCTGGGGTTTCGAGATTTCAAATCTTGACCAGAGTAGAGAGTATCGTCTTTCTTCCACGGAGTGGCTGGTGGGTTTGAACTGCTGACCTGGCAGTTAACAGCTCAATGCATAACCCACAAGCCCACCAGGACTCCTTATGGATTGACACGGAGGGAGGCAGGCAATAATGGGCTCAATAATGGTGCAGAGCTGGGCAATGTTTCATTCTGTGGTACATAGGGTTGTAGGAGTTGGAGCTAACTCAAAGGCATTTTAACAACAAGAATCTTTACCCAAGCAGATCACCAGATTTTTCTGCTGGAAGAGCTGCTGGGTGGGATTAAAAGTCAACTTTCTGGGTAGCAATTGAGTTCTTAACCATTGGACCATCATACCACCTTCAAATGCCCTACTTCTAGCCATACTACCAGGTCTGCAGGTACTAACTACTATGGTGGCCACTTGTGCACCTTCTCACCTAGAAGTGTTGTTGATCCCAGTCATGCTCTGGTTGTAGTCCAATTCTCCGAGCTTCCAGTTGTGCACATCTCCCTTAATGAAACCCGAGAGGATGACAAAACTGAGGACCAAAAGGTTTATGCCTGTGAACAATTTGGTCACCAGAGCTGACTCCCTTGCTCCCAGAGCCAGCAATCCTGTGGAGAAAACGCATGAAAGGAATAACGTTGGTCTCAATACAGAGAAAGAAACTCACCAGTCTACTGCAGTGGTCCTTACTCTACTGCAGTGGTCCTTACACCCACTCTCTCACTGCCAGTTGAGTTGATGCTGATGCACAAAGGGATCCTGTGGGACAGGGTGGAACCGCCCCTGTGGGTTTCTGAGATCGTAACTTTTTTTTAATGTTTCAAACATCTCAAAAATTAAAAATTTAAGTTAATAAAAGGCAGATGGCTTATTAAGTAGGTCAAATCATTGTAATATAGTCATATATTAATATAGTTATCTCTATGCCATTTCATTGTCATAACCAGGAATCGAGGAATATTTTTTCTTTTTTTAATATATTGGGGTTTTTTCTTTTCAACACTTTTACTGGCATGTAATTCGCATCTCATACAACTCAAGAGTTCAATCACATCAAGAAGAGGTGTGCAGTCCTCACCACAATCAGATTTTGAACAATCTCTTCTTTCTTGTGCTCATGATTAGCTCTCTATTTTCCCCCAACCTCCCCTCCCCCACCTCCCCCGCCGGGAATCATTTATCCAGTTACTGGGATTCACCTATCCTGGATTTCATATACAGAAAAACATTTTAAAAGAATAACAAAGTAAAATAGAATTTTTAAAACCCCAATCGAAAAGAAAGCAGAAAATATTAAAAGGTGGACCAAATTAAAATGGATCCTAAGGGAGATCAAATGGCAGGGTGTGAGATTGTAACCTAACTGCATCTGTAACAATCCACTTTCCAAAGCATTCTGCACCTGCACCAAAGCAAGGCCATTCACATCCCTGGTCCATGGACAGAGGGAATCCACCGGGAGCTTAGGCCAAGACTGCAATTCTTGACAGGAGCAGAAAGCCTCATCTTTCTCCCAGGGACCAACTGGTGGTTTCAAACTGCTGACCTTGTGGATCGAAGCCCAACACCCAACATATAACCACTATGCCACCAGGGCTCCTTAACCAGAGGGAATTTCGTCCCTGTCAAAGGATTGTGACAGAGTATGGATACATTGTCATTTATAACAGTGACGAGGAAAGTGACAGAGTATGGATACATTGTCTCTTATAACAGTGATAATGGAAAATACACACAATAAGACACAAACCAGGTTGACCATCTCCACATACCCAAAGAGCCTTGGTGGTGCAGTGGTTAAAGAAGGTGCCTGTAAGCGGAGAGCGGATGTTTTGAGAATGACGAGGGCAACGAATGTACAAATGTACTTGACACAATGGATGGATGTATGAATTGTGATAAGAGTTGTATGAGCCCCCAATAAAATGATTTTTTTAAAAGAGAAAAAGAGAAGGTACATGTTGGCTGAAAATTGGCTGTTAAGAACCCACCACAAAAATGAAGTATTTGGGGCGAGTGGCAGGTGGGGAGGGGGAGGGGATTTGGGGAGCAACCAAGAGTGCGGGAGCTGGGAGGGAGCACTAGAACTGATTGTGATGATGTATAGACAACTCATTCTGGAAAAGAACGATGGCAGCAAATGTACAAATATGTTTCATACAATCGATGTATGGATTGTTCTAATTGCTGTAAGAGCCCCCAATAAATGATCTTTTAAGAAAGAAACTACTTAAGTAAATAAATAACAAACCAAACTTGAACAGTGGTTACCACGAGTGAAGGAGAAAGAGTTTTTGCTGAGGGTGCATTGAGTTGATGTTACTGGTGGTGGAATAATGTGGGAAAGCAGATCAATTGGTTGTACAACATGAAGAATATAATCAATGGTACTGAATTATACATGTAGAAGTTGTCGAGTCGGAGAGTGTTTTCTTGTGGGTATTTCTGCCACCAGTAGAAAACTATGTAATGATATGAACAGCAATGACAAGGAAGAAGAAAATGTTCTAGAACCAAATGTGGTGATAATTGTATTGTACAGCTCTTCTTAATATGATTACATTATTGAATTGTATGATCTGGATGAGTGCTAATAAAACTATTAAAGAGAGCGAGAAAGGGGGGAGGGGTCAAATAAATTTCTATGTAGTACCAGGAAAAAAAATAAGAGGGATTTTCTGCTTCCATGAAGATTTGCAGAACACCCAGTTTGTAGAAGGCTGTGGGGGACAGCGGGAGCCCAAAACCCATCTGCAGAGCAGCGAGGCTGATTAAGCCACTGAGCCCCATGAGATTCTCCTAGATGTTGGTGTTACTTGCTTGTTCCAGGACAAAAATTCTTCCCTGGACTCTTAAATACACACTGTGATCTTTTCTTTCTTGTCCACTATTTATTTTATTTTATTTTATTGGGGGCTCTTAGAGTTCTTATCACAATCCATACATATATCCCTTGTGTCAAACCTATCTGTACATATGTTGTCATCTTCTTTTCCCAAACATTTTCTTTCGACTTGAGCCCTTGGTATCAGCTCCTAATTTTTTCCTCCCTCCCCCATGGACCCTTGATAATTTATATTTTTATCTCTGTATTTTTATTATTTTATCCTCACCACTTATGTTTATTACTGTTTCTGTTGGGTTTTCCAGTTTGCAAAGCACAGAAGGAATAGAGGCATAGAGATAAGAATGGATGAGAGGGCTCATAAGGGAGGAGGGTGGGTGATGGAACTGGGGAAGCAGACAATGTATGGGGGAGGAGCACCCTCTGGAACTGATGGTGATGACACGACTCAATTTAAAAGTGACCATGAGGGAGATACTCGAATTGATTGTGGTAATGATTGTACAAACTCTTCTTGTCAAAATTGTGCTATTGAATTGTGTCCGGTGTGGATTAAATATCAATAAAACATTTTTTAAAAAGTGTTTGCATCCTCAGACACTGTGGCTAGCAGTTCCCCTCTGTCCCCTACAATGCAGTGAAATTGAGTGCATTCCTCAAATTGGGCCGCCATTCTCATCAGCCTTTCCCCAAGCACGCCACTGCCATTATATTAAGCCCAACGATCTTTTCCCCTAAGCAAAACCTCCCGTGTCTCCTTCTTTTCCACCCCTAGTAACCACTACTAGTAAGTTTTGGTCACTATAATTCAGAACCCCAAACCCATTGCCAGAGAGCAACCCTATGGGACCAAGTAGAACCCCGCCAATGGGTCTCCCAAACACTAAGACTTTATGAAAGTAGCCTGTCCCATCTTTCTCCCTTGGAGCAGCCGAGGGTTTCAAACCACCAACCTCTGGGTTAGCAGCCAACTCTGTTAACCACAGTGCCACCAGGGCTCATTTCATACAGGTGAGAACATAGAGTGTTCGTCCCTCAGCATCATGTTTGCCAGGTTCATCCATGCGCACGGACCTCATGTCTCTGTAAGGCTGAGTAGCATTCCATTGTATAGATAGAGCATCTTTTGTCTCTCCATCCATGACGGCATCTTTGGTTGGCACCACTTGTGAGTGCGACCATTGGCACTAGTGGGTGGAGGCCATTGATGTTGCTAAACACCCTACCATGCAAAGATAGGCTCTCACACCACGGTTGCAGTGTCAGAAGAGGAAGACTCTTCAAGGAGATGGTGGGACATGACAGCAATAGGTTCCCACTTCATAGTTGCGAGGACAGAGCAAGACCTGGCCATGTTTCATTCTGTTGTGTTGGGTTGCTAGAAACAACTCAATGGCACCTGACAACAATAAGAATGCACAAAGGCCAAAGCGAGTCTAAGGTCTTAAAAGCTTCTGAGAAGCCATATAAGGTGAAACTCTTCACCTCTCCCCAGCAGGTGCCAAGAAAATTGAAGGGGGGAAGGTAAAGACTCAAGGAAACAATGAGCCCAAAGTGCCATGGGAACCCCACTCTCCAGGACCCTGAGACCAGAAGAACTAGATGGTGCCCTTTATGACCACTAACCACTCTGAAAATGATCAGATGAGGAGGTCCTGCACAGAGTGGGAAACAAATGCGAAACAAAGCTCAAAATCATTAAAAAGAAAACAAAACAGACATTGGTCTCATAGGTCTGTTGGAGACCACGGAATTCTGAGACTCTGCCCTCAGGATCTCTTTCAGACCTGTAACTAAACTCACTCCAATGGCTCATTGTTAACTGAACAATAGACAGATGTGTAAGGTGAGAAATAGCACCCAGAACTACCCACTCCTTAAAATAATCCACCGCAGCCGATCAAGAGAGCAGCCCTTTCCCGGAGATAAAGCTCAGCACAGGACAAATAGAAGCAGGAAGCACCGCGAGGAAGAGGGATGAGGGCTGTTATATGGTGGAGATGGCAGGTAATGTCACTGAAGAAAAGGTGAATTGGTGAGTGAAAGCCCAATTTCCTATGTAAACTTTCACTGCAGTCGAGAGAGAGAGAGAGAGAGAGAGAGAGAGAGAGAGAGAGAGAGAGAGAGAGAGAGAGAGAGAGAGAGAGAGAGAGAAGAAGAAGAAGAAGAAGAAGAAGAAGAAGAAGAAGAAGAAGAAGAAGAAGAAGAAGAAGAAGAAGAAGAAGAAGAAGAAGAAGAAGGGAGGGTGAGAGAGAGGTAAGGAAGGAGGGAGGGCGGGAGGGAAGGGATGAATAGAGGGGAGTGAAGCGAAGGGGAGGGGAGGAGGAGAGGGGAGGAGGAGAGGCAAGGGGAGAGATGAGGAGGGGAGGGAAGTGAAAGGGAGGGGAACCAAGTGGAAGGAAGAGGAGTGGAGGGAGTATAGGGGATTTGAGGGGAGGGGTGGGGAGGGGAGGGAATGAAAGAAAATGGAATGAGGGGAGGGGAAGGGAGTGCAGGGGAGTGGGGAGGCAAGGCAAAAGAAGGGAAGAGTGATGAGGGCAACAAATGTACAAATGTGCTTGACACAATGGATAGATGGATGGATGGATGGATGGATGGATGGATGGATGGATGGATGGATGGATGGTGATAAGAGTTGTATGAGCCCCCAGTAAAATGATTTTTTTTAATAAGAGTAAAAGAAGGTCCAAACCAATGAAATGGTTGGACACCGCCACACCTTGGGTCCCCGTGAGTTGAAAACAGGCTCCGTGGTGCCCCCAGACAGCCTTTCCCACCTGCTGTGTCTCCACCTTACCAGTGAGCAGTAGCACCAGGCCCAGGGCGAAGAAGTCCGGATACGTGGCCAGCACGTGGGGTACACGTAGAGGCACAGTGTCCAGCAGGGCCTGGGAGATGTGGTTCCCCACTAGGTTGTCAAACGTGGCACTCCAGGCCCTGGCGACGCTGGCGGCACCTGCAAGAGGAACATCCGCTGAGAGATAGTCACTGTCCCCCGACTGTGTGACAACAGAATCCTGTTGGTGCAGCCATGAAGCACTCGGCTGCTCCCTGGAAAGTTGGCTGTTCAAACCCACTCAGTAAAATTTACCACCCCCACCCCCATTCTACCTTTCAAATGTGGCTAAACAAGAGCATGTACAAGGGTACAGATAAGAGCTGGAAACACAGGGAATCCAGGACACATAAACCCCTCAGGACCAATAATGAGAGTAGCCATACCAGGAGAGTAAGGGTAAGGTGGGGAGAGAAAGGAGGAACCAATCAATGATCTACATATAACCCCCTCCCAGGGGACAGCCAACAGAAAAGTGGGTGAAGGGACACAGCGGTCAGTGTAAGGCATGAAAAAATATATAAATTATCAAGGATTCATGAGGGAGGGAAAGCAGGGAAGGGGGGAATGAGCTGATGCCAAAGGCCCAAGTAGAAAGAAAATGTTTTTTAAATGATGATGGCAACATATACAGATGTTTCTATGTATGGATTGTGACAAGAGCTACATGAGCCCGAAATAAAATGATTTTGAAAAAAGGAGATGGCAACATATGTACAAATGTGCTTGACACAATGGATGCATGGATTGTGATAAGAGCTGTAAGAGCCCCCAATAAAATGATTTCTTTAAAAAGAAAGAAATTTACCCATCTTGTTCCCATGAAGCAGAGAGCCTAGGAAACCCTGTGGGGGCAGTTCTACTTGGTCACACGGGGCACTGTGAGTCAGAATCGCCCTGAGAGCCCACAACACCACCAGGAACCTAAAGGTGGGGAGTTCACATCCACCCAGTGGATTTGAAGAGCCGTCAAGATGTCAGTGCAGGAAGTTCCATGAGGGTCGTTTGACTCTGTCCTTCCGGGTTGCTATGAGTCAAAAATAGATTCAACAGCAGCCAACATCAGCAACAAGGAGCTCTAGTCGTGCTGTGGGGGAGGCACTGGACTGCTAACCACAGGTCCACAGTTCAAACCCACCAGCCACTCCCTGAGAGAAACAAGAGGCTTCCCTGGTCGCATAAAACTGTTCAATCTTGAAAACTCTGCGCAGGCTCCCTATGAGTGGAAATCCACTGGATGGGAGTGTGTTTGAGTAGCTACACCACCACTGGGTGACAGGTGCTATAAGATGGAAAGAAACCTACAAAATAGCTCATCTCAAAGGGTCTATGTCAGCGGTTCTCAACCTGTGGGTCGCAACCCCTCTGGGGTCGAATGACCCTTTCAGAGGGGCACCTAAGACCATCAGAAAACACATATTTCCGATGGTCTTAGGAACAGAGAGACTGATCCTCTATCCGTCTCCAGGCGGGTCTGCCCACGTGCAGATATGCTGATCTGCTGAGAAAGAAGCTATCTCAACCTTCACACTGAGGTTGGCTTTTTATCCATACTGTCGCAAAATGTAGCAATGTAGTTTACTGTTGTTATATTAAGACTGTTACCCATCTACACCATGCTTCAAGACAAAATCTCATTGATTTGTCATTAGAAAGAAATATTTCATCATATAGAATGACATACTGTTTTTGTGATGAATCACTGTTTTCATGATGTTCCATTTGTAACAATGAAAATGCATCCTGCCTATCAAATATTTACATGGCGGTTCATCACAGTAGCAAAATGACAGCGATGAAGTAGCAATGAAAATAATTTTATGGTTGGGGGGTCACCACCACATGAGGAACTGTATGAAAGGGTCGCGGCATGAGGAAGGTTGAGAACCCCTGGTCTATGTGCATGGTGGGCTGAGGAAGCCAAGGGTCAACACATTGGTAAACTATATAGTAAACAAAGCACAACACCAAACCAGTTGTCCCATGTTGACCCCAACTCCTGGCAGCCCCCATAGGAGTCACAGGGTAGGACTGTGTTTCATGGGGTCCAATGACTCATTTGGGGGGAAGTGGGTCACTTCTTTCTCTTGAGGCACCTCTGGTTTGAAGCACCAATCTCTTGTTTATTTGTTTACTAGTTGAGCACGTAACCTTGAGTAGAACCCAGGGCCTCCCCTAGTAAGTGAACTCAAAACACCAAATTCTGCCGGTCGAGCTCACAGTGACCCGAAAGGGCAAAGTAGAACAGCCCCTGGGGGGGACTCGTGACAAGAGTAGAAACCCTTACCTCCCTCCCACACAGCAGCTGCTGGTTTTGAACTGCTGTCCCTGCGGTTGACAGCCCACTGCATCACCCACCCACTGTGTCACCAGGGCTCCTTTGAAGTATGTTACAAAGAGAAGGGAAGCCGGCTGAGATCTGGGGTGGTGGGGGGGGAGGGGGTCAGGGTTGACATTTTTAATTGGGTCATTGTCATTGGTCAGTTGCCATTGAGTCGCTTCTGAATCCTGACGAGCCGGGGGGCATAGGAGGGTAGGAAAGGCTGTGACCTTTCAGAAGCATGTGGTCAGACCTGCCTTGATAGGTATCTCTGGGTGGGTTTGAACCGCCAACCTTTGGGCTAGTAGTTGAGCATGTTTCCTGTTTGCAGAACCCAGGGACTCTTGAGCTAGGTCACATGCCTCACTCTACACCCTGACCCACTTGGTCTGGAAGCTTCTAATGAGCGGAGATAGTGGAACCTCTGGGTTGGCGGGTGGAGGGCCTTCAAGCATGGGTGTGAGCATGTGGGAAAGTGAGTCCTAGCCCCAGCCTGCCCCCTCCAGGTTGGGAAACCCGGGCCTAGTCACGTCCCCATCTTTCTCTGACCAAGAGTGGTGGTAATGTTCTGTGTTAGGTGAGACTGTGAGGCTTCGGGAAGACAAGAAGACAGGAGAAGGGCATGGCTGTCATGGGGTTGCCTCCACCCACGGTGCCCATGTGCTTGCAGAGGAGAACTGCCCCACCAGGGTTTCATAGCTGTGACCTTTTGGAAGCAGATCTGCAGGCGTGTCTTAGAGAACAGAGGCACCCCTGGGTAGTTCAAAGGACCGTGAACTTCAACATGAAGCCTATGACCAATGGCACTGAATTATACAGGGAGAATTTATGGAATTGGAGAAGGCTTTGTTGCATATATTTTTGCCATGATTAGGAAAAACGGCAATAATATGAATAACAATGAAGAAGAAAAGGTTCTAGAATTGCTACCTTACAAATCTGGCTAGACCAGAGGATGCACACTGGTACAGATAGGAACTGGAAACACAGGGAATCCAGGACGGATGACCCCTTCAGGACCAGTGCTGAGAGTGGTGATACAGGGAGGGTGGAGTGGAAAAGGAGAACCGATTACAGGAGCTACATATAACCTCCTCCCTGGAGGATGGACAACAGAAAAGTGGGTGAAGGAAGACATCGAACAGCATAAGATATGACAAAATAACAATAATTTATAAACTGTCAAGGGTTCATTAGGGAGGGAGGAGGGCAGAGGGAGGGGGGAAATGAGGAGCTGATTACCAAGGGCTGAAGTAGAAAGGAAATGTTTTGAGAATGATGATAGCAACAAATGTACAAACATGCTTGACACAATGGATGGATGGATGGATGGATGGATGGATGGATGGATGGATGGATGGGTGGGTGGATGGATTGTGATAAGAGTTGTACGAGCCCCCATAAAATGGTTTAAAAAGACAGAGAAGGTTCTAGAATTGAACATAGTGATCCCTGTACAACTCTTCTTATAGGGTGGAATTACGGAATTGTATGACATATGAATGAAGGACTAACAAGACGTTAAAAATAATAATAATAAAGAAGAACCGTCAACCTTTCAGCTCATAGGTGACAAGCACTTAACTGCCTGCACCTCTCATGGACCCCCAAACCAAGCCCACCACCATCAAGTTAACTCCAACTCATTGAGACCCTGCGGGGAGAGGGGGCAGAGGAATCCCGCTCTCAAACCACCCCAAACACATGAGCATCAAGTCAATCCCAGCTCACAGCCACCCTACAGAACAGGGCAGAGCTGCCCCTGTGGGTTTCCCAGACTGTCACTCTTTACGGGAATGGAAGGCCTCGTCTTTTCCCCGAAATGCCCTGCAGTGTTTCCAGATCTTTACTGAAGCCGACCATCACCTCTTCCCACCGGATGGTGGTCTCCAACCTTCACCCTTCCAAGGACTTAACCACCATGTTGCCAGTGGGCTCCTCATCCAAGGAACTGAGTAGGATGAAGTTCAGGGGGTGTGGGGTGCTTCTCCCTTCCACTGTCACCCTCCAAAGCAGATAACAAAGTGCTTTCAGGAATGAAGGGGAACAACCACTCCGCTCTCTCTCATGCTCCCCCATTCTCTTCACCCTGAAAACTCAATTGACTTCAAGAGCATGCACTCCCTTCCTGTCTCCACAAGCGTCAGACGTTGGTGGTTCTCAACCGGTTTCAGACTTTTCGTCGTGCTGTCGCACGCACACTTAAAGGAGCCCTGGTGGGGTCTGAAGGAGGTTATGCGTTGGTGGTTTGAAACCACCCTCTGCTCCCTGCGCCAAAAATGAGGCTTTCTACTCCCCTCAAGAGTTACAGTCTCAGAAACACGCAAGGGGTAGTCCTCCCCTGTCCTATAGGTCCTCATTGACTCAGTGGCGGTGAGTTTGGAGAGTCTGCCGCACATGTATGTACTAGACAAGGTGGCCCCGCGTGATGCAGAGCAGAAGTGGGCAGCGTAGCATTTTCTGGTCTGTGATCGTCCTCGGGGAACAGATCACCAGCTGCTCTGAGTCCCTTGTTCCCCCTCCCACCTACACCCCTGCCACGGCATCTCACCGATGATGTAGGAGAGGATGAGGTTCCAGCCGGTGGTGAAAGCCCACAGTTCGCCCACTGTCACATAGCTGTAGAGATACGCAGATCCAGAGCAGGGGACCCGGGCCCCAAACTCCGCGTAGCAGAGCCCGGACAACATAGTGGACAGGGCAGCCACCAGGAAGCAGATGACGATCGATGGTCCAGCCAAGTCCCTGGCCACTTGCCCAGTCAGGACATAGACGCCGGCTCCCAGGGTGCTGCCTACACCCAGAGCCACCAGATCCATGGTGGTCAAGCAACTGGCCAGGCCGCTCTGCGTCTTGCTTGCCTCCAGGGGGCGTCGGCGCACCAGCTTCTGGCCAAATTGGCACAGGTCCTTCCACCCCATCCTGGATACAGGAGACAGGCTAAGATCCACGTAAAATCTGGAAAACAAAGAGGAGCAGCTGATACCAACATCTCAAACAGAAAGCAAATGTTTGAAAAATGATGCTGGCAGGATATGTACAAATGGGCTTGATCCAATGGATATATGGAATGTTATAAGAGCCCCCAATAAAACGATTATTAAAATAATAAAAATTTTAAAAATCTGCAAGACAGAAACCCAACAAGAATGCCCCTGCTGTTCTTTTAAGATCCATCTACAGCAGTGGTTCTCAACCTTCCTCACGCCGCGACCCTTTAATACAGCTCCTCACGTGGAGGCAACCCCCCAACCATACAATTATTTTCGTTGCTACTTCATGACTATAATTTACTACTGTTATGAATCATCGTGGGAATATCTGATAGGCAGGATGTATTTTCATTGTCACAAATTGAACATGATTAAAGCAGTGACTAATCACGACGGCCACATGTCATTCTATATGGTGAAATATTTATTTCTAAGGACAAATCAATGAAATGCTGTCTTGAAGCATGGTGTAGCACAGGTCACAGCCTGTAGGCGGGGGATTCCGAGGTGGGCGCATCTGCATGTGGGCGGACCCGCGCGGAGACAGAGGAACGAAGTCTCGGTTCCTAAGACCATCGGAAATTTGTGTTTACCGATGGTCTTGAGTGACCCCTTTGAAAAGGTCGTTCAACACCCAAAGGGGTCGCGACCCACAGGTTGAGAACTGGTTGGGCCACACCTCTATTTACTGTGTTTCCCAGGCACTGCGCTTTGTCTTGTCTTGTCTACAGATTCAGTTTGCAGCAATCCTGTCCAGCGAGTCCTCTGACCTTGTTTCTAACAACACTGCGCGCACGTCACGTCGCTGTCGCATCTTGCTCATTCTCATCCTACCATTTGTGACTTTTCCCTTAGGTGACTTATGGCACACGTTAAAGGATCCCGAGTGACCCGGGGGGGGGTGAGGAGGGGCTGTGCTGTACTGTCAGGTCCGCAGTTCAAAACCGCCAGCTGTCTCATGCGGGCAGCATGAGGCTTTCTGCTCAGAAACCCACCAGCGCAGTTCTACTCTGCGTCTCTGTTCGAAATCAAATTGACAGCCACCGCTGGGGTTAGAGGAGAAGTTGAGAGGGCAGTGAGGAACTCAGAAAAGGAGGGTGAGGATGGCGGTACAACTCGACCTGAGTTCAAAGTCCCTGCCACAGAGTCAGCCCCAACTCACAGCGATCCCATAAGGCAGGGTGGAACTACCACCACCACCACCACCCCCCAATCCCTTGTGGGTTTCCAAGGCTGTGAGCCTTTATGGGAGCAGACTGCCTCCTCCTTCTCCCAGGGAGAAGCTGGGTGCGTTTGAACTGCTGGACTTGCACTTAGCATTCCCAATGCACACCCCACTACGCCACCAGGGGTCCTGCACCAGAGACTCACGGAATCCTACTATGCCACCAGGGATCCTGCACCAGAGACTCACGGAATCAACGCTGCGGAATCGCACAAAGGGACCTCGAAACAAACGCGTGCTGTTTTCTTTGTTTCTTTTTCTTGTAACTTTCTTTTTTTTAAAATTGCAAATTGAGTGAAGGTTCTCAGAGCAGCTCCGAGGCATTCCACCCCCCTCCACTCCCTCCCACCCACCTCTACCCACTCCCACCCCCCTCCACCCCCTCCCTCCCCCCATGTAACATCGGCTCAGTGTGGCCCTTTCTGAATTTGTCTTTGGGTCAGTGTGGCCCTTTGATCACAAACGGTCCAATCTTTTCAAGCAGGAGCACCTCCCTCTTGTTACATTTTCTCTTACAGACCAGTCTGGGGTTGGTCTGAAAACTGAACCACGGGGTGAGCAAGATTCCAGACCTGAAGGATGAAGCAGGGTCTTGGTCTCTGGGCTTCTGCCGGTTTCTCTCCTACCAGTAAACCTGGTCTTTTCTTCTTTTTCTTTAATGGAAAAATTCCATTGTTTTTAATTCCACCTTCTGTGAATTCTTGAAGCCCAGTTGTTGAATTGGGCTAAGCGCTACCATGTGCATCCTTGACAATAGCAATGGATTTTGTAAATTGTTTTGTTTTTGTAAATAAAGGCGGTACCAGGCATTTTCATCATCACACTGAAGTTTTATAAGAATGCTTCCAAATTTATAGAGTCTTCATGCCTGTCTTATAAATGAAGACTCAGAGAACTTAAGTAACTTCTTTTTTTTCCTTCAGTAATCCTGTTTCTATTTCTGTGTTTACCTCTTTTATTAGTCTAATTATTAGTTGGGATTTAATACATATAACATTCCAAATTTCGATCACGTCAAGTAGAATGTACAATTGCTACCACCATCCCTTTCCAAACATTGCTTTTTTAAGCATAAAAAATAATTAAGGAACAAGTTACATTCCTTCATGGACACTGAGTTTCTGTTTACTAAAAAAAACCCCAAACCCATCACCGGTGAGCAGATACCAACTCAGAGCAAGCCTACCACGTTGGCTGTTAATCTTAGGGGAGCAGCTTGAGGTGGTTAAAAAAGAAAAGAAAAACAAACAGAAAAACGCTTTGTAAATAATAGGGATGTTTGCACAACAAATCTGTCTTGGAAGAAGTTCAGCCAGACTGCTCCTTAGAAGCAGAGACGAGAGACTTCATCGCATATACTTTGGATATGGTATCAGGAGATGATGTGAGAAGGTAAAAGACAAGGGCCCTCCACCAAGGAAACAGATTGACACCGTAACTGCAAGCATGGGGTCCGGTGTAGGCACAGCGGTCAGGATGGCGTAGGACGGGGGAGGTTTCCTCCTGCTGTACACAGTAAGGGTCACTGTGAGTCAGAGTCGACTTGAAGATACCTCAACGGCGACAACCTGGTGGCGTGGAGGTTACACATTGGGCTGCGGTCTGCAGAGTTAGCAGTTTGAAGCCACCAGCAGCTCAAGGGGAGAAAGACTGGGCTTTCGAATCCCATAAACCATTGCCTTCTCGGAAACCCACAGGGGGTCGCTGTGAGTCAGCATTGGCCGGATGGCAGTGAGTCTGGCTTTGGGTTAACAGCCACAAATGAGAAGTTGGCTCTGTGAGAAGAAGACCTGGGGGTCTGCTTCCGGAAAGACTCCAGGAACCCCCATGAGGCTGCTCTACTCGGTCCGATAGGTTCCCTATGAACTGGAGTCCACTTGACCGCAGCCGACAAAGACCATCTGCTTCTCCCTCAGCAAAGACACAAGACAGAATTCTGCCCTGTGGTTTCCTGCGGTTGTACATTTGGGAAGCAAACTACCTCTTCTAAAGGCTAGTCAATGAGGGCTTCTTTTACATAAATCCTCTAATGCTTGTATTGTTCTGTGTAGCCACTTTATTAGTGCATAACTCACGTAGCAGACCATTCGAGAGGTTAACTAGATTCCAGAGTCATGAGATCATCACGATCAATTTCAGAATATTTCCTTCATTCTGCCATGATTAGCTTCCCATTCCACCCCCACCACCCCCACCAACTTCCCCTGCCATAACCCTAAGGAGCGATGGATCTAGCTACTGTCTCTATGGACAGCAATACCTGTATGGTTGAGAGACGGCTTCTGAATGCTCGCCCAGCCCTTCCCGGCATCCCCCTTCACTCACAACACACCCCTCCACACTCAGCTCCCAACCCCTCTGCTGTCTTGTGGGAAACAGACTGGACCGGAGCCTCAGGGCCACCCCCAAGTCCTTTCACACCAAGCCCAAAGCCAAGCGGACCAACCAGCACACAGGAGCTGTGGGGGCAGGTAAGGAAAAGGGGGAGCTTTGGGGCAGAGGGGCATCAAGTTTATTTGTACTAGTGGTGGTGGAATAATTTGGAAGAAGACGGTGATCCGAAAACAAAACAAACAAAAAAAACACCAACTCACTTCCATCAAGTCCATTCTGATTCATAGCTGGAGTCCCTTCTGATGGACAGTGACCCTAGAAGACAGGGCACAACTGCCCCTGGGGGTTTCCAAGGCTGTGAGTCTTTATGGATGCTGAAAACCTCATCTTTCTCCTGAGGCGCGACTGGTGGTTTTGAACTGCTGACCTGATGGTAAGCAGCCCAAAGCATAACTCATTGCACTACCAGGACTCTACTACACACAGATTATCAAGGTTAAAAACTACATGTGTGGTACTCTGGGAGTTTCTGCTAACCCACAGGTTGCTGGTTCAAACCCACCACCTGGTTGTGCAAGACCAAAGAACCCACTCTGTTGAGTAGATTCAGACTCACAGCAACCCGACAGGACAGAGCAGAACTGCCCCCTGGGTTCCCAAGGCTGTCATCTCCATAGGAGCAGACTGCCTCTTCCTTCTCCTAAAAAGTGGTGAGTGGGTTTGAACCATGGACATTTGGGTTAACACCCAACTCTTAACCTACTGTACCACATGGGCTCCCAGCAAAGCTTCCAAGAAAGAAACCAAACTCATGGCCATTAAATGCATTTCAATTCATAAAGACCCCATAGCAAAAATTAGAATTGCCCCCCCCACCCCACCCATGTGTTTAGGAGGCTGCAAATGTTTGCAGGAGAAGAAAGCTCCTGAGGAACAGCTAATGGTCTCAAACAGCTGACCTTGTGGTTAGCAGCCCAATCCTTAACCCAGGGCTCCATTTCTGTACAGCTTGACAGCCTTGGTAATCTCATGGGACAGTTCCATTCTGTCCCATGAGATGCCAAGAGTCGGAAGCAACTTAATGGTTTCCAACCATCAACGACTCAATCCCATGCATCCCTCTTCGGCAGACGTGTAGATCCCCAGAACTTACCGACCACTGTCCCCAGCCCTGGAATGCTGGATCGGTTAGGGAGGCTGAGTTTGAACCAAGTTGACCTGGAGCTGGATCAGAGTTAGAAAGGCTGAGTTTCAACAGAGTGGACCCAGAGCTCAGATACTAAATGACAGCTGGGAGTCCCTGGCCACACACACACACACAGAAAGGCGATGTGTATAAAGTGGGATGGGCGGGGCAGAGTGGCTCTGGAGGGCCACATGCATTCTCTAGATTTCAATCTCTCTCCTCCTCCTCCCCTCTTCTGCCCCTCCCTCCTCACTTCCTTCCTGCTTCTTCTACTACTTCTTTTTCATTTATTTACTTTTCCTCAGGAGCACGTTTTCCATGGTGAATCTCACTTCTTTAACAGATGGTAAGCAATTCAAAGGTTCGCCTTCTCTCTGGGCCAAATAAGAGCCCCTTCTCTGCTGCGGTCACTGGTGCAATCTCCCCCCAAAGATCTGGGTCCTTGCCCTTCACCGGGATTGCCTTTGTTTTGCTTTGTTTTCATGAAGGTCCTGGAAAAGTGAGCTTCGGAAATGTCAACTGTTTAAAAGCGCTTACAAGGAAACTCAATGACACTGACGACTGGCCCCATACATGTCACCATCGCCACCACTGCAGGAACCCTGGTGGTGGATGAGTGGCTTGTGAATTCGACTGCTAACCTCAAGGGCAGCAGTTTGAATCCTCCCCACTGGCCTCTCCGATGGGAGAAAGATGAGGCTGTCTGCTCCCATAAAGAGCTACAGTCCCAGTCCCCATGGAGTGGTCATTCTACTCCATCCTAGAGGGTCACAAAGGAACCCCATCTTTTTTTGGGGGGGGGATCATTCCACCACCACTAGTTTAACTCAATCCCTCCCTTTCCTTGCCTGCCTTAGTAGAGGCTAACTCACAGCAAAGTAGAATTGTCCCCTAGGGTTTTTCTGAGACTGTGCATCTCTAGAGAATGACTGCAGACTAGCTGGAGGCTTTAGACCCCTGCCCTCCTGGTTAACAGCGGAGCCTTTGACCTTTGCATCGCGAAGACGTCCATCAATCTTTTTTGTTTGTTCGCTTGTTTTATATATAATAATTGTATGGACAATCCAATATATCCATTCATGTACAATTCTGTTCTTCAATCCCAATGAGTGGAGTTATACAATCATCAATGTGAACAACTCCCTATTTCTCCCCACCCTCTCTCTTCTCATACCCTCAGGGAACCATTACTCCTGTTACTGTTTCTCTAGGCTTATCTCTCTTGACTTACGTGGACAGATCCATTTTAAATGTACAACAGTTGATTCCAGCTCCTAACGACCCTGTAGGAGAGAGTTGAACTGCCCTGAAGGGTTTCCTAGGCTGGAATCTTTTCAGGATCAGACACATCACCTCTTTCTCCTTGTGGAGTAGCTGATGGGTTTACTGGCCTTTCCCTTACCTTACCAGGGCTCTGTCCACACCCTGGTAATCAGCATGAATTGTACATGCCAGAATTGTTGAACTGACCTGTGCTTTCCTCTGCGTAGTTTCGCCACGCAAGCATTTTCAGTAATAAGGATCTCTTGTGGTGCAGAATGTTGGTGGTTCAAATCTCCCGGGGAGAGAATGAGAAGGCAGTCTGATCCCATGAAGATGGATGGGATCTGCATGTGTTGCTATGAGTCATCATAGACTCCGTGGAAGAGAGTTTGAATCACACCCCGGACAGTAATGGGTTTGCTTGGTTTGTAGTTCGATTGTTGGTTAATTCACAGAACAGACAGCCACTACATAGCACAGGCCACTCCCACGCCTGAGCCTGCACCTGGGGCTGGACCAGGGGCAGATGAACATGAGTGAGACATGGTCTTACCCACCGAGGAGCTCTGTCTCCTGGGAGAGATGAGTAAATGTCCTTCTGTCTTTCCATTACAGCCAACTGCACTGAGGGCAGCCTTGGAGAAGCAGCTTGAGTCACTCTGAGGAGTTTTTGTTGGTAAACCCTCTGCCACAGAGTCCATTCTGACTCAGCATGACCCTCGAAGGCAGAGCAGAACTGCTCCTCGAGGTTTCCAAGACTGGGGCTCCTTCCGAGGACAGCCTTGTCTTTCTCCTGCTGAGGGGCTGGTGGGGCTCAATCTCCCACCTTTAGACTAACAACCCGATACTTAGCCCAGTTAGCCATTTAAAGGCCCATCTTTAAATGGTTCAACAATACAATTCCCCTTATGAATAAAATGTCAAGCCACACCAACTTCAGTCTCTGTCACCCTGAGCCCAGAAGAAACTAGATGGTGCCCGACAACCACGACCAAGCGCCTGCAAAGGATCGCATGAGAAGGTCCCAGAGAGAGTGGGAGGAAACTGTGGAACCAAAGTCAAAATCTTCTTTCAGCCAAAAGCAGCAGGTGGGTTTGAATTGCTGGTCTTTTTTTTTTTCTTTTCTCTATTTTTTTTAACATTTTATTAGAGACTCATACAACTCTTATCACAATCCTTACATATACATACATCAATTGTATAAAGCACATCTGTACATCCTTTGCCCTAATCATTTTCAAAGCATTTGCTCTTCACTTAAGCCCTTTGCATCAGGTCCTCTTCCCCCGCTCCCTCCTCCGAATTGCTGGTCTTGACTGAGGTCAGTAACTCAAGGCACAGCCATTAGGCCATCAGGGATCCACGGTGAATTTGGTTTTTTGTTTTGTTTTGCTTTGCTTTGAATTTGGTTTTCCAATTCTATTCTGTCCTAGAGGCTCACTGTGGACTGGCATCCGAAAAAACAGCAGAGGGTTGGGGTTTTGTCCCAAGCTGCCAAGGAGCCTTGCTGGAGCAATGATTAGGTGCTTGACTGCTAACCCAAGGGTCGGCGGTTCAAAGCCACCCGTCTTTCTTCTGGGGAAAAGACCTTGGCACAAGTGTCCCATAAAGAAAACCCTTTAAGTGGAGAGCAAATGCTTTGAGAATGATTGGGGCAGGGAATGTATGGATGTGCTTTATACAATTGATGTATGTATATGTATGGATTGTGATAAGAGTTGTATGAGTCCCTAATAAAATGTAAAAAAAGAGAAGAAAAAAAATTATTAGGGCAAAGACTGTACAGATGTGCTTTACACAATTGATGTATGTATATGTATGAACTGTGATAAGAACTGTATGAGCCCCAATAAATTGTTAAAAGAAAACCCTTTCCACCCAGGATGGACAAACCTATAGGGACAGCAAATGGAATCAGGGTTTCTCGGGGAGAACTGTGGGGATGTGGAGGGTAAGGGGGAGCTGATTGAAATAGACAAGTTCATGTCACCACGTTTTAAGCAGAACTGTCCCCAGAACACTTTTCCCTGAGGGCATTCTCCACCCCACCCCCCTCCTCCTCGGCCTCAGGTAACCTGTTTTAACTTCACAATGGAATGCAGGTCTGTAAGTGCCCTTGGAGGAGTTCTTATTTAAACTACTCCTCTCACCTTATCAAGGGTTGCTGTAAGTCTTTCTCTCCAGGACAGGAATGTCCCTTCCCTCCCCCTTGGTAGGAGGGCAAGCTAGAGACTAAATCCAGAAATGGGGACCATAAACCAAGGCGCCTGAAACCTTACCTAAATATACTTTTGTTTTACTTCTGTCACTACCACTTAGGGATACATGTATTTTCATTTGCTTTTTCTTCTGCTTTCTGTAGTCTACCATCCCTGAACAGTCTGAGAGAAAAGCAGGAAGGGAAAGTAGGGGACACAGTCTGGAGAAACCTTCTCTTTGAAGATTTCCGCTGCAACCCAGGTGAGCCTGACATTAAAAATAGACTTCAATCATTCTAATTGGACATTGGAGTGGTCCTGTTTGATCTGAACCCGTGACATTTGGTTCCCTGACCGGGAATCCGCCACTGTGTCCTAAGGGCCTTCTCCCGGTGGATAGACTTTTAGGGGGGGGCGCGCTCCTGAGACGTCCCAAGACCCCAAAAGTCTCGCCTCTCCCTTGCGCACCGCTGGGGAACGCAGCCAAATGTCTACAAAGCCTCCAGCTCTGAGCCTCCGGAGGTAAGCCAGTTTCTTGTTTCCTGGGGGAGTGACCGGTCATGTCAGTATTGGCTGGGAGAGGGAATCAGACGTGATTTTAAGGCCGATTCCAGCCCCTTCCTGGCAGGGATACCTCCTGAGGACATCTGTTAGTTTCTGTCCAAGTAATTGGCAATGTTAAGGGGGGAAAAATCTGTCCAAGTGAATGAATGATTGTGTGCACGATCTGATCGTTTGGTCTGTGTGGTGTGCATTATGGCATTCTGTCTCTCGTCCCTGACTTTCCTTTAAATGTCCGTACTCCCAGTGACGGGAGTGGGAGAGAGCAGCTCGCATTGAGTCTAAGGAACACGTGTTTGATGTTGCCCTTGGTCGGGTTAGACTGCTCTGGGTGGGGGGGCTCCTGTTTTCAGGGCTTGTCTCAGTTAACCTCGCATCCTCCTCTCCCTTCTCCTCACCCACCCCCTCCCTTCCTAAGCCTCTTTCCCCTGGCAAAATGGGAAATTCCGGGTCTAAAGGAAAGACTCTGCTCCTGTGCCTATTAGAGAATTTTAGATCTGACTATTTCGGGGGATTAGGGAATAAGGCTTAGCCCAGCACACCCCGAATGTTGTGCTAGCAGGAGTGGTCAGCTTTTGGTGTGGGGTGGCCGGGCCCTGGTACCTGTGATGGCCTGGGGTGGCCAGACACTGATACCTCTAGTAGTCCAAGCAGTGTGGGACAAGGTCACAGGCGCTCCTGGCCATCCAGAAGAATTCCCCTGTATAGTACATTTGACTGAGTCGGCCTAAGCAGCTCAAGAAATCATTCTAATTGGACCTTGTAGTGGCCTCATTTCATCTGAACCTCCAGCACTGATGACAAGGAGCTCAGGCAGGGCAAGCAGACTTTGAAAACGATGGTGGTGGCAATTGTACAACACCGCTTGATGCGAGCGAACAATGGAACGATACGCTCTGTGTATTCGTTCTCAATAAAGTGGATTTGAAAAAAGAAAGAAAGATGATGGATTTGCTATGCGTCCAGATTCATTCGACAGCAGCGAGCAACAAGACACCCAACACCATAAAAAGTTTAAAGCCCCAGAAACCAAAAGGGACAGTTCTAGCCTGCCCCTGCCCCCACCTTGGGCCTTGGGTGGAAACCTAAACATTGGCCATTCCAACCCACTCATCAGTTCCAGGGAAGAAAGTTCGGAAGATGTGGTTCTGTGAAGATTGTTAGCAAGAAAGCCAGATGGAATACACAGGCTCTCCGTGAGTCAGCATTCAACCCAAGGCAACCTTTTCTTGTTGTTGAATTTCTTTTTATTTTTTAAAAATCATTTTATTGGGGATTTGTACAACTCTTATCACCATCCATCCATCCATCCATCCATCCATCCATCCATCCATGCATGGTGTCAAGTACATTTGTACATTTGTTGCCATCATCATTCGCAAAACAGTTGCTTTCTACTTGAGCCCTTGGTATCAGCTCCTCATTTTCCCCTCCCCGACCCTCCTCCCTCACGAACCCTTGATAATTTATAAATTATTATTTTGTCCATGGCAACCTTAAAAAAAAAATCTTTTGTGACCTGTGAGGAGAGGGAGGGTGTGGTTGTTACATCATTCCCCATGAACTTGAAGTTATATACAAGCATCCTGGTGCTATTCAACCTGTCAGTCAGGTCACCACTGGACGGTGCTTCCTTGTGGGCATGGCCTTCACATCAGCAGGGCCCTGGGAACCTCCCCCTCTCTCTCTGCCTTCACCTTCCAGCAGGCTGACCCTGGTGGCCGGAAGAGCCCCGGAGATGCATCCACCACCATTGGACCCATGCGTGCGTCTCTGCATCCGGCAACCTGTAATCTTCCTGCATTCTGCATCACTGCGTGTGGCTGTGTGAGTCTGAAGAGGGACTTACGGACTAGCATCAGACTTACGGACTTCAGTTGCACTGGACTGGGATTTGATATATTCATGATATAAAGCTCTCTCTAAAAAGACAAAAGCTCTTTCTTACACACATGAGTGGCTCTGGATTTGTTTCTCTAGTCTACCCGGACTAACACTGACTTGTCATTCCACGTTTGCCTGAACTTTCTGAAGCGCCCCCTCCTCCCCCCAACCTCTAGCCCCCTACCCATAACCATAGATGTTTTTCACCCCGGGCATTGAATAACAAGAGTCTGTCCCATTCTTAGATGTATGCTGCCATCTGGTGGAAACCTGTATGTGTGAGTGAATCTAAAGAAAGGCCTGATCCCATTGACTCCAGCACCAGAGCCACCCCTCAGCACATACCAGGGGGTACCACCACCACCCCTCAAAAAACACATTTTTTTTCCTCCAAAGCTATTCTGAAGACAAAATGGGTGCATAAACAAATGTGGTGAAGAAAGTGGATGGTGCCCAGCTATCAAAAGATACAGCATCTGGGGACTTGAAGGTAAACAGGTGGCCATCTAGCTGAGAAGCAACAAGCCCACATGGAAGAAGCACACCAACCTGTGCAATCGTGAGGTATCCACAGGATAGTGTAACAAAAAACATTGTTGAGAATGAGGGGGGTCAGAGCAGAGACACAAACCCATCTGTCAACAATGGGACATCCCCTCACAGAATTATCACAAGGAGATAAGTCCACTAGGGTGCAGAATAGCACCCATGAAACACAATATTCCTCTGGTTCCTTGAGGCTTCCTCACCCCCCCCCCCCCACTATCATGACCCAACTGCGGGCTAGACCAGAGCATGTGCACAGGTACCGATAAAAGACGAGCTCACAACACACGGAATCCAGAAGCAGACATGGGAGTAGCTATCCCAGGAGGGTAGGGGGAAGGTGAGGAGAAGAGGGGAGGAAGAGGGAACCGATCACAATGATCGACACATAACCACACACCCCCCTCAAGGGGGATGAACAACAGAAACCGTAGGGGGAAGGGAGACAGCAGTCAGTGTAAGATATGAAAATAGTAACAATTTATCAAGTGGTCACAGGGTGGGAGGGGGTAAGAGGGACGAGAAGCTGATACCAAGGGCTCAAATAAAAAGTAAATGTTTATAAATTACACACACACAGCAAAATTACTTTGATGAAAAAAATTTGCTGTGACCAGAGAGAACATTCCCAGGTGACACCACTAGGGTGCACTAAGTCAGAGTTGCTGATGCTTATCTGGGGGGGGGGGGGCTGTTTGTTCGTTTGTTTGTTTTCTTGTTTGTTTTTTGGGGAGGTACCCCTCGTATGGCTCCAACCCATTGTATCAAAGTCTACAGTCCCTCCAAATGAAAGTGTACATGGGTGTTTTTTCCCCAATTTCATTCAAAATGTCTTGCATTACTGAAAACACACAGTTTACACACACACACAGGAAATAATTGGATTTTGAACAGGTGACAATGGGCGGCAGGGATTTAGGAATATGGAACAAAGGCTTCCTTCCCTCCGGCTGAGAAATGAGCCTGATAGTGCACTGGATTAAGCATAGCAGAACGCTCAGCAGCCCATCCCCACAGGCAGCTCTGCCTTGGAGAGACCAAAAAGCCAAACCCCTGCCATGGAGTCCAAGCCGACTCATGGCGACCTCAGAGGGCTGGGTGGAAGGCCTGAAGTTTGCGGGACTCCACGGGGGCAGCGGAACCCACTCTGCCCTACACAATTCACCGGAGTCGGAATTGGCTCCACTGCAGTGCGTATGGGACTATTTGGGGTGAGGCTAGGATCTGAGGCCGCCACGTGAAAACAATGTACAGGGAATGCAATCCCAACAGCTTATATTGAAATTAATCCCAGCGCTCGCCCCCGCAGCACGTACTGAAATGGGAAGGCTGCAGAGATCATTAGCGCGGCCTTCGTGGCGAGGATGACGCGCAAACTTGTGAACGGTTCCACGTGTGCCTCTCCTGGCCTTTTCAGTTGGTGGTTTTTCATTTTTATGTATTTATTTTGGGGGGTGGGGTTTTGGGGGGATTTGGGCAGGGGTCGTTGTTTTATTTTGCGGAGGGTTTTGAGGTTTGGTTTGGTTTGGTTTTTAATATCGATCTCATATCATTCCATAATTCAGTTGCGTGGAGCAGAATTGTACGATTGCTACCACAATCCGTTTCCAAACATTCTTTTTGTACATGGATCCTTTGACATCGTGTTCCCCCCCCCCCCCCCGCCACCCTCCGCCCCGCACCCCACTTCTCCCTACCCCATCAGACACCAACACCACCCTGTTTTGTTTGTTTTACATTGAACGACAGATGGAGAGGGGGGAGCGGGGAGGGAGGGAGAGGGGAAAAAGGAAAATCAGCTGATTTCAGGAACCCCAGCGGAAGGTGAATTTTGAGAATGATGAGGGCAACGAATGTATAAGGGTGCTTTACTCAATTGATGTATGTACGGTTTGTGATAAAAGTTGTATGAGCCCCAATAAAATGATTTAAAAATAAAATAAAATTGGGAAGTTTCTAAGGTCAAAAAAAACAGATGGATGGGTTGTGATAAGAGTTGTATGAGGCCCCCAATGAAATGATTTTTTAAAAACCACCCTGATTACGTTCTTTGAACTGTCCATGTGAAAATTTTAAAAAGCCGTTGTTTCAAACACAGAAAGAAGGCATTCCCCGGCAGCTTACTATGACGATGTGTTCTTTTGGCGGCCACAAAAGAACAGAAGGCATAAGGTCGACCTCTGAAAGTCCCTTGAATTGCACATGTAGAAGTCATTGAATGGCCTATGTCTTGCCGTGTCTGTTTTTTTTGTTTGTTTTTAGCTGTGTCTGTTTTTTAAGAAGGAAAATATAGTGGAAAATCTACAGCATCGAGGGCAAAGCTTAAAAGCGACAGGAACTTTGAGAATTGTATCTCCAACATTACCGTGTATGAAACTCCAGTGGCGGAGTGGTTTACAAGTTGCGCTGCGATTCGCAAGGTTAGCAGTTCGAAACCACCAGCTGCTCCGTGGGACAAACATTGGGTCTTTCTACTCCCGTAAAGAATTGCAGTTTCGGAAACCCATAGGGGAAGTTCCACTGGGTCACTAGGATTCAGTATTGACTTGAGGGCAGTGAGTCTCTTTGTTTTTTATTTTATTTTGACATTGTAGAGAATTTCAAAGGGGGGTGGCAGATTACCAGGCACTTTCCGGATTACGTCAACAAGAGCGGGTTTTTTAAACTTCTGCTTTGTTTAAGAGATCTGGTGATGGGTGTCCTGGTGACAGCGTCTGCCTGCTAATTAAAAGACTGGCAATTTGAGCCAGATGCTCCAAGAGTGAAAAAGTGGAATAAACCTCAAAATCATAAATGAGACCGACCTTATGGGCTGGGTAGAGGCTGAAGGGACACGCCCCCCCCCCCCCCCCCCCCGCCGCCACCCAAGAGATGGGCCCCTTAGTCACCTTCAGGTCTGGAAGTGAATGTACCCCCATGTGAGAATCATGGACCCTTTAAAAGCAAAGGGCAGGGTGTTTAGCGGAGGACAAAGCTCAGAGGGTTGGGAAAGAAAGGACGGACACAGAGTGGAAGTGGTAGCTCACTTCCATGGGGGTGGTTCGCTAAGGAGACTGCCATGGGTGAGAGAAAGCACAATGACTATGCATCCTGAATCTCAAACTGATGGGAGGAGTGAGAGAGGAGAAGGAAATGCATGTGGATTAAGCCGCCTGTGAATCCCCTCTGACCATAGCCCAAGGACGGGAACAGCCTTGCAATCATGCAGAATGTCTTGTGGTTAATTGCAGGTGCATTTGATCTTCCTTTTGATTGGGAGGCAATACAGATATCATGACATTCCACAGTTCAATCACATCCAGCAGGGTTGTACAATTGCTACCACCGTCCGTTCCAAAACCTTCTCTTCTTGAACGCCCTGAGATCAGCTCCCCTTTACCCCACACCCACCCTCCCCCTGATGCTTTTGAACCTTGTTCTAGTTTTTAATAGGTTCTGCTTTCTCTTCTGTTGAGGCTTGTATGTTTTACTTGCTAATGGTTGTTCGTTTTTGATGTTTTGTTTGTCTGTATGAAATCCAGGGCAGGTACGTCTAGAGACTCGGTAACTGGTCCCTGTGGGTCTGGCAGAGGAGGTTGGGGGAAACTAGGAAGTTACTAATGATATGGACAAGAAGGAAGAAGTATTCTAAAACCGATGGCGGCGATGACTGTACAACTCTTTTTGATGTGACTGAGCTATTGAATCATATGGTGTGTGAATTACATACCAATAAACTGTCGATCAATTAATAAGTAAATAAAATGGAAGGTCCGACTCTGTAACCCTTTACCTAATTCACAATAAAAGAGATTTGCCCGATGAAAAAGAATCTTAGAAGCAGCTAAGACATTCAAATTAGGCCCCTCAGAATCTCTTCCCCACAGGGAATACTGCCATCGAATCTGACCCGTAGTGGCCCCACAGGCCCCTATGGGTTTTCAAGACGAACTCTTTACAGAAGCAGAAAGTCTTATCTGTCTCCCGAAGAGCGGCTGCTGGTTTCGAACAGACAACCTTGACGGTTAGCAGCCTTACGTGTAACCCATTCACCACACCACCTAAATAACTAACTCACCTAACTAACCTGATCCTCAACCGGAAGTCCTTCCCTCTCTCTGCACAGGTGGGGTGAAGGGGGCCGCAATACCCTGGATGTCCACACGGTGGTGCTGCAGGCCAACGCTCTCGGGAACCGACCTCCTCACCTCCGGCTGGGCACAGGTGTGGCGGGTTACGCAGGAGGCTGTTCACCCTGGTCCGCAGCTGGAACCCACCGACGCAGCTGCTCCGAGGGAGCAGGAGGAGGCCGCTGATTCCCGTAAAGATTTACAGCCTCAGAAACCCAAAGGAACAGTCCGACTCGGTCTTGGAGTAGTAGGGAATCAATTTGGCGATAAGGAGGGTGGCCACACCCAGGGGCTCCTCCCGTTGCCACGGAGTCGGTTCTGACTCATAGTGACCCAAGGGGACGGCACAGCGGCCCCATCCATCCATCGGGGGCTTTATTGGACACGGTTGGCAGGCAGTGGAGTGTACGTGAAATGGTGGTGGCATCCTTGGGGAAAGGATATCCGTAAGGGTGGTACAACCAGATGCATTCATCAATGGCACTCCAATTATGATGCAGGGGGAAGTGGTTGGGTTGCAGAATGTTTTGTTGTGCGTATTTTTGCCACAATTAAAAAAATGGAGGGGGTGCGGGGAGAGGGGGGGAAATGAGGAGCTGATACCAAGGGCTCAAGTAGAAAACAAATGTTTTGAGGAGGATGATGGCAACAAATGTACAAATGTGCTTGACACCATGGATGGATGGGTGGATTGTGATAAGAGTTAAAAGAGCGCCCAATAAATTGATTCCAAAAAGGGGGGGTCAGGCAGCGATGAGCTCTAACCATTGAGCTCCCAAGCCCTTGTCTATCTCTGCTGCTTTTTAAAATTTTTTATACCGCTGCTTCTAACCAAAACCAAACACACCCTCAGGGGATAAACTCGTACCCATGGCAACCCTATCCGCCCGAGTAGAACTGCGTGCACCACGGGATATCCGGCATTGAAATCTTTCAAAAGGCAGACTGCTACGTCTCTGTGCGTTTCACCGAGCAGCTGGTGGATTTAGAAACACCAAGCTTCGGGTTATTAGCCAACCCCTTAACCACGGAGCCACACCCAGGGGCTACTCGTCAGAGGGCAGAAGCCTGTGTTTAATCCCTGATGGCTACATCCTCAGCCCCTTCACCTGGGCAGCGGCCACACCTGGGCATTATTAGCTACTCAAATCCTGAGCCCCCCACCGGCTGTGATCATAAAGCCCCAAGAGTCCACCCAGCAATGAGGGCTTTAACCAGACTTCCTGGTGGGTCGCAGCTGCTGTTTAAAGAAAGAGATCCAATTGGATGAAGTTGACAGCCAAGAATGGCTTGATGGAGCAGGTCGAGTCTGTAACCAGGGTTCGGGGGTGGGGTGGCATGGTCGCCAGGAGTCAGAGACCACAAAGGCGATCCATGGATCCACAAACGGGTGTGTACACCCAATTTATTAAAAAAAAATTCTACCCGATATTAAGAGTCCCATGAGTGGCCCAAAGAACACAAGGAATCTGCCTTGGAAGGAGAGCCAGCAGGCTCCTTAGAGGCAAGGATGGCAAGACTTGGCCTCACATGCTTTGCACATGTTCTGGAGAGAGACCTGTCCCTGGAGAAGTAGAGGGGCGGCGAGAAAGAAGACCATCCTTCAAGGAGATGGACACAGCGGGCAGCAACGATGGACCGTGGGCTTACACACACCCAGGTTTGCAGAAGGCGAGAATGACCGAGACCACCCCAAATCCATTTGCAGAGTCTGAACGTAGATTACGCCTCCGCTGAATTCCTTCTGATCATTAACCAAGGGTGTAGACCACCTTGCCCCCGGGCAGAGTGCGTTGGAAAGGGGATTCCTGCTAGCCAGGCCAGAGAAGGGCAATCATTCAGGATCTGGCCTGGCTGTGTCCTTGGTGGACAGCACTGGGTTGAATCGTCACAAGTCATGCCCTCTCAGTCTTTCCCTGATTGGCATGGTTGAAAGGCTCTGGACCAACTTTTTAAAAAATAGTTTTCACTGGCATATAAGTCACATATCATACAATTTAAGCAGAACTGTGCCAACCCAGCCTGTTTGATCATGAGGTGTCGACAGGACCAGGGATCCAGTATCAAAGGATCCAAGACAAAGGACTATATCGATGCAAACTAGGGAGGTTGGGGTGGAGACCCAAAGCCCATCTGTAGAAGATTAATTGCACATTCCCCGAGAGACGGGTTGTAAAGAAGGGAGGATTCAATCAAGGTGCAGTATAGCACAGATGAATCACCATTCCTGTACTTGCCCCCAACCCACTTCTACCTTCAAATCTGGCTAGACCAGAGAACACACAGTGGCCCAGATAAGAGCCCTAGACACATGGAATTTAGGAGAGAGAGACGTCGTCTTAGGAACAGTAGTGGGAGTAGCCATATCACGAGGGGGAAAGGGGATGGTCGGAAAGGGGGAAGAAGGAGAAAGGGGGAACCCATCACAAGGTTGGATATACAGTCCCTCAACAAGGGGACGAATAACAGAAATGTGGGTGAGGAGACAACAGACAGTGTAAGATACAAAATAATCACAACAATAATATATCATTGATCAAGGATTAACAAGGGTGGGAGAGTGGGGAGAAAAAAGAAGAGCGGATACCAAAGGCTCAAGTTGAAAGACAATGGCTTGAAAATGATGATGGCAACATGTGTATAAATATGCTTGATACAATCGAGCTATACGAGCCCCAATAAAGCAATTTTTTAAAGACTTGTGCATTCATCACCACAATCCATATCAGAATATTTTATTCTTTTGTACTCATTGTTGCTCGCTCCCCATTGCCCCACAACCTCCCCTGCCATGCCTCTGTGGTTGTGGTTAGGGGGCATTGAATCAGTTCCGACCCGCAGGGACCCCGTGCACAACAAAAGGACACACTGCCCAGTCCTGCACCCTCTTCACCATGGTTCCCAGGCCTGCACCCATTGAGGCAGCCATGTGTCCGTCCATCTTCTTGAGGCCCTTCCTCTGTTTTGCTCTCCCTCCACTTTCCCAAGCATGACGTCCTTCTCCAGGGCCTGCTCGCTCCTGACGACAGGTGGACAACACACTCTGACTGTGCTTCTTCCAAGACAGATCAGTTTGTCCTTTGAGGAATTCATGGGACTTGACTTGAGAGATGCTTCCCCAGCACCACCACTCAAAGACATTGATTCTTCCATGGCAGCGGTTCTCAATCTGGGGGTCCCGACCCCTTTGGGGGTCGAAAGACCCTTTCACAGGGATCACCTAAGACCATCAGAAGACACATATTTCTCACATCTGTACATTCTTTGCCCTAATCACTCTCAAAGCATTTGCTCTCCACTTAAGCCCTCTGCATCAGGTCCTCTTTTTTTTTCCCCTCCCTCCCTGCTCCCCACTCCCTCATGAGCCCTTGATAATCCACAGATTGTTATTTTGTCATATCTTGCCCTATCCGGAGTCTCTCTTCCCCCCCTTCTCTGCTGTCCATCTCCCAGGGAGGAGGTCACATGTGGATCCTTGTAATCAGTTCCCCCTTTCCAACCCAGTCACCCTCCACTCTCCCAGCATCCCCCCTCACACCCCTGGCCCTGAAGGTATCATCCACCCTGGATTCCCTGTGCCTCCAGCTCCCATATGCACCAGTGTACAACCTCTGTCCTATCCAGTCCTGCAAGGTAGGATTCAGATCATGGTAGTTGGGGGGAGGAAGCATCCACGATCTGGGGGAAAGCTGTGTTCTTCATCAGTAGAAAGACATATATTTCTGATGGTCTTAGGAACCGAAACACCGCTCCTCTATCCGTCTCCAGGCGGTTCTGCCCACATAGGAGTACTCAGCTTGAAGACTCTTACCCATGCTACACGGTGCTCCAAGACAATTTAATTTATTTGTCATTAAAAATATGTCGCAAAAAATAAATAAATAAAAATATGTCGCTATATAGACTACATGTTGTTTTGTGATGAACCACTATGCTTTAATTATGTTCAATTTGGAACAATGAAAATCCATCCTGCCTATCAGATATTTACATGACAATTCATCACAGTCGCAAAATGACAGTGATGAAGTAGCCACGAAAGTCATGTTATGGTTGGGGGCCACCACCACATGAGGAGCTGTGTGAAAGTGTCACAGCGTGAGGAAGGTGGAGGACCGCCGCTCTATGGTGTCTTCCTTATTCCAGGTCCCACGTTCACGTACGTGCATATGATGCAATGGAGAATGCCATGGCTTGGGTCAAGTGCACCTTATGTATTAGTCTGGGTAGACTAGAGAAACAAGTTCATAGAAACTCATGTGTAAGGGGGAACTGATTACAAGGATCCACATGTGACCTCTTCCCTGGGAGAGGGACAGCAGAGAAGGGGGGAAGGGAGACTCCGGATAGGGCAAGATATGACAAAATAACGATGTATAAATTACCAAGGGCACATGAGGGAGGGGGGAAAGGGGAGGGAGGGGGAAAAAAAAAGAGGACCTGATGCAAGGGGCTTAAGTGGAGAGCAAATGCCTTGAGAATGATTGGGGCAGGGAATGTATGGATGTGCTTTATACAATTGATGTATGTATATGTATGGATTGTGATAAGAGTTGTATGAGTCCCTAATAAAATGTAAAAAAAGAAAAGTGGAGAAAAAAATGATTAGGGCAAAGACTGTACAGATGTGCTTTATACAATTGATGTATGTATATGTATGAACTGTGATAAGAATTGTATGAGCCCCAATAAATTGTTAAAAAAAAACTCATGTGTATAAGAAAGAGGTTTGTATACAAGAGCAGTTGAATATTGAAAGAAACCCAGATCAAGTCCATAAGTCCAATATTAGCCCCTGTGTCCGATACCAATCTATAAAGTCCTCTTCAGACTCATGCAACACATGCAATGACGCTGACTGCAGGGAGATCACAGGCCAGTGGGTTGGAAGGGTTGTGGATCCAGTGGCAGTGGAAGCATCTCAGGGCTGGCAGGGGTCTCCACTTGGCTTCTCCTGCTCCAGAGGTCTGATTACATCAGGGTAGGTCCATGTGGCTTCTCCAGCTCCCAGGGTGTAGCACCATGCGTCTTGTCAGTAGAGAGTCTCTCAGGGAATATGAGGGAGGAGGGGAGGGGAGGGGAGGGGAAAGAAGAGAGAACTGTCTCCCACCTTCGAGGAGGAAATATCGGAGTTCCCAAAATTCTCAGGGGAAGGTCATGCCCACACAGAGGCCTCACTGGTTATATCTTGGTTGACAGGCCAGACTCCACCCCTTCACTCATCATTGCTCAAATCCCAAATTGACGCCAGATTACGTAACTACCACACCTTAGTCCTCCCAATAACATCCTTGCTCTTCAAGACTCTAAAGCGGTCTGGGCCGCAGTCGAACTCTCGACTGCTGCTTCCATAAGCAGTTCTTGCGGAGCCGAGTGAAGCAAAATCCTTGACAACGTCAACCTTCTCCGTTGATCGGGTTCCCTCTTGGTCCAGTGGTGAGGATTTGGGTCTTCCTTGACATTGAGTGGTGTTCCATATGGATGACCAGTCAATGTCAAGGAAGACCCAAATCCTGATTTGAAACCACGCAGTATCCCCTTGTTCTGTGCACACAACTGCCTCTTGAACCACGGACACGTTCCGAATGAGTACCACAAAAGGTCTACAATTCGCGTTCGCCTCGAGGCTATCCAGAGAATAGCCTTATGGTCCACACAGTCTAACGCCTTTGCGTAGTCAGTGAGACACAAGTCAGCATCTTTCTGGCATTCTCTGCTTTGAGCCAAGATCCGTCTGACATCAGCAATGCTGTCCCTCGTCCCATATCCTCTTCTGAATCCAGTCTGGCCTTCTGGTAGCTCCCTGCCAAGGCGCTGCTACCATCATTAGATCGTAGACAAAATTGTACTTGTGTGTTATCATTGAGATAGTCTGAGCGTTCTACTGGTCGCCCTCTTTTTGGATGGTGCACAGTGATGGAGCTCTTCCCGCTGGCCAAGTAGCTGTCGTCCTCCAGACAAGAGCTTCCAGTGCTGCTTCGCCTCAAACGTTCCCATGGGTATCCCATCGATTCCTGGTGCCTTGTTTTGGCGAATGCAGCGTGACCCTCTTCCTTCAACCCCATTGGTTTTTGCTCCCATGCTACCCTCTGAAATGGTGGGCTGTCGACTCATTCTTTCTGCACAGCGACTTTGTATTCTTTCCATCATCTCTGGATGCTTCCTGCATCGTCCAATATTTTGCCCAGAGAACCTTTCAAAATTGCAGCTTGAGTTTCCTTGAGTGCTCTCCGTGTCCGATAGGCTGAGCCTCTTTGGGATTTCTAATTCTGCACATTTCGCTATAGTACGCCTTTGTCTTCCTTAAGCTGCCCCCTGAAATGTCCTGTTCAGCTTGTTGGACTTCATCCTTTCTTCCATTTGCTTGCGCTACTCTGCGACGAAGAGCAAGCTTCACAGTGTCTTTCTTTCCTGTCTCTTTAATGACCTGCTGCTGTCCTCGTGACTCATGGGCTTGATGCCCTCCCACAGCCCATCAGGTCTCCTGTCGTTGGTGCTCCACGCAGCATATCTGTTTGGGAGATGTTCTCGAAATTCAGGTGGGGGACACTCAAGGTTGTATGTTGAGTCTCGTGGACTTGTTTAAATTTTCTTCAGCTTTATCCTGAACTCATCGATGAGCAGTTGATGTTCTGTCCCACAGCCGGCCCCTCATCTAGCGTCAGGGGCTGATCTTGGCCTTCTCCATCATGTCTTCCCACAGATGCAATCCATTTGATTTCTGTGTATTCCTTCTAGGGAGACCATGTGTATAGCTGCCTTCTGTGTGGTTGCTATGAACAAGTCGTTGGTTTTGCAAAATTCTATCATGTGATCTCCAGCGTCACTTCTACCACCCAGTCCTTGTCTTCCAAGTACTGTTCCTTCCTCTCTTTGTTTCCAGCTTTTGCATCCCAATCACCAAAAACTATCAGTGCATCTTTAACTGCATGTTGGAGCGATTTCTGACTGAAGCCATTGGTAGAATTCTCCAATCTCTTCATCACTAGCTTTTGTGGCTGGTGCACAAAGTTGAAGAATCATTGTATTAATTGGATTTCCTCAAAGGCAGATAGATATAATCCCATCACAAACAGCATTATATGTCATGATGGATTAAGCATGATCCTTTCTGAAAATGAATGGCATGCCCTACCTCTTGGGTGTGTGTAATCCCTGCATTGTCAATCATAGAGTTTTCAGATTCAAAATGGCCAATACCAGTCCATTTCAGCTCACTCATACCTAGGATATCAATCTTCAGGTGTTGTTTCCTTTTTGACCACTTCCAATTTTCCAAGTAAATTCTTACTTCAAATATTCCAAGTTCCAATCAAGAAAGAAGAGCTTGTAGTTAGTTCAAGGATTGTTTGTTGACCTTTAGGAGTGTTTTCCAGTCCAGTCTGTTGGGGCACCACGCCCTGGCCCCAAAGCCCACTTTGAGCATTCCCTGGGGACCTTGCCACTCCATTCCCTTGCTGTTCCGCTGCACTCCCCCAGTGCTTTGCCTCGGTGTGGTGGGAGCAGGTCAGGTGCAATTCCCACACTGTGTCTCCGGTGCTGTCCCCTGTATCGCCCTTAGTCACTGAGGGCATCATGTCTCATAGTGGGGCCAGCCACGTTGTTCTCTCTGTGGACTGGCTGCTCTACTCAGGAACATCATCCTCACGGCCTGGTGGGCCAGGCTGTGTTCCACTCTCTCCTCCTGCCCCTTCATCTGCTCCCGTGTGCTCTGATCAGATATGTCCCTCTCACGGAGCTGCAGAATCAATGTCGTCCTTTGAAACAAATTCTTCTCGGGGGAGGGACCCCTAAGTAATTATTAATCCAGTTATGTCTCTATAGAGATTTACCTCTTGTGGATTTCATAAACAGGAGATCATACAACACAAAAACAAGAAACAAACAAATAACCTAGCAGAGCAACAGTGACTAAACAGGGAAAACCTTAATGGAAAGAAAACACTGAAACTTTAACATGGGTCAGAGGGAAGATCAGATCACACAGCATCTAAGTTTAACCTAACTTCATCTGCCATCATTTTCCATCGTTCACTTTACAAGGCCATCTATCTGATAGCGAGGGCATTCCCATGCCTGGACCATGGTCGGAAGGGATTCACCAGGGGCTTAGTCCACACATGGATTTTGGTCTTCTGTCATCCAGAGCTGTGTGCAAACCGGGTGATCAGAAGTTAAGCTCTGATACCAGTCCCTCCTTGAAGTTGAATTTATTATTTGGATCCTTATTATTTACAATCACACAGACTTCTCTGAGGCTGCTTCTCGGAGGACTTCACAGACCCCCCCCCCCCCCCGCCATTTAGACGGCTGCTTGTTTGAAGATGAGTTAGTCCCTAAAGCAAAGGCACCCCTGACAGACCCCTGGTTTCACTCTAAGCCTTCAAATTAATCCAAATGCCATCTTGAGAATCCCACACTCACCTTCTGACCGCCAAGTCACCAAAATGAAGTCCAGGAAAGGCTAACAGCCCAGAATAATCTCCTTGGTAATCAGAAAGGCGGGGAAGGACAGGCTACTTGTGATCCAGACAGATCAAGGAGGAGCAGACATATTGAACAGACCCACACCAGACAAAAAACAATTAGGAGGAGGAAAAACATGCACAAAGGATAAGGAAGAAGAGAGACATCACCTTGGTCCTCCCCAATTCTGGCCGGAAGAATCTTGCCCCAAAAGACTGACCATCTCTATGATAAAGCCTTTGACAAAAGGTTTTTCAGAAGTTGCTGTGTACATTTGTCTCCTCTGTTGTAAGAACCAAACCACTACCAACTCCATAAACATTTAGAGCATCCCGACACTCGGAATCCAGGTCAGATAACCCCTCAGGAATAGGAATGGGAGGAGTGATACCAGGAGGGTTGGGGGAAGGTGGGGCGAGAGGGAGGGAAGAAACCATGGGGGAAGGGAGAAAGCAGTCCGTGTAACATATGAAAGTAATAATTGATCGTTTTTCAAGGGGTCAAGAGCGTAGGAGGAGTGGAGAGGGAAAAAAACAGAAAAGTGGGTGAAGGGGGACATCATTCAGTGTAAGACATGAAAAAATAATCATTTATAAATTAACAAGGGTTCATGAGGGATGGCAGGTGAAAAAAATGAGAAGCTGATACCAAGGGCTCAAATAGAAAATGTTTTGAAAATGATGATGGCAACACATGCACAAATGTGCTCAATACAATGGATTGATGGATGGTGATGAGTTGTAAGAGCTCCCAATAAAACGATTAAAAATAATAATAAAATAAAATAAATGAACTTATCGCCAGTTTGAAATACAAAAAGAGGAGCTGATACCAAGGGCTCAAATAGAAAGTAAATGTTTAGAAAATAATGATGGCAACTTATATACAAATATGCTTGATACAATTGATGTATGGATTGTTATAAGAGCTGTTAAGAGCCCCCAGTAAACTGATTTTTTTTAAAGTGAGAATGACGAGGGTAACGAATGTATAAGGGTGCTTTACTCAATTGATGTATGTATGAATTGTGATAAGGGTAGTATGAGCCCCAATAAAATGATTTATTAAAAAAAATTAGAGCAGATGGTTTTCCCCTAGGACAAAGGCAAACCTTTCAGACCTCAGTCACGATTCTTTTAAAAAAATTTTTGCTGCATCTATTTTTATTCGTTTTTAAAAAAGAAGCAAGCTGGCCAGTGGTGCTTTTTTACTGTTGTGCAAGGGGGCTCTGTAATGCAGCCCCTTTGGGTTTCGGTGCATTTTCCGCTTCCGTTCTTCTTCCTGAAACTTCTGCTGCCGCCTGAGTTGCCATGCCTGTAATCCAGCATCCATTTCCTGTGACAGCAATACAACTCGTCTCGCAAACTTCTCCCTTTGGGCTTTTCTCCGAAGCTGGCCTTTCATTGGGGGTGCAGGACGGCCATCCGCGTGGGACCAGTCGGGGAGCTCAGTGAGGGCGCCGTAGCCGGAGGGGTTGGCAGCCAGGCCTTGCTGGAGCCGCCACTGGCTGCCCGCCCGAGCTGCCGCGCTGCAGTGCAGCCTCCGGACACCTGTGGAGAGCAGAGTTGTCAGAGCGGCCATGCTGCGGCGCGGGGCGGAAGTGGGCGTGGCCTCAGTCACGATTCTTGCTGACAGTCCAGCACCATCTAACTTCTTCACCACACTTTGATGTAGCACCCCCATCTTCATGAGGGCAAGCATGGAGCAGGACGCTGTTGTGAGAACTAACTGTTCTTAAGTTAGGGCTAGAATGAAGTGCGATCCCCAAGTCCCTCATACGTGTATGGTTTATCTATCTCTGGTTCACTTTAGTGACATCTGTATCACTTTATAGTAGAGAGCATTATAAATCATACTCCCGGGACAGCAGGTCATTGTATGGGCAGTATCAGTAATCTAACCAATGGTATAAAATTCAAAACACTCTTGAGAGAAGAAAAGTACTCACATGTAGGCCTGTTTTTCGGACCTTACTACATGAATTGTTGTCTTTGTACATATTAAAAGGCTAAGTGACTGGACATGATTTACATAAATGAGGGTTGGAGATTAGCCAAAACTTTCCATCACTCGTTACAAGGCAGAACCATGCCTGTCAGACTAATCCATGTCATGAAAAAGCAAAGAGCATTAAAATACTAAATATAGGGTAGGCCCCTGGGATAATCTTGTAAGCGCTTCTATCTAGCAATATATATGTCCCACTCGTGGTCCTGTTCCGGACTCTAATCTCAACTGTAACTGATGTACTGATCGGCCACCAATCGTGATTTGTGATGGCTTCCTGTGTGCCACGCCGTAGTCCTGACTGTCTGACTGTGAGTTCTTGGGCTCCCTTATGACCTCACGCTGCTGGTCTCCATCATCCAGATGAGGTGTCTGTGCTTTTGTTCCTTTAAAACAACATCAACAACTCACTGCCATTGAGTCAATGCAGATGGCGATGACTCATAGTGACCCTATAGCAGAGTGTAGGGCCATAAGTAAGCCCCTGTAAGTTTCTAAGACTGAACCTGTTTGAAGGAGTAGAAAACCCATCTCGTTCCCTCGGAGTGACTGGTGGTTTGGAACTGCTGACCTTGCAGTTAGCAGCCCAATGCGTACCCACTACCCCATCAGGGACCACTTTGGGCGGGTGCAAAACACGTGAATACTTTGGACATGATGTCAGGAGAGACCAGGCCCTGGAGAAGGGCTTGATAAAGTGGAGGGACAGTGAAGGAGGGGGGGTCACTCAGGAGATGGAGGGACACTGCAGTTGCTGGGCTCAGGCATAGGCATCATTGTGAGGATGCAGCAGGACCGGACTGTTCCCTTCCATTGTACACGGAGTCGCTATGGGATGGAAATGACTCACTGGCCCCTACCAACAACGACAAAAACAAAAACCACCAAATGGAACCACAGAAGAGAAACCTGGTGATCTACTCCCAGAAAGATCACAGTGAGAAAAAAAAAAACCCGTGGAGCACAGCTCTACTATGTAACACATAGGGATTCATTAGACACATAGGGATCATTGGACCTTTCCCTGGAGAAAGGTCTTTAGGTGAGGAAGTATGGAGATCAGTTGGATTGGTAACCTTTCCCTGGAGAAAGGCTTGGTTTTTAGGGCAGGAAGTATGGAAATGTAGACACATCCTTCTTAGAAATTTGGAGGATACGGCCTCAGGCATTGTGTAGCCAAAGGGTGCAGAATTACTCAGAGCAGGGATCAGGAATGCCAGGGACACCATTGAGTTTGTGCTCATGATTCGTCAGGGCCCAGGGTGTGGTTTATCAAGGAGAATGTCTTAAATGTGGGCGGAGAGGTAGACATTAGAGAGAGTAAACAAGGATTTGATAAAATAATCCTCTAGTCTTTAATGGTGAGTGCAGAGTGGATTCTCACCAAGAGTCGATGGGGTAACGCATGCAGCCATCAGTTACCAGGGAGAACGGAGCTCCATCAGATTTTCCTGACAGTCCTTTCTCCCAAAGATCCAACCTTTCAGCCAGTGGCCCAGCTCTGGATATGACTGAGGACGGCCACATGGCTTTGGAAGAAAGACCAGCGAAGGGGTTGGTGGATGGAGAATAAGGTGTTAGAGAGGGTAGGGACAAGGGTGTGGCTATCGAACCTACTACCACTGACACTGCCTAACTTTGTGACCGCTACCCATCCAGATCCAGTCACGGCACGCTCTTTCCATGTGAGCAGACAGCCTCATCTTGCTCCCTCAGCTGGTGGATTTGAATAGCCGACCTTTGGTTACCAACCTCGTCTTTGCCTAGTTCTCGGCACTGGACCTGAACCCAAAGATATATGAAGGCTAAAGGATGGCTGACCCGAAGCACCATCCCAACAGTAAGTAGGGGTAGAGTCTAAGGGGAAGACCTCAGTCAGAGGCACAGGCCTATGCTGCTGCAATTGGTTCCCATTGAGTGGATTCCAACTCCATCTCTGTTTTACTTTGGCATTGACATTGGGTTTGGGGTTTTTTGGGGTATGTTTTTCTGTACATGAAATCCAGGATAGGTAAAGCATCGATTCAGTAACTCCATTAGTCGTTTCTTGCACATATGGCAGGGGAAGGTTGGGTATAATGGGGAGCTAATAGCAATGAGCACAAGACAGAAGAACATGTTCTGTACTCAATTGTGGTTTTGACTCTGCAACTCTTTTTAATATGATTGAACTAGATAGAGAAAATAAAAATAAAAAGATGAGTGGGCTGTTGAATTGTAGAATGTGTGAGTTATATGTCAATAAAACTAAAACAAAAGACAAACACTAGAGAGTAAAATCCAGTCTGTAACCACAATGAGTATTAAGGTCAGAATAAAATCATTATAAAGCATAGCATACCAGTATACTCAATAAGCATCAATGATAGATCAAAAGGGCAGGGCAAAGAAAAGAGCTATAGAGGAAAAATGATAGCTAATCGAGAGGTCAAAAAATACCCAGTGAGGTTTTTGTTTTGTTTTGTCATTGAATTCATGTGGACTCAGGGTGACCCTATAGGGCAGGGTAGAACTTCCCCTGTGGGTTTCTGACACTGTAGCTCTTTACCAGAGTAGAAAGTCCTGTCTTTCTCCCTTGGAGCTGCTGATGATTTTGAACTGCTGACCATTTGGATCGCAACCCAATGGGTAACTACTATACCACCACAGCTCCTAGCTAGAAGACAAATACTGGGTTGGTGACGGGGAAAAGGGGAGACTGGAGGAACCTATCAAAAGATTGGATATATAGCACCCCCCCATCAAAGAGTGTATGTGAAGGGAGATAGCAACGGGCAGTGTAAGATATGAAATAATAATAACAATATAGAATTGATCAAGGATTCACGAGGGTGGGGTGAGAGGGGAGGGAGGGGAATAAAGAGGAGTTGATACCAAGGGCTCAAGTAGAAAATGTTTTAGCAATGATGACGGCAACCTATGTACAAATGTGCTTGACACATTGATGTACGGAATGTTGTAAGAGCTGTCAGAGCCCCCGATAAAATGATTTTTTTAAAAGAGAGAGATACTTGTTATGTAGAGCACTAGATAGTATATAGATAATTGATACAGAGGAAACAGTTGACAGATACATTAGGGGATAGATGATAGATACCTCTCGCCACCCGCATCTTTATGGATGCATATGGCTATAGAGAGATGATGTTGTTGTCTTTGAGTTGGTTCCAACTCAGAGCAACCCTGTATGCCACAGAAGGAAACACCACCGGTGGCCAGACTTCTTCCAAGATCCTATAGGGCAGCGTAGAACTGCCCCGGTGGCTTCCGGGAGAGTCGATCTTTACGGGCCCAGAAAGCCTCATCTTTCTCCCTTAATGCATGCAGCTGGTGGCTTCAAAACTACATCACCAGTACAGTCCCCGCTTGATGGAAGAAGGCAGATATGGGGGGGGGGGGGGTGTTTGACTATCAAACGATCTCCAGGTGTGGGTTCAGTTGGAAGTCAGAGCGGTCCGTATCTTGGAGTTCCACCAGTCTCTAGCCCACGTGTAAGCATGGTCTTTTTATGAGTTTGATGTGTCGCCTATTCTACACACACCAACAGAAGACACCAGGGGATCCCATATCACATGACAGAGGACCAAAGAAGCAAGATAGAAGTATACCACCCTTTTCTATGCGGGGCGCACGCACTCCTTGATGCTGTGAAGCAGCAGTTCAACTCATTGCAACCCTCGTGGAGACTCGGACAGAATGGGGCTTAGGAAAACTCGCAGAAATGGCACCCGGCAGTCCTGTGTCTTCCTCCCATCCAAGTACTAACCCCGCTTCCTTTCAAAGATCAGGCCCATTCGGAGTGAAAGCGCCGAAGGCGGGCCTAGGTCTCTTGATTGCCAAGCTGGGCCCAACAGACCGAGGGGGGCGTTCAGGGAGTTTGAGAATGGAATTGTCTTGGTGCTCAGACCTGTTTTCCCTCCTCTGCAGACAATCATTGGCAGTGCACAGAAAGGAATCGAACCAAGTTCACGGAGGGGCAGCTGAAAGAGCTGAAGTGCTTGTTCCTGGAGAACCCCTACCCAAGTTCTACTCTTCTGAAACAGGTGGCCTCAAACATGGGCTTGGATCCCACGGTCCTGAAGGTCAGCAACCCATGTCCCTTCCTGTCCGCCACCCTTCTGGAGTGTTCTAAACTCGGGGACTTTCTGCGACAGTAGCTGAGGTTATGGTTTCACGGGGGCCACGACAGGGGGCTCGGGCTTCGGAAATGATGGTGAGGATGGCGAGGGACCAGACAGTGTTCCTTCCAGGGCCCATTAGGTCACCATGAGTCAGAACCGACTCAATGGCACCTAACAACAATATCCTCCAACCCCTAAACCCAAAGACCCTGCCCATACCCTGGAGACCACCAATCCTCCTCCCGCGTCAAAAGCAGAAATCAGCAAAGATCTCCTGTCATGTATATATAGTTATATAAAAGACCAGAGGGTGTGTGTGTGTGTATCTATATCTATATAGAGATGTATATAGACCAGAGAGCGTATGTGTGTGTATATACATCTATACAGAAGTCCAGAGAGCGTGTGTATGTATATCTATATAAAATCCAGAGTGTATGTGTGTATAAATATATATGACTAGAGCGCATATGTGTCTGTGTATGACCAGAGAGCATATGCATGTATATATCTATATAAAATAGCAGAGTATATGTGTGTATAAATATATATAACACCAGAGAACATATGTGTGTATCTATAAAAGACCACCGTATATGTGTGCATGTGTGTGCATACATACATGTGTGTGTATATATATATATATATATATATATATATATATATATATATATATATATATATACACACTGCTCTCAAGTCCATTCCAACTCATCGAAGTTCACTGTCATTGAGCTGATTCTATCTCATAACAGCCCTATAGGACCGAGCAGTACTGTCCCTGCAGGTTTCCCAGAATGTAGATCTTCTTGGGGACAGACAGTGTCACCTTTCTTTTGCCTATGGAGCGACTGATGGTCTCCCAAGACCAGTCTTGGTGTTGGCATTGCAACACATACCCCGCAGCACCAGTGGGTGTCCTCCTTACCCCGGGTGGTGCTGCTTGTGGAAACTAGACTGCTGACCTCGAGGTCAGCAGTTCGAAACCAACAGCCCCTCTGCAGGAGAAAGACAGTGTCCTACTCCTGAAAAGAGTCCAAGCATCGAAACAGTAGTGAAGGTGGCGCAGGGTCTTGCAGTCCTTCATTCTGTTGGGCATGGTCGCTCTGGGTCAGAGCCAACTCAATGGCACCCAACAACCATGACCACAGGTGCGTGGCCAGGGAGGCCGGGGGTAAATGGAGAACCATCCACCAGGAGTGCGAGGAAGAAGAAACTCTCCTGCAATAGATTACACAACGCTTCTTCGTAGGCTCGAAAGATGGAATCGAAATATATGCCAACAACACTATTAAAATTTAAAAAAGATAAAGTCTCACAAAGCCCTGTCCTAGAGGGTTGCCATGAGTCAAAATCGCCCTGATGGCAGCGAGGTGATTGGATCCACGGCTCCTGGGGCTGGGTGGGTGTCCAAACATTTAAAATAAACCTTCAGACCGCAAACCAAAAGTTTGGCAGCTCCTGTCCTCCAGGGGTTGGGGGGCTAGGGGTGGGGGGACAGCTGAGCCAGTTTTCCATAACAGTGGAAGCGTGGGATCCCCTGCAGGGCAGTTCTACTCTTTCCTATGTAGGGGGTAGAACTCCAATGAGCTCCTGGCTATGGGGCACCTGTGTGTGTGTGTGTCTGGTTTTGGGGTGGATCCTTACCTTTTAGTTGGCAGCCGAGAGTTCAACCCCTCCCTCTCCCAGGGCTCCTTGCCACACAGGAAACCCCGTGGGGGCAGCTCCACATTGGAAAGAGCCAGCAAGCTATGTGTTCAACCACTTGCCCAAAGGTTGGCGGTTCAAGGCCATCCAGTCGCTCAGCGAGAGGACGACCTATCGATCAGCCATGAGGAAACCCTATGGGGCAGTCCTCCTCTGTAACACATGGGGTTATCCTGAGTCAGGACGTGGGGCGGAGGGGTGGGGGAGCCTCCCTAGGCATGAAGACGTTTCTGAAATCACGCCTCTTTTGCCTACCCAAGTTCTTCTCTCTTTCTGATTCAGGTGTGGTTCAAGAACTACAGAGCAAGACTCAGAAAAGCCAAAGACAACGCTGTTGAGCCAAAGCGGCAAGAAGCTCAGTATCAGCAGATCCACGACCACAGAGCCCTGAAGAGTCCTGAGAGGACTTGCTGCACACACCTCGGGTCCCCTAACGGCGCCCATCCTGCACCCCTTGTTTATACAGGACATCTGGTACCTTCATTCCAACTCCGCAAATGCCCCGACTTTAAGCCGTTCACAGATGACTCTCTTGGACACAACATCATCCATTTTGGTTGCTGCCAAGATTCAAACATATACTACCTGGATCCTATCTGGAACCCGGAAGATCTTTCGCCAAACTCAGATTGTACTTCCTTGATTCCTGGCGGCCTACAAACTAAGGATCGTACGTGGCTAAAAACGGAATAAAGGGCAACACGTTCCATGACAATAGCAAAAGGCTTGGGTGGGTAAGAATCTCCATGTTCTTTGTTACGGTGAGGGTCGAGACTGAATAAGTGTGGTGAGAGGACACAACCCTAACACGGGCTTTTCCTGATGTGAACCCACTCCGATTTCCCTTGTCCTGGTAGAAGGGCTGCCTCTCGGTCCATATACAGGTGCCACAGGAGCACAGGAAGGGTTCTGAAATTCCCTCTGCTTCCCAAGGTTATCCGTGTTGTTGTTGTGTGCCATCGGAGTCCGTTCCGACTCATAGGGAGTGACCCAGTGCACAACAGAACGAAACACTACCCGGTCCTACGCCCTCCTCAGGTCAAGCTCATGTTAGAGCTGCTGTGTCCATCCATCTCCTTCAGGTTCTTCCTCTTTCACTGCCCCTCCGCTTTGCCAAGCTTCACCATGTCATATGGAAGGCTACCCACAGGGTGTTGGGATCCACAGCTGAAGGCCCTTGAAGAGTCAATAAAACACATGTAAACATCTGGCATTCAAAGCTTTCAACCCAGATCATCATGACATCAGCAATGACATTCAGCTCCCGCCTCCTCTGCGGAACCTGACTTGAATGTCGGGCAGGTGCTTCTTGCTATATGGAGGCAATGGTTGTTGAATGATCTTTGGCCAAGTTTTACTTGCATGTGATGTTGATGATACGGTGCAACAATTTCCGAATTCTGTTGGGACACCTTTGAAAGGAGCACAAAGATGGATCACTTCCAGTCGGCTGGCCAAGTGTCCATCTTCCAAATGTCCTGGCATTGACCTGTAAGTGCTGCCAGTTTTAATAGCTGGGTGAAAACCTTGCAGGTGGTATTCCATCAAGTCCTGCAGCCTCGTTTAACGCGATGCTTTCCGTGGGGTTGAACTTCTCCCTCCCGCACCATTGGTTGTTGGTCATGTGCAACCTACTGAAGTGATTCAATGTCGACCAGTTCTCTGTGGTACAGGGAGTCTTCCACCTTCTTTCCATGCTTCCTGCAGCATTCAACATTTTGCCCGCAGGCAAAGTGCATGGACACAGCTACTGCAGGAACAACCGTGAGGATGGGGTGGGACGAGGGCCGTGTTTGGTTCTGTTGCACTTGGGGTTGCTATGAGTCAGAACTGACCCCACGGCACCTAGCAACAACCATCTTTTAATATTGCACCTCGGGGCTGGAATTTCTTATTTCTCTCCAGTCCTTTCAGCTGAAACGATGCTGAGTTTGGCCTTCCTTTCTGACATGTTAACTCCAGGGTTTTGAACATTGCAAACGTTCCTTTTGTTTTCTTGAGCTGCCCCCTGAAATTGTCTACCAAGCTGCTCCATGAAAGATGAGGCGGCCCTGTAAAGATTTAAAGTCTTGGAAACCCCAAGGGGCAATATTACTACCCTCTAGGGTCACTGTATATTGATTATAGGCACATAATAATAATAAAATGCCTACTTCAGGAAGAAACCCTAGTGGTGCCATGATTAAAGTGCTCAACTGTTAACCCAAAGGTTGGCAGTTCAAACCCATCCAAGAGCTCCACGGGGGGAATGAGCTGGCACCCCGTTCTCATTCAGTTTACAACCTAGGAAACGCTATGGGGCAGACTTGCTCTTGCCCATGGGGTCACCTGGAGTCAGAACCAACTTGATAGCATCCAGGGACAAGAGCTAACAGCTCCCACATCAGACTATGAACTTCAGGAGCTCAGGGATCTTACGTAGGGGGAATCCCCAGGCACAAAACTGAGCATGAGGGAATGATCAAGACCCTGGAAAGGATAGACGGATCCAGACAGGGGTCATTGAAGCCTTGAGTAGCTCTATTGCTTTCATTTTTTTTGTTTGTTTTTTTGTTTTTGTTTTTTTATTTTAACAATTTATTGGGGCTGATACAATTCTTTTCACAGTTCATACATATACATACATCAATTGTATAAAGCACATCTGTACAGTCTTTGCCCTAATCATTTTTTTCTCTTTTCTTCTTTTACATTTTATTAGGGATCATTTTGTTTTTTTCCACAATTTTATTGGGATCTAATTCACAAATCATGAAATGCCACCGTGTAAGCACATCAAGCGTCGTACAATCATCCCCACAATCCGTTTTGGAACTTTCTCTTCATTCTTCTTTTTTTTTTTTAAATAATTTTATTGAGGGCTCATACAACTCATCACAATCCATATATACATCCATGTGTCAAGCACATCTGTACATTCATTTCCCTCAACATTCTCAAAACATTTGCTCTCCACTTAAGCCCCTGGCTTCGGCTCATTTTCCCCTTCCCTCTCCGCTTCCCCACCCCCATGAACCCTTGATAATGTATAAATTATTATTTTGTCATATCTTACACTGTCTGAGGTCTCCCTTCACCCACTTTTCTGTTGTCCATCCCCCAGGGAGGAGGTTATATGTAGATCCTTGTATCAGTTCTTCTTTTCTACCCACCCCACCCTCCCGGTATCTCCACTCTCACCACTGGTCCTAAAGGATCACTTTCCCTGAATTCCCTGTTTCCAGTTCCTACCTATACCAGAGTACATTCTCTGGTCTAGCCAGATTTGTAAGGTAGAGTTGGGATCATGATAGTGGGGGAGGAGGAAGCATTTAGAACCTAGAGGAAAGTTGTATGTTTCATCGTTGCTACACTGCACTCTGACTGGCTCATCTCCTCCCTGAGACCCTGCTGTAAGGGGATATCCAGTTGCCTACAGATAGGTCTTGGATCCCCAATCGGCACTCCCCCTCATTCACAATTATTTAATTGTTTGTTCTTTGATGACTGATACCTGATCCCTTCGGCACCTCATGATCACACAGGCTGGTGTGCTTCTTCCATATGGGCTTTGTTGCTTCTGAGCTCGAAGGCCGCTTGTTTACCTCCAAGCCTTTAAGACCCCAGACACTGTATCTTTTGATAGCCAGGCACCATCAGCTTTCTTCACCACATTTGCTTATGCACCCATTTGTCTTCTGCGGTCATATTATGGAGTTGAGTACACAATGATATGATTTTTGTTCTTTGATGTCTTCATTCTTGTACTCATTGTTATTAGCTCCCTGTTCTCCCATCCCACCCCACTCCCTACCTCCCCTGCCATATCCCCAAGGAACCATTAGTCCAGTTTCTGTCCCTATAGATTTACCTGTCCTAGATTTCAAAAACAGAAAAACATTTTTAAAAATAAAACACTAACATGAATAATAAAATAAGATATAACAATCTCAATAGAAAAGCAGAAAATATTAAAAACTAGAACAAATTTAGAGTATATTTGGGGTTTTTTGTTTGTTTGTTTTGTTTTACTATATTTGTTTTTGTTGCTGCATTCCATTGGGTTGATTCTGACACATGGGACCACAAGTGACAGAATAGAACTGCCCCATCACACTGTAAGACTGGAAGGCAATCTCACCTTTCCCTTGCAGTGCTGCTGGGTGGATTTGACCCATCAATCCTTCACTGAGTACTTCTTACAGATTGATGTGTGTGTCCCCCCCAAAAAAATAAAAAATCTGTGTCTACTAAACTAGGCATGATTCAGTATTACAGAATTATCCCCCATTTTATCATCTGATTTGGTTACCTTAAGTGTTGTAAGTTCTAACCATGATGATGTCATTGGGCCTGGATTAGAGGTGATGGGTTATGTGAATGATTGGATTATGGGATTAGATTAGATCTTGAGTGGATCTCTTTGAGACAAATAAGAGATTAAAAACAGAGAGCGGAGGGGGAGGGACTTCCTGCCGCCAAGAAAGAACTAGGAGAGCAGAGTCTGTTCTTTGGACCTGAGGTCTCTGTACGGAGAACCTCCTAGACCTAGAGGAAGACTGATAGCAAGGCACACTATGATCTCCAAGGAAGGTTGGTGTTTCTGTCTTTCAATGTTTCTGTCTGTTTTGCTGTCTTCTTCTCTCTTATTTTAATAGACCAAGTCTATTAGTGGTCACCAGGGTGGGAAAGGAAGGCGAAGGAGGGTAAATGGTAATTTTAAAAACCACATTAAGAGGAAGAGGGCACTGATCATCACCGAAATTACCGTTGTACATACACCTGCAAAAAAAAAGGAAAGTTGGGTGGGTAGAGTTCAGAATTGTACGGTTCAGAGTAATTTCACAATTACAACGCTTCACTTAGTAACAGAAATCCACATGTTCCCATCCCTTCTTTCGTGCCCCTTTGATCTTCACTGGCTACAACCATTGTCTTCATCGCTCCCATCAACTAACCGTGTGGGAATGAGCATGTGAGGTGCTTGTGACCCATCAAGAGGATTGAAAAGTTTGCTGATATATAAATAAGGAAATATACCTGTATAAAGGTATGTGTATATAAAACATGTGTTCAGGTTTAAAGAAATATTGGCACATGTAGACGTGGCATCGAGGATGTTTTGGGGTGTGTGTGTGTGTGTGTGTGTGTGTGTGTGTGTGTGTGTGTTGGGAGGGGAAGGATTAAGAAGGTATCGAGTGTGAGCACTTTATTCCTACATACAGAAAATTATCAAGTTCTGTTCATGGAGTTTCTCAGTTCATTCAGTATACTTCAGAAGCAAAAGCAATGTTTTTTTCCCCCTCAAACATTTTCTACAAAATACCTGCTATACCCGCACATCTTAGGGTCCATTTCTTTCTCTCTAAAGTCATTTTATTGGGGTCCCTTACAGCTCTTATAACAATCCATACATCCATTATATCAAGAACATCTGTACATATGTTGCCATCATCATTTTCTTTCTTTCTTTCAAGTCATTTTATTGGGGACTCTTACAGTACAGCCCTCAAACATCCCAGATACCAGTTGTATTGATCATATTTGTACATAGGCTGCCATCATCATTTCCCAAACATTTTCTACTTGAGCCCTTGGTATAAGCCCCACCTCTTTCCCTCCCCACCCCCACCCTTCCATTACTGTTTTCTGAACATTCTTTCTGTTTGAGCCCTTGGTATTCTCTCCCCTTTTTTACCTCCTACCTCCTGTTGTGTATATTTTTGCCACAATTAGAAAAAAATTTACATGATTTAAAAAGGAGTACAAGGAAGAAGAAACTGCCCCAGAGTTGACTGTGGTGGTAACTGTATAACTCCTCTTGATAGGACTGAATGATGGAATTGTATGTCCCATGGACGAAGTGCTCATAAAACTGTTGTTGTTTTTTTAAGAAACATTGGAGAGCTTAAACTACAGCTACTCTAACAAAAGCATAAAAGTATAAAAAAGAAAGGGAAACTTCCCATTCAAACCCATTCCCTTTGAGTCAATTCCAACCCATAGTGATCCCATAGGACAGAGCAGAGCCACTCCACAGGGTTTCCAAGGCTGTAGTACTGATGGTGGGTTCAAACCACCAACTCTTAGGTTAGCAGCTGAGCACGTGACCACTGAACCTATAGGATGCATGTCTGCCCAGCAAGTGGACAGAAACTTGCTATTCAGGTGGAAATGGCAAAAGATGGTCAACTGTAAGATGCAAGTCACCTAAATTCCTATGCAAACCAATAAACAACAATAGTTGGCTATTAGTCACAAAGACTGAGCTAATCATGAGAATTACAAAAGCGATGGATTTTAGACTGTGGGGAACAGAGGACTAGGGGGACAGTGTATGCGGGTAAATTCTTTATTCTCATATTTCAAGAAGCCTGGCAAGCTAGGATTTTGGGGTGGAGAGGTGAGTTAGAGATAAGTCCCAGTCACAGTCTCATAATTAATATTGATCCCTACAATATCCTCGGGAGACAGTCACTTCTCCTTACCTGCCTCCAGCAAAGGTGTTAGGCGACTCCTCCAGTGAGCTCAGGGACCTCTAGGGCTAAGGGTGCAGCCCACTTAGTAACCTATGTGGTTACCTGAGTATATAAGCTGGTGTTGGGAATTCTCTCTCTCTCTCTCTCTCTCTCTCTCTCTCTCTCTCTCTCTCTCTCTGCAAACCTGGCTCTCAAAGTCCTGAAGACAAACATCCAAAACGTTTGTCTCTTAATTTCTTTCCTTTAATTATGCAACCATCCCTTAGGAACCTTCTGGGCCTGAGGCTGGACTTCACACTCTACTGATGTGTAAAAATGGCTCATGGGACAGTATAAAGATGGCTTGGTATGGGGAGGCATGATCTGACCTCTTCTAACTTTATGAGAGGGAAGGAGAATCCACCTTCAGCGTCAACAGCCCAGGGCTGATTCTTAAAGGGCAGAGGTCATGCATACCTGATCCTCTCACCAACCTTGACACCAACTCTGACAGCAGCCATCCCTCCCAGGGCTCTCCCTACTTCTCTGCTCGCCAGTTCATTGCGATGGGACTCACACACAATACTCACGACTATGAGGCTTGTTAGAGGAATAACAGCTTACAACTCACCAGGAGCCATGGCTCAAGGTAGTTCTTCTGTCAGGACTGACAGCTTCTCCTCAGCCACATGCTTTTCTGTGACCTTGGAGCTCTTGGCCCCACCTCTCCCCTGGAAACCTCACTCAAAGATGTTCATCTTTAGTTCCACCAGGTCCATAAACCTAGCTCCAACAAATGCCTGGGGGCATCCTCTTCCCCAAGCAAGCAGCTCAATTTTCTCCCTGCCTCCTGCCAGTGTCTCTCTCGCTCTCTCGCTCTCTCTGTCTACAGGGTCAAGGTGGCTCTCATCACAGGGATCCCAGGGTCCAAAGGACTCCTTCCACTCTCAGCTCCTGTTTCTGGGTGGTCTTGAGCTCCCCTTGTCCAAAACTCTGATAGCTCACTTTTAGCCTAGCAGGATGGCCAAGCTGACCAGTCCCTTCCTTAGGGCTCCACACACTTTGTAGGCATGGTCCCACCCAACAAGGGTACCATGAACCTTACTTATTACGTATCAGCAAGCAAGTCAATCCTCCTGAAGGACCACAAGCACTGCCTATGCCTAGCCACACAGTTATTTCAGCGGAAGGTACAAAGACTATGGTTCCAACCATTGAAGATCAAACCATAAAAGTAGTTATTTAAAAAGATAAAACATGACCCCTCCTAGATACACCCTAATAAGAACAAACAAAACAATACAAGCCAATAATACAGACAATTTTGGTTTGGATCGTTCTGTGGTTTTCATCATGTTGCTGGAGGTCCCGCTCCTCTTGAAGTTGTATTATCTGTCGTCCTGGTTTTCGATATATGAAACCCAGGATTGATGAGCCTATAGAGTCAGCAAGTAGAATAAGGGTTTTGGGGGTAAGAGACAATATCAAGGAGCCCATGTTAAAAGAAAGAATGTTTGGAAACTGATTGTGGTAGCAATTGTACCATTCTGCTTGAACTATGGAACGATGTGAGATTATATATATATTTTTTTAAATAAATAAAAAGATCAAACAAATTGATGTATGTATGGATTGTGATAAGAGTTGTATGAGCCCCAACTGGGGAGGAGGTGGGGAAAGAAAAATAAAAGGATGAATATAAGGAAGAAAAGGGGAGCGGGGGGGGGCATGGGGCACTAACCCACCCAAGGGGAGGGTATTGTTTATATCTCCACAGGGAAAGAGGGATCAGACTTCAACCCAGTGCTGCAAGGTGTGAATGCAACATTCCAGTGAACCAGTAGAGAGGTATGGGAGGCTGGCCCCAGTACCAAAAATTAAGTAGATTCCTGCCCCTTCCCCAGAAGAATTCGTTTCAAAGGACGACATTGATTCTGCAGCTCTGTGAGAGGGACGTATCTAATAAGAGCACACGGGAGCAGATGAAGGGGCAGGAGGAGAGAGTGGAACACAGCCTGGCCCACCAGGCCGTGAGGATGATGTTCCTGAGTAGAGCAGCCAGTCCACAGAGAGAACAACATAGCTGGCCCCACTATGAGACATGATGCCCCTCAGTGACCAAGGGCGATACAGGGGACAGCACCGGTGACATAGTGTGGGAATTGCACCTGACCTGATCCCACCACACCCAGACAAAGCACTGGGGGAGTGCAGCAGAACAGCAAGGGAATGGAGTGGCAAGGTCCCCAGGGAATGCTGAAAGTGGACTTTGGGGCCAGAGCGTGGTGCCCCAACAGACTGGACTGGAAAACACTCCTAAAGGCCAGCAAACGATCCTTGAACGAACTACAAGCTTTTCTCTCTTGATGTGTTTTGTTTTGTTCTTTGTCAGTGGTTTGTTGTATACTGTTGCTTTGTTTTCCTCTGTCTTGTTTTTGTGCATGTTATTATCTCCACAGATCTGTCTAAATCAGATAGGCTGAATGAACTATCTAGAGGAAAAACAATGGGACCAACAGTTCCAGGGGGACTTGCGATAGGGGTGGGTGGGGGGTAAGGAAATGGTATTAACTAACCCAGGGACAAGGGAACAACATGGGATCCAAATTGGTGGTGAGGGGGGAGTGGCAGGTCTGGTAGGGAATGATCAAGGGTAAGGTAATGGAACAAAGAGGTATAGCTATAACATAGGTGGAGACGGAACATGATAGTGGGGCAGGAGGAAAGTCAAGGGAAATAGAGGAAAGAGCTAGGAGGCAAAGGGCATTTATAGAGGTCTAGACAAAGACATGTACATGCAAATATATATATATGAGGATGGGGAAATAGATCTATGTGCATATATTTATAGGTTTAATATTAAGGTGGCAGAAGGACCTTGGGCCTCTACTCAAGCACTCCCTCAATGCATGAATACTTTCTTCTATTAAATTGGCATTCTATGATGCTCACCCTCCCGACACAACTGCTGAAGCCAAAGCGGGTGAACAAGTAAATGTGGTGAAGGAAGCTGATGGTGCCTGGCTATCAAAAGATATAGTTTCTGGGGTCTTAAAGGCTTAGAGGTAAACAAGCGGCCATCTAGCTCAGAAGCAACAAAGCCCACATGGAAGAACACACCAACCTGTGTGATCACGTGGTTCCGAAGGGATCAGTTATCAGGCATCAAAGAACAAAAAATCATATCATTGGCTGCACACCTCCATGATATGATCGCCGAGGACAAGCGGGTGCATAAGCAAATGTGGCGAAGAAAGCTGATGGTGGCCGGCTATCAAAAGAGATAGTGTCTGGGGTCTTAAAGGCTTGAAGGTGAACAAGTGGCCATCTGGTTCAGAAGCAACAAAGCCCACAGGGAAGAAGCACACCAGCCTGTGCGATCACGAGATGCCAAAGGGACCGGGTATAAGGCATCATAAAAAAAAAAAATCTTACCATAGTGAATGAAGGGGGAAGTGCAGAGTGGAGACCCAAAGCCCACTTGTCGGCCACTGGAGATCCCCTCACAGAGGGGTCTAGGGGAGGAGATGAGTCAGTCAGGGTGCAATATAGCACCGATGAAGAACACAGCTTTCCTCCAGTTCCTAAATGCTTCCCCTCCGCCCCCGACTACCATGATACGAATTCTACCTTTCATGTCTGGATAGAGCAGAGGTTGTACACTGGTGCATATAGGAGCTGTAGGCACAGGGAATCCAAGGTGGATGATACCTTCAGGACCAGGGGTGTGAAGGGTGATACAGGGAGAGTAGAGGGTGAGTGGGTTGGAAAGGGGGAACTGATTACAAGGATCTACATGTGACCTCCTCCCTGGGGGACGGACAACAGAAAAGGGGGTGAAGGGAGATGCCGGACAAGGCAAGATATGACAAAATAACAATCTATAAATTGTCAAGGGCTCATGAGGGAGGGCGGGAGTGGGGAGGGAGGGGAAAAATGAGGACCTGATGCCAGGGGCTTAAGTGGAGAGCAAATTCTTTGAAAATGATTAGGGGGAAAAAAGAAAATGATTAGGGCAAAGAATGTACAGATGTGATTTATACAATTGATGTATATATATGTATGGATTGTGATAAGAGTTTTATGAGCCCCTAATAAAATGTTTTATAAATAAATAAAAGTCCATTAAGAGAAGAAAAAAATGATCCAACAATGACGGAAATGCCTGCATCCTCCTGTAAATGTTACTCATGTGATTGAACCCAAGAAAACAAGCAAACTCCCTGCCCTTGGCTCACAGATACAGGACAGGATAGAACTGCCCCCTGTGAGTCTCCAAGCCTGTCACTTAAAAAAAAAAAAGTTTTATTGGTACCTAATCTACATACCCACAATTCCATAGTTCAATCATATCAGGATGAATTGTACAATCCTTACCACAATCAATTTCAGATCATTCTCTTTCTTTCTCTCCCCCCGCCCCTCTTTAATTGAATCACCTTAAGACTGTCCCTTTTGACTTACAGGAGAAGAAAGTCCCGTCTTTCTTTTGAGGAGGGGCTGGTGGACTCGAACTACTGACCTTGCAGTTAGCAGTCCAGTCAGTCATCACCAAGCTGATTGCACAGAACTCAGAAAAGAAATCATCTGCAACGAGAACGCTCAGACCAAAGGCTAGGTGATCAGACATTAGGGTCCTTACTCAGAAGACTGGCTGTTAGGTGCTGTGGGATCTCTTTCGAAGCACGGGGAACCCTGCGTGCAAGAGAACGAATCACTGCCCCGTTCGGCGCAATCCTCGCGATGATTGGTGTGTTCGAGCCCATTGTCTACTCCTCTCCTCGAAGGTCTTTCTCTTTTTTCTGATTGACTGTCTACTAAGCGTGATGGTAGACTGTCCCTTCTCCGGGGACTGACTGGGCCTCCTGATAACAGGTCCAAAGTACTTGAGACAAAATCTCGCCATCCTCACTTCTAAGAAACGTTCTGGCGTCATTTCTTCCAAGATCATTTGTCCGTTCTCCTAACCGGCTGAGGTAGTTTTAACAGCCTTGACCAACATCCTAATTCATTAATCTGACTTCAACGGTTAAAACTGTCAGCACGTCCCCGCCTATGACGCAGGCAGGACCCGATCTGGTTTCCAAAATTTTCTGTATTTTTGGATCTTATTGCTCTGTTAGGCTTTTGTTGGTTCATATCGGGGTGTATCTCAGAGGAGTTACGTCACTGGAGGTCACCCACCCTCTGGAAGCCGCGTTATATACTTTCCCGTTTTTCAGGAGTTGGGGAGGAGGGGTGTTACCATGGTTGCTGGGTGGGGGGGCATAAAAGGGGTACGATGTCAAGGAGATTCTTTGGAAAGTGATTGTGGTAGCGATTGCACAATTCTGATTGACGCGATTGGAATGTGGAGCGGTATGCTGTACGTGTCAGGTAGCCAGGATCAGGCAAGGGGGTTGTCCCTCCCGCGCCTGGGAAGGCCCCCAATAAAGAAGGTTGGGAAGGAGTCAGAGGAGCATTAGGCACCCATGAAGACCCCCCATACTAGGCATGCTCCAATTCAGGGCACTGAGCCAGGTGGGCCGGTACACCTGGGCGGCCCAAACTAGACCCAGGTGGGCTTAATTTAGCCAATGGGGTCAACCCATACCTTTGATCAAGCCTCCCCAGCCAGAGGTTGGAAGGTCTTTCTCTTATTACCTTGCTCCTGGTCAGAGGCAGATGGAGGTAGGAGGCACACTCGTCCAGCCTTGGGTAAGCGCCCTCAGTGCCCGCTCAGGGTCTGCTTGGGACCCACCCACAGCCTCTTTTACCCCCACTCCAGGTCAGTGGCAGATTAGAGGGTACTCCCTCTTCTTTTTACCCTGCCTCAGTGCCCGCTCGTGCCTGGCCATGCTCTCTGGTCTCAGCTCCCCACGTGTGGGCGCCCAGTCCCACGAGGTTGCCTGTGGCCGGTGTGCACCCCATTTGTGGCTCCCATGCAGCTTGGCATGCTTCCCGGAAATAGCATGTACTCGCTTGAGACTGTAAAACCTGAAACTTCTCCCGTCCTTCATAAAAACTTACTTGGATGACAAACCAGGCTTCGGCATGAATTCTTTCTCATGGGAAGCCAAGAACCGCCATATGACCCACCCGAGAAACCTCACATGTATTAAATCCCAACTAGTTAATAAAGAAATGAAAATGCATGGGTTGGGTCAGGTGGATCCTGAGAGTGGCATTTTTGCTTCTGGGTGGCACCTCTGCTCAACAAAAACCTGACCAGAGTCTCCTTGAGCATCGGTAGGGGATCCAGGCAAAATTAAATCCTCAACAACATTTCTTCGGCGTTTTTCCATTGATCAAGATGCTGTCTGCTGGTCTGGTGGTGAGTTAAGCTTTCTTTGCATTGAGTTGGAGTTTGTACTGTAATTCTGATTTCCCTCCCCCCCTTCATGAACCCATGACAATTTTTTTTTCATGTCTTACACTGACCGCTGTCTCCCTTCACCCACTTTTCTGTTGTCCATCCCCCTGGGAGGGGGTTATAGATAGATCATTATGATCGGTTCCCCCTTTCTCCCCCACCTTCCCCTTACCTACTCTCAATCTTGGTCCTGAGGGGTTTATCTGTCCTGGATTCCCTGTGTTTCCAGCTCTTATCTGTACCCGTGTACATGCTCTGGGATAGCCAGATTTGTAAGGTAGAATTGGGGTCATGACAGTGGGAGGAGGGGGAGAGCATTAAAGAACTTGGTTGAAGATGTATGATTCATCAGTGCTATACTACACCCTGGCAGTCTTGATTTTTAATCAGAGAATGCTTCAAGTCCTCCTTGAGGGGGCATTTTGGGGCGGTTCCCCTCCTGTTCCACGTCAGGTGTAAGAAAGCCACGCAAAAATGGCACGAGAGCCAGGGCTGGCCGCCTCTGAGCTCTCTCTTGCCAGGTGGCAGAGGTCAGACAAGCCTCCACTTTCCACATGGGTCCACCGAGGAGCCCTGGTGGTGCAGTGGTCCCGCGGTCCCGCGTTGGGCTGTGACTCCCTATGGTCGGCAGTTCAAAACCAACAGCAGCTCCTTGGGAACAAAGACTGGGCTTTCTACTCCCATCAACAATTAGTCTTAAGAAACCCATGGGGCTCTCCCTCCCTCTCCCCCTGTCTCCCTCCCTTCCTCACTTCCTTCCTATCTTTCCCCCTCCCCCTCCCTGTCTCTCTCCCGGTCCCTCTCCCTTCCCGCCCCTCCCTTCAAAAAAAAAAAAGAAAGAAACCCATCAGAGGTAGCTGCAGCTTTCCCTGCGTCATTCCAGTGTTCCCCAGCGGGGGGCGGTGTTGCCCACGTGAAAAACAGGATTTAGGCAAAGAGACAGGGATGGTTAGACTCTTCAGAAGTTGTGGGTGAGCTTCTCACCGTGATGGGATTTTCGGGGACATGTGTTGATATTAGGTTTGCAGGTCAGTGGCAGGCAAGGCTTGTTCCCAAATCAGATAGCACACAGGTTTGCTACCCTGAAGGGCTAGATTTTTTGAGAATATACAGTGTAGATATTTCTGAAGAATACGGCCTATAGAAATGTGGGTGAAATTCTACCTTGCAAACCTTGGTTAGACCAGAGGATGCACAGCGGTACCGATGGGAACTGGAAACACAGGGAATCCAGGACAAATGAAGCCCTCAGGACCAGCTGTGAGAGTGGTGATATCAGGAGGAAAGGGGGGGTTAGAAAGGGGGAACTGATCACAATGATCTACATATAACCTCCTCCCTGGGGGATGGGCAACAGAAAAGTGTGTGAGGGGAGACACCCCCGGGCAGTGTAAGATAAGATAAAATAGTAATTTAAAAATTATTGAGGGTTCATGAGGGAGCAGGGAGGGAGAGGGAAGGGGAAAAAGGAAAATGAGGAACTGATTCCAGGAACCCAAGTGGAAAGCGAATTTGAGAATGATGAGGGCAACGAATGTATAAGTGTGCTTTACACAGTTGATGTCTGTATGGATTGTGATAAGAGTTGTATGAGCCCCAATAAAATGATTTTTTTTAAAAGAAAAGTGGGTGAAGGGAAACATCGGACAGTTTATAATCAATTATCAAGGGTTCATGAGGGAGTGAGGACCTGATGCCAGGGGCTTAAGTGAAGAGCAAATGTGCTGAGAATGATGAGGGCAATGAATGTACAAATGTGCTTGACGCAATGATGGATGAATGGCTTGTGATAAGAGTTGTATGAGCCCCCAATAAAATGATTTAAAAAAAAACACAACACGGAATCAATCAAGGCGCATTGCTTTAGTGTGGTAATTAAGGTAAGTCGCAAATAACCTGCAGCAGCATCTTGCCTAAAAGCCTTCCTGCACAGGAGTGTCAGAGGATAATAATCATTTGCATCTCAAGCAGCCCCCAAGAGCCCACGCCCTGCAACTCTCTGACCACAGAGGGAAGATGTTCTTATCCACGCCAGCAATGGAACTGATGCCCAGCGCCTCATTCTGAATCTCCCTTCCTTACCCTGGGTCCGGTTCGACCATTCTTCCTCTACTTCCCCTTCTGAATGTTGTCCTCGGGTGAATGTTGACGATTCTCAGAAATCTGTACCTCCCTTGTGCTTTTCTTTCCCTTATTAAACCAAGAAACCTAACTCACTGCCTATCGAATGGACGCCAACCTATAGTAACCCTATAGGGCAAGACAGAACTGCCCCCGGTGGGTTTCCCAGGCATCTTTTAAGACATAGCCTCTCTTTCTCCCAAGGAGCAGCTGGGGGTTTCAAACTGCTGACCCTGTGATTAGCTGCCTGAGAGTGTAGCCCACTACCACCCCCAGGTTTCCTATGTTCCCCTGATAGACTGGTCTGTGGTGTGGCTGGCAAGAGCCCCGGTGGTATGGTGAGTTGTTTGTTTTTTAAATCATTTTATCGGGGGGCTCTTACAGCTCTTATTACAATCCATGCCTACAATCATTGTGTCAAACACATTTGTACCTATGTTACCAACATCGTTTTCAAAACAATTTCTTTCTACTTGAGCCCTGGGTATCAGCTCATTTTTGCTCCCTCTCCAGTGTAGTGTGTACTGATTTAGACAACTAACGACAAAGTCAGCAGTTCAAAACCACCCGCTGCTCCTGGGAAGAAAGCGGAGGCTTTCTACTCCCGTAAAAACAGTTATAGTCTCTGAGACCCGCCAGGAGAGTTAGTCTCCTCCCCTGTCCTACAGGGTCACCATGAGTCTTGGAATCGACTCTCTGGCAGTCAGTGTGGTTTTGCTGATTGAGTGGCTGAGCCTTGAGGCCCACGGGTGAGTCCGGTTGGATCTCAGAGGAAGTAAAGGTACACAATGTGTTGTCCGTGCTCCTGAACAGTCACCATGCATTAGCATCGACAACGGGTTCAGTTTTGTTGTGTTTTTTCCTGTCGGCCTGAAACTATCATTGTGTTGGCGGATGAGGAGGTCCGGAATATCAGGGAGAGGGGTACCACTGTGTACCGTGAGGAGCCGCCTCACGCTTTTCCAGATACCAAACTCTCACCCTTGGCGGAGCTTGAGCACATGCTTCCTCCAGAATCTGAAGAGCCCGCTCCGGGCCTCCCTTTCCATCAAACATAACTAACTTGCTGGGCTGGGCTTCACCTTTAGGGATGCCTGAAGATGGCTCTGATGTGGGTTGGATGGCTCTTGCCATCCAACTGGGTGGGGCGGGGGCACCTCAGAAGGAAGTCACTTCCTGAAAAAATCAGCCTTTGGAACCTACCCAACATGCAAATCCCTTGAGTCAGAATGTGCTCCGGGGCTTTTTTTTTTTTTGTTCTAGCTCTGAAGAATTCAAACCATGTCCTGGCCTCAAGGAAACCTGGGTTGTTAAGGAGATGCCTGCCAAAAAAACCCAACCTGCAACAACCCTAATGGGCCTATATAAAATAATAATTGTTTAATGTCACATCTAGATGATGCTAAAAAGATCATATAAAGGGGAGGAGACATGGAAGATGCTATGAGTCAAGTTAGAAAAACTGGGGGTTGAGGTGGGATAAGGAGGGGGGGTGAAGGATGCCTTTGGACCCTCAAGAACACAAGTGAAGGTATCCTTCAACAGGTCATTGTCGAGTGGAGAGCAGCAGTAGAGGCCGGGTCCTTTAAAAAAGCATTGAGAACAAAATAATAATAATTTATAAATTATCCAGGGTTTGGGAGGGAATGGGGAGCGGGGAGGGAGGGGTAAAAATGAGGAGCTGTTGTCAGGGCCTCAAGTAGAAAGCAAATGTTTTAAGAATGATGATGGCAACAAATGTACAAATGTGCTTGACGCAATGGATGGATGGATTGTGATAAGAATTGTACAAGCCCCCAATAAAATGATTTTCTTTTAATAAATAAACAAACATGGAGAGGGATATCAATGACGGTTACAGAACACGAGGCGTCTAAGCCGTGGCGCTGCATTATCCACCTAGAAGTTGTGGCATTGGAGGGCGTTTAGTTGCGGAGAGTTTTGCCACAATTGAGAGCAGTAATTGCACACCGACCCCGTTTCTCCAAAAGTAAGACAGCCCCAAAAATAAGACCCACTTATAGTTTTGTCTCTCACTGATATATAAGGCATCCCCTGAAAATAAGACCTCCCCAAAAATAAGGCTTCCCTGAAAATAAGGCCCCCTGAAGCTACCGTAACTCTGGACTCAATTGTAGCAGGGGCGCCACCAGGCAGCTCACTGTTGGCCGCAGCACAGCCAGAGCAGACAGGAAATGCGAGGTGTCTTCATAAAACAATAAATAGTGAATGTGTACCGTATTCTTCATGAAAAATAAGACATCCCCTGAAAATAAGACCTAGCGCATTTTGGGGAGCAAAAATTCATATAAGACTCTGTCTTATTTTCGGGGAAACAGGGTCACAATGAGTGCATAAGGAGGAACTGGCTCAAACATGGACTGCGGTGGGTGAGGATGGTACAACTCTTCTTGATGTGACTGAACGGTTGCATTGCGTGTTCTGTGGATGAAGTGCCGATAAAACTGTTAAAAATAAAATAAAATAAAAAGCATTGAGCACAGCTGGAACTGAACTCCCCGCAGGGGCTCAACTTGCAGCCAAGGGAGAGACAGGCCAATAGGATGGACGCTCCCACCAAGGCTGGCACACTCCTTAGAACAGCCAACCTTACAGAATCCAAAGGACAGCCTTTGTCCAGAGAGGACGTTCAGCAGGGATCGAAGAAGAAGAGGAAACACAGGCAGGAAGTGGGAGGAGCGTTGGTCTACTGCTGCTGTTCAGTGCCATGGCGTCAATTCCACCACCACCACCACCCCCTCACACACACACACAACAGGGCAGAACCCTAGGTGGACCTGCGCCATCCTCACACATGTGCCAGTGGTGGAGATTGAAGCCACTGTGTCACTTCATCTCCTTAACGGGCTTCCTCTCTTTGGCGGCCCGTCTAGTCTACTTTACCAAGGGTCGTGCCCCCACAGACTGGTCTCTCCTTGTGGCGTGGTGGTTGTGTGCTGGCATACTAGCTGCAAGGTGACAAGTTTGAAACCACCACCTGACCCTTGAGAGAAAGACAGGTTTTCTTTTTCTTTTTTTTTAATCATTTTATTGGGGACTCGTACAACTCTTATCACAATCCATTCATCCATCCATCCATGGTATCATTCACATTTGTACATTTGTTGCCATCATCTTTCTCAAAACATTTTTCTTACTTGAGCCCTTGGTATCAGCTCTTCATTTTTACCCCTCCCTCCCCACCCCACTTCCCTAATGAACCCTTCATAATTTATGTTATTATTATCTTGTCATGTCTTACACTGTCTGTCCAAGGTCTCCCATCACCCACTTTTCTGTTGTCCGTCCCCCAGGGAGGGGGTTATGTGTAGATCCTTGTAGTTGGTTCTCCCTTTCTACCAAGGCAAGTGTTCTAATCCCAATCAGAGTACAGAGTCTCAGGAGCTCGCAGAGGCAGTTTGAACCTGTCTTCAAGGTCACTATGAGCCCAGATGGACTCATGGGCAGTGAGTGGAGCAGGGGGGCGCCCCACAATCAGTGTCTTGAAGCAAAAGGCGTATGGATTATGGAATGGAAAACTAGCTTGCTCTTGAAACTTTCAACCACATCACAATCAAAAGCTTACTTTAAAAAAAAAAAAAGAAGGCACCCACGGGCTTAGGTGGAGAGCAAATATTTTGAGAAGGATGAGGACAATGAATGTACAAATGTGCTTTACACAATTGATGTATGTGTGGATTGTGATGAGTTGTATGAGCCCCTAGTAAAACGATTAAAAAAATACCATAAGAAAAAAAAGAAAGTATTGATTACAGAGGTGGATCAGAATGAAAACATTTTTAAATCACCCACAACCCCCCCAAAATAATAATAAAAAATTCAACAAAATTCACTGCCATCGAGTCGAGCTACCCCTGAGGGTTTTCCAGGCTGCACATCTTTACAGCCTCATCTTTCTCCTGTAGAGTGGCTGGTGGTTTCAAACTGCTCACCTTAGGGTTAGCAGCCCAACAGATAACTCACTACCCTATCAGGACTTCTCTTGAGAAGGGCTATTGCCAACTCTGGATTGAGTTCAGTTGTCTGTAACAATACTCGATCCCCAAGTACGACACCCCATCACGTGGGTCAGAGTGAAAGTGTGCAGCATAGTGTTGTCAATGGTGAGGAGCCTTTAGTAAGACCCCCCTGGTGACACAGTGGATTAAGCACCAGGCTGCAAATGGAGAGAAAGATGAGGCAGTCTGCTTGCCTGGAGATCCATAGTCGTGGGGAAACCGGATGGAGCAATTCGAGTCTGTCCTGTAGGGTGGTTATGGGTAGAAATGGATTTGACCACCAGGATTCGGTTTTGGGATCAAGATCTCCCAAACTAGAGAAGGATATTTCTTCCAACGAGCCTCTGGGGGTTCCTAAACCTCCAATCCTTAAATTGGTCACCAAATATGGCAACTGTTTGCATTCAGCAGTCTACTGTGGTAGCAAGGAGGGTGGATAGGAGTTAGAATCTCTGTCAGCAATCTTCCACTGTTGTGTTCGAATCGATGCCCCTCCCGCCCGCACATTTGTGAGCTTAGATTTAAAATAATCATAAAGATCTCTCTCTCTCTCTCTCTCTCTCTCTCTCTCTCTCTCGTTGTTGCTGTGCCATATTAATGCAGGCCCAAAGACTCTCAGGGCGACAGCATAGAACTGTCCCCCCTCCCCGTAGGAGTAGCACATTGAATTGCTAACCACGAGGTCAGCAGTTTGAAGCCACCAGCCGCTCAGCAGGAGAAAAATGAGGTCAGTTGGGGGGAAAAAAATGAGGACCTGATGCAGAGGGCTTAAGTGGAGAGCAAATGCTTTGAGAGTGATTAGGGCAAAGAATGTACGGATGTGCTTTATACAATTGATGTATGTATATGCATGGATTGTGATAAGAGTTGTATGAGCCCCTAATAAAATGTTTAAAAAAAAAAAGTAAAAGAGTTACAGTCTTGAGCCAGTCAGGGTGCAGTGCAGCAGCAATGAAACATACAACTTCCCTCTAGTTCCTAAATGCTTGCTCCCCACCCACACTATTAAAATCCCAATTCTACTTTACAAATCTGGCTAGACAAGAGGATGTACACTGGTACAAATAGGAACCGGAAACACAGGGAATCCGGGACGGATGATCCCCACAGGACCAGTGCTCAGAGTGGCGATACCAAGAGGGTGGAGGGAAGGTGGGGTAGAAATGGGGAAACCGATTATAAGGATCTACATATAACCTCCTCCCTAGGGGACAGACAACAGAAAAGAGTGTAAAGGGAGACGTTTGACAGTGTAAGACATGACAAAATAATAATTTATAAATTATCAAGGGTTCATGAGGGAGGGGGATGCGAAGGGAGGGGGGAAAATGAGGAGCTGATACCAAGGGTTCAAGTACAAAGCAAATATTTTGAGAATGATGATGGCAACAAATGCAAAAATGTGCCTGACACCATGGATGGATGCATGGATTGTGATAAGAGTTGTACCAGCCCCAGATAAAATATTTTTAAAAAACAACAAGAGAGTACAGTCTTGGAAATCCACCGGGGCAGTTCTGCCCTGTCCTGTAGAGTCCCTGTGTGTCAGCAGTGACGTGGTGGCCAAGTGTCTGGTCATATGTGTCAGGGAGGAACTGCGTCACTGGGTTGCCAATGGCTGAGATTTCTCATGTGAGGACCCTGAGAGTCTTTGTGAGTTCCTTATTGGGCTGCGAACTGCAAAGTCAACAGTTCGAACCCATGATATCCAATGAAGGAGAAAGATGAGGCTTTCTGCTCCCCTCACAGATGTATGGCCTTGGGAACCCAAAGGGGGCTGCTCCCCTCTGTCTTACGGGACGTCGAAGAGTTGAAAACGATGAAATGGCAATGAGTGGGGCTTTGGGTTTGGCGTTGTCTTTCAGGGAGAAATCCTACTGCAGGAATGATTGATTGAGTTTGACCCCACCAGTCACTGGGGGTGGTGGGGGCGGTGGGGTGACCAAAGACAAAGCTGCCTTCTTCCATAGGGTCTACAGTTTCTGATACCCCAAATCAACTCCGTGGCAAAGGGGTTTGATTTTGGGGAACAATCTGAATGGAAGCTGATCACCAGGTCTTCCTCAGAAGGAATCACGGAGTGGCTTCGAACCACCAACCTTTTGCTTCGCAGCCCAGCACTGAGCCATTCACCACACCCACCGCCAAGACAATAACACAGTCTCCATGACTTCTAAGACCACGTGATCAGATCTACTCAGAATGGCCTGTCCAAGATGAGCCAAACAATGAAGTTACTTGAAGACGTGCTGAGTGACAGGAGCTAGTCAAAAGAGGACAGATACTGTACGATCTCACTTATATAAAATAAGCAAATCTGCCGAATCCAAACATTATCAGGGGCTACCAGAGGTGGCGCAGGAGCCCTGGTGATGCTGCTGTCGGGTGAAGGGTCCCCACCAATTCAAGTCCACCAGACACTCTGTGGGAGGAAGAGAACACTGCCTGCTCCCATAGAGACGTAGAGCCTTCATGGTGGGAGACAGAGGTCGGTGTAAGCTATGAAAATGATCATTTATATTTTATCAAGGGGTTCACGAGGGTGGGAGGGGAAGGAGGGGGGAAAGAGCTGTTACCAAGGGCTCAAATAGAAAGTAAATGTTTTGAGAATGATGATGGCAGCCTATGCACAGACAGGCTTGATACAATTGAGGTACGGATTGCTATAAGAGCCCCCCCAATCAAATGATCTTTAAAAAATTTTTTTAAATTATTTTATTAGGGACTCATTTAACTCTTATCACAATCCATACATACATCACCCTCATCGTTCTCAAAACATTTGCTCTCTACTTAAGCCCTTGGCATCAGCTCATTTCTCCCCTCCCTCCCCACTACCCCCTCCCTTCCCGGCTCCCCACTCCCTCATGAACCCTTGATAATTTGTAAATTATTATTTTGTCCTATTTTGCCCTGTCCTGTCCGATGTTTCCCTTCACCCACTTCTCTGTTGCCCATCCCCCAGGGAGAAGGTCACATGTAAATGCTTGAGTTCCTCCTTTCCAACCCAGCCTCCCCTCCACCCTCCCAGTATCGCCACTCACTTTTGATTTAAAAAATTTTAAAAACAGATTTACAGCCTTGGAAAACTGTGTAGGCTGGCCATTCACTGGAATCCAGGAACCACGGTGACCTCCTGGGTTACATGTTGGACTGCCAACTCCAACGTCAGCAGCTGGGAACCACTAACCTCTCAGAAGGAGAAAGAGGAGGCTTCCTACTCCCCCCCAAAGATTTCCTGTCTCGGAAACCCACGGGATAGTTCTCTATTCAGCAGAATCACTCTGAACTGGGCCAGTATAATTAGGTGGCCTTGAGTCCGTGCCAGCTCGGAGGGACTCTGTGCCCAACAGCAGGAAACACTGCCCGGTCCTGAGCCTCCTTCCAATGGTTCTTATGTCTGAGCCCTCTGTGCCAGCCACGGTGTCCGTCCAGCTCAGGGAGATCCTGCCTCTTTTACACCGCCCCTCTACTTGACCAACCTGATGTCCTTGGGGTTTGGGGTCGTGGGGTGGGCAGGAGGGGGGGGTTTCAGAGGGCACTGGTGGGTGGAATGCTGATGAAGACATCAATAAGGTGCTACCCTCAAGGTCCAGGAGCTGTGATCCATACAGACATGACTATCTGGGCCTTTCTGGCTCCTAAGTTTTCACAACCATCAAAAACAATCCCCACCCCCAAAGAAAGAAGTAAAAAAGAAGGAAGACATTCGGAGCCTGAATAGTGAATCCAAAAGGTTTTCCCACACCCGGGGCAGGTTTCAGGGTGAAATCCACCCTGGGAGGGGTCAGTTCACGCTGTGAATTTGAAAGAACAGGTGAGAATGGGCTGGGGCCAAGACTTGGGTGGAGAGGCTGCCCTGAGGCCATGGGGAAAGTCTGGTGACTTGCAAATGCGGCCCAGCCCACCTGGAGGAAATAGCACTTACCTGATAACCTGAAAAAGAAACTAGTTTGGTCAAAAAGAAACTAGTTTGGTCTGACTCCTAGTACCCCACAGGACTGAGTCAAGCTCCCATTTGGGAGGGTGTGTGTGTGTGTGGTGTGTGTGTGTGCGCGCGCGCGCGCGCGCGCGCGCGCGCTTCGCTTCTCCTGAGAAACACCTGGTCTGTTACAAAAGCCAACATTTCCCTTAGCAGCCAAGGTCTCAAGCCACTAGACCCACAGGGCTTTTTTTTTTAATCATTTTATTCGGGGCTCCTACAACTCTCATCACAATCCATACATCCATCCATTGTATGTCAAGCACATTTGTACATTTATTGCCCTCATCCTTCTCAAAACATTTGCTTTCTACTTGAGCCCTTGGCATCAGCTCCTCAATTTCCCCCCTCCCAGCTCTCCCCCTTCCTCATGTACCCTTGATAATTTATAAATTATCCCGTCGTATCTTATGCTGCCTAGTGTCTGCCTTCACCCACTTTTTTGTTGTCCGTCCCCCAGGGACTCCACCTTCCCTCCACCCTCCCTGTATAGCCACATTCCCACTGGTCCTGAGGGGATCATCTGTCCTGGAGTCCCTCGGTTTCCGGTTCCTATCTGTACCAGTGTACATCCTCTGGTCCAACCGGATTTGTAAGGTAGAATTTGGATCATGATCGTGGGGGCAGGGAGGAAGCACTTAGGAACTACAGAAACGTTGTATGTTTCATTATTGCTACACTACAACCTGACTGGCTAGTCTCCTCCCCAAGATCCTTCAGTAAAGGTGTGTCCAGTTGCCTACAGATGGGCTTTGGGTCCTGAGTCTGCACTCCCCCTCCTTCACAGTGATATGATTTTTTTGTTCTTTGATGCCTGATACCTGATCCCTTCATCTCGTGATCACACAGGCTGGTCCAAGAGGGCTCTTTCTGAAAACCCCAAGCCCCTGTCCATCTGCAGTCTGTCCCGCCCCCACCCCACCGCCCAAATCTCCATGGGACAATGCAGGGCTCCCTGCTACATTTGACTTTCAATAATGTTGACCTTCCACCTCCCACCTGGCTGGCTGGTTTCTGCTTCTTCCCTATGGGGGGTTGAGTGCTTCCTGGCGCCTTGGTATGCACCTGTCAGGCGCCATCCGGTTTCCAACCCTCCTAGGACTTGGTCTGGGATTGCTCTTTGAAGTTGGGATCTTTTGTTTGTTTTTATTTTTATTTTATTTATTTAAATTTATTTTATTTTTTTTGAAGTTGGGATCTTGACTACACAACACACACACACTTCTCATCCATCTGGGCTCTCTCCGTCGTCTCCCCATTTGTCAAATGGAGTTCATGGGAAGTATTCCATGAGGCAGCATCCGTGAAAGCACCCCCTACCCCCCAACACACACACGGACCATGGCTGCCCTCCACGGTAAATTACTGTTTCAGATCATCATGCATGTCACTCCTACTTTCTGGGTTCCACAAAATCACACTCACACAGAGAGAACTGCCCCTGTGGGCTCCCAAGACTGTCGGATCTCCACCGGAGCCAAAAAGCGTCAAACACCTCCCCAGGAATGGCTAGTGGTTTCGAACTGCCGCCCTCCTGGAGAGCAGTTCCACTCCTAACTCAGGACACCCCGAGGCTGCCCTGTTGGCGATTGAATCCATCAAATAACACTGCCTTCAGGGCGGGCTCCCACTGGCAGAGCTCCTAGCTGTGGTTTCAGAGGCTAAATCTTCAGTGAGGGGGATGGGGGGTGCTAGCCTCATCCTCTGAGGTTCAGCTGGTGGGTTTAAACCCATCGCTTTGGGATTTGCAGCCGGGCGCCTAAACCAAGTTGGTTGACTCCTGGAGAGCATTTCAAATAAAGCACTTAGCGGAAGTTAAATGGCCCCAGCCCAGTATGACTCCATTCCTGCCCCTCCCCATTCCATTCCAATCTCTCCTCTGGAGTCCCCAGGACACAGGATATCACCTCTTATACCCCCACAAAGATGACTATCTGAAGTCCCCTCCAGGGGGGTGGTCTCAGAAGAGATCTGGCTTAGATTCAAGTTATATCACTAATAAACTAAAATAGTACAACAAGGCCATTTGACTTCGAGGCTGTGTACTCAAGCAGGGTCTGCCTAGAAAGTGGATTGTTGCCGAACCAGTTAGGGTAAAATCGGAACACCTGACCATTTGCTCGCCCTTGGGATGGGACCTGTTTCAGATGATGTTCTGGCTTTTCCTGTTTTCTACCCTCTTTTCGATGGAAGCTATTCTCTGGTTGGTTTGGGTGGTTGGGGGTGTCGGTGTTGTTTTTTGGTCTGGGGCCGCGGAGGTGGTATGTACTCCAGCGTATGAAACTCGGGAGTGTTTGGTCTATAGAGAAACTGGATGAATGGCTTATCGGAGGCCAATGGGGAGCTACTAGCAAGGAAGACAGACGGAAGAAAATGTTTTTGAGCCGATTGTAGTATGATTGCCGGACTCTGTCTTATATGACATAACTCTTGATGTGCATGAGAGTTGATTTTTATGTCAATAAAACTTTCCAATGCCTGCAGTATCCATTGTCGGTTTCCGATCCCTTATGGTCTCTGGGTGCCTTTGAGTCGGCTCTAACCCACAGTGACCTCTCTAGAACAGAGAAACAGGATGGGGTCCTGCACCAGCCTCACAACTTGCTGAGAATGTCTGAGGATTCTTGCTTTTGTAGCCCGCGGTTGCAGCCACTGGGTCGGTCAATCCATCGCGTTCGGAACTTTCCTCCTCGTTGCTCTAGCACTCTACCAAGCCCGATGTCCTTCTCCAGGGACTGGTCTTTCCTGAAGTCCATAAGATGCAGTGTCCTCATATGGCCTCTGAGACCACTCTGGCTGTCCTTCTTCCAAGACAGATTCCTTTGTTCCTGGGGCCATCCATGGTACGTTTCAATAGTCTTCTCCAGCATCATCTTTCAAACGCATCCATTCTTCCTCTGTCTTCCTTATTCCATATCCAACCTGTGCCTTAAGGGAAGTAAACCCAGACCTAGCAAACCTGTTTGCTATCTGATCTGGGAGCAACTTCTGCCCCATGGACCCAGCTGTCAGCACCTGTCCACTTTCGTTCCATGGCCAACAGCCCCACTGGGAGAAAGCCCCGGACTTTGTCTCAACCTTCTAGGAACATCTGCGAGGTCACCATGCCTCTGACCCCGAAGTTCCATTGCCATGGACCAATCAAGTTCCGGATGGGAGTCAGGGTTTTCAAATCCTTCATCAGCCTCTCTGGTTGACCTTGAGACCACCTTCAAGCGATTTTGATTCTGCTACTCATAGGAGAATGTGGTAAGTAGGAGAAACACCCCCTGGGGTTCTGACTAGTGTCTGTGGAAGGCTCTTCTGGAAAGTGAAGCTGCCATCCATCTGAATGGACTAGCAGGCTACTGGCTTGGATTTCCTTTGCTTTGATCCCAATCCATTAGGAAAAGAGGAGGCTGTCTGCTCCCGTAAAATGTACAGTTTGAGAAATCCAAAGGGGCCGTTGGACTCTGTCCTGGAGGCTCGCTGTGAGTCAGAATGGATTTTCTGGTAGTGGGTTTGATTCGGTTCAGTGTCTGAAATCATGGGCTTGGGTCTGCCACCATTGCAAGGATGGGGCAGTGTTTCCTTTGGTCGTACCTGGGCACACGGGGTGAGTGTGGGGTGTGGATAAGAGTTGGAACCTAGTGGACAACACCTAACAAAAACAAAGTAATGGGAGGGACCCTGGGAAGTGTGTGACGAGAGGGACAAGGGGGTGGGCGAGGGAGCAAAGAGAGGCACTACATTAGAGCTTCCTTATCTGCTCCCATGACTTCATGCTTATGCCTTGGCCTGGGATCCACAAGGTTGGCTGTTGGAACCCCCTACCTGCTGGAAGGGAGAAAGATGAGGCGCTCTATGCCCATAAACAGTCATAGAAATCCACAGGGGTAGTTCTACCCTGTCCTACAGGGTCGCGATGCGTGGACGTCGACTTAACGGTAGGGAGTTTGCTTTGTGCTTTTCTGCTCGCAGGGAGCCCAGGTGGTGCAGTGAGTGGGTGACGTGTTGGGCTGCTAACCCCCAAAGGTCAGCTGTTCAAACCACAGGAGAAAGATGAGGCTTTCGGTCCCCCTTACAGAGTTATAGTCTACAAATCCCACTGGGGCCATCCTACCCTGCCCCAGAGAGTCAGGATAAGTCGGAATGGATTCAGCAGCAATGAGGTTGTAGGTGTCTTCTGCGAAGATGGGCAGCCTCGGAAGCCCACCAAGGGCAGTTCTACTCGGCCCCAGGGGGTGTCTAGGAGTTCGAATGCCCTCTGTGGCCATGGCCTTGCGCTTGGAATGGGTTTCCTCGGAGGCAGGGCAATGCAAATGAAAACATGATCAGGGTTGGGTGGTTCACTGTATGGTCAGATGGTCAGAGGTTCTCATCTGGGAGATGTCTCCTTGGGAGGAAGACAATGCTCTCTGTCTCATAAGGATTTCTATCAAACCGCCAAGCGATGGTTGTAAGGATGGCTGGGGACTGGACAGTGGTTGGGTCATCTGTCCATGGGGTTGGGGGTTGCCATCATTTGGAACTGACTGGAAGGAACAAGCCATGGGTTCAGTCACTGCTTTGTAGTTACTTCTGCTTCTTGGCCAGACTGTGAAGAGCTAGTAAGCCAAGTTGAGCAGGAACAACTCCAACTTGTTTCAAAGTGCCTTTAACCCCTGCTAGCCTCCCTTCTCCTCTTCCCTTTCCCGGCTCCCTCTATAAGACCTTGCCTCTTCCTAGACCCTAGAGGTCTCCAAACCCTGCCTGGCCAGTTAGCAAGAAATGTGCATGCGCTTATAAGACCTTGAATTAGCACCTGCAGCTGGGCTGTTCTCCCGAACCCCTTTATCCTGCCAACCTGATAAGAATGTAAGGGCTAGCAAATCCCTTCCCTGGAGCCAGCCCCCTACTTTGAACTATAAAACTCATGGAATTTCTTTGTTCTGGGTGCAGAGGTGGTCAGTCACTAGACTACTCTCTGTCCAGCTGTTTAATAAAGGCTTTTGTTATGGATAAAGTGGTGTGGTTGATCACGCCGGATACAGCAGATGTGAGCCTGGGTCCGAACAAGCCTCGTCCTGTGATCTTCAAGGCAGTTGAGGACGGTAGGTCACCAGCTTGTCCTGTGAGGGGCCCTGTGGAAGAGGTCCTCTTGGAATGTGCCAGGACACTCCCAAGTGTTTTGTCCAACCTATCTCAACCCTGGTTGGACTGGACCGCCATTTAGCCCTAGGCTAGGAGCAGGTGACCCTTTGTCCTCCAGGGGAAAAAAAAAAGACCAAGAACCCAAATTTTTAAATAGTATATGTCCTGGTTGGGGGCTGTTGGTCCAGTAAGTTCTTCTTCTTCTTCTTTTTAAAATCATTTTATAGGGGCTCATACAACTCTTATCACAATCCATACATACATCCATGGTGTCAGGCACATTTGTACATATGTTGCCATCATCATTCTCAAAACATTTGCTTCCTACTTGAGCCTTTGGTATCAGCTCCTCATTTTTTCCCTTCCCTCCCTACTCCTCCCTCCCTTCTTTTTTTTTTAATAAATCATTTTACTGGGGACTCTGACAGCTCTTATAACAATCCATAGAGCCATTGTATCAGTCACATGAGTGCGTACGCTGCTATCATCATTTCCAAAGCATTTTCTTTCTACTTGAGTGCTTGGTATCAGCTCTGCTCTTTTTGTCCCTCCCTCCCCCACCTTCCCACTCTCATGAACCCTGGATGAATAGATTATAAATTATTATTTTCTCTCTCTATTTATATATATGAATAGTTTTATTGGGGGCTCCTACAACTCTTATCACAATCCATACACACATCAATTGTGTCAAGCACATTTGTACATTGTGGCCCTCATCATCCTCAAAGCATTTGCTCTCCTAAATTATGATCTTCATCTCTCACAGGTTGAGTCTGTTCTCATACATAGCTATCTCATGTACAACAGAAGAACCCCCCCCCCCCATACTGTGCCATCCTCACAATGGTCCCTCTAGTGGGGCACATTCTCTCTTCTACTGCCTATTTACCAAGCTTGATGTCCCTCTCCCTGGTCTCTCACGACAACACATTCCCTTGATTAAGTCTTAGTGCTTCCAAGATGGATGCTCAATGCACTATCAGCAGTTCAAAACCACCAGCCACCCCTCTGGACAAACAGGAAGCTTTCAGTTCCCATGAAGATTTACAATCTTGGAAACCCACTGGGGCCAGCCTCCCTTGTCCCACAGGGTCGCAATTAATTAGAATTGACTTGATGGCAGTGAATTGGTTGTTGTATTTTTGTTGGTTTGGTTTCACAATCAAGGGAGTTTATTAGGGAAGTCAACAGGTTGCCACACGTCAGGATCAGCAAAATAAGGATACAGTCATTAGTCTCTCACCCAGATTCTCAGACTGTCAGTTAGACAGTAGCCAAATCTCTGGTTCCTAGTCTCTTGGTCCCTTGGTCTTTGCCCCCGTGTGCCAGGAAGCCAGCCTGCCCGTCACTCTGTCCCACAGTTCCAAACTCTCAGTGCTGCTTCTCTGATGCCACAGCTGGTGCCAACCACGGTGAGTGTCGGCGGTTCCGTGGTAGGATTCTCAGGTGGTTGGTTATTATGAAATCTTAAGACAAAACAACACAGATACCACCCCCACCATTCAAATATATTTTCTAGACCCCTTTAAAGACCAGACAAAGACCCACCCTAAGTCAAACCTATCGTCTAATGAACCCCTTGGAGACCAGGTGAAGACCCCTAGGTCTGTACTGTCGTAGACAGAATGAAGAGAAAATCTCCCACATTCCTATCTTGTAGAGACCTCTTTAAAGGCAAGACGAAACCCAAACCAAACCCACTGCCACGGAGTGGGTTCCGACCCGTAGCAACCTTATCGGGCAGAGTAGGACTGCCCCTGTGGGTTTCCAAGGACGTACACCTTTTCGGGAGCAGACAGCCTCATTGTTCTCCTGTGGAGCGGCTGGTGATTTTGAACTGCTGACCTTGCGATGAGGAGCAGCAGCCCACCCTGCAATGCCATCAGGGCTCCCAAAGTCAAATGTCATTTGTAGAGAATGCTTTAAGAACTCTGAAAACCGGACAAAGACCAGGCGACCATCAGCGTGAGGCCGTAATGATGTCCAAATGATTAACACACCTAGGGGCTACAGGGTCAATGAGAAAACATAGGACATTGGCCACAAAACTCATGATTAGCCGTGGATCCCATATTCACAGCCACAGGACCACAAAAGCAGGGAAGGGGCAGTGGTGGAAAAGAAGGACTTACAAGATGCCTTCAGGACCCTCATACCACCTGGTTCCGGGAAATGGCTCGTGATCTTGTGGCCTTAATACCCCAGTTTCCATGCAGAGCAAGCCCACCCAGCCAAGTCCCTGAGGGCAGACTGCCCCTCCCAGGGCTTGCCCGGCCCAAGGAGGAGTTTCAACAATCTGCATTCGCCCAAACACACCCTGCCTGAGGACAAAGCTTTGGGTCGCCACCCCCCCCAAAAAAAAAAACCAAAAACCTCAACTTGAAGCAGGATGGTTAGAGATTCAAAATGGATTTGGAGCTCCCTGGATAGATCATAACCTTTGGCAAACCTGGTGCTCGGAATTTCAACTCTTGCCTTTTAGTTTGGGGAGAGAACACGCCTTCTCCGGAGCTTGCAGGGGTGGGGGGGTGTCTGTGTGTGAAGAAAGGGAAAATGATTTCGATGAGACATTGCCCACATGTCCTAGCGGTGCCAGAAACACCTCAGATTCACCACATGTTCGACTTTGGGTTAATTTGTGGTCAAGGTGTGTTCAGAGACCCTTTGCCAAGGTTTTCAGCGAACCGCAGATTAACAAGCCTTGGGGTAGCCACCTGGATTCCTAATGTAATCACACGGCCTTTGAAGAGAAAGAGGGACACATGGGAGGAAGAGCTAGAGGAGCCAGGAGGACAGAAGGAGGTCAGAGTGAGGGATGTGCTTGGGAGATAGAGGAAGAGGCCACGAGGCAAGGAATGTTGGGTGACCTCTGACCAAACCCAACCTACAGGTGGAGCCAATCCCCCCTCATGGAGACCCTCCTGCAGAGTGGAACTGCTCCATAGGTTTTCCAGGATTCCTGGTGGTGTAGTGAGTTAGTTGTTGGCTGCTAAGTGCAAGGTCAACAGTTCAAAACCACTAGTCATTCCACGGGAGAAAGATGAGGCTTTGTACTTCCATGAAGATAATAGTCTTGGAAACCCACAGAGGGCAAGCCTACTCTGTCCCATAGGATTACTAGGAGCTGGAATCGACTCAATGATGGCGAGGTATGTTTGCCGTATAGACTTTATCAAGCTGGGGTCCTGATGGAAGCAGATGGTTCCATCATTCCCCCGTGGAGTGGCTGGGAGCTTCCAACCTCTGAACTGTCCCCCTTTTGATTTGCAGCCGAATGCTGAGCCCACGGTCCCACCAGAGCTTCTGGTTTCCACCTTACCAAACACCAAACCACACCCACCACCATCTGGTTGATACTGACTCTAGGGAACCCTCCAGGGCAGCGCCTACATGCTCCAAATGTTTGGAAGACTGCAGATCTTTACAAAAGTAGAAAGGCCCCACCTTTCTCCCCAGGCCATTGGTGGGTGTGAAAAAATGACCTTCTGGTGAGAAACAATGACCTTCAGATGAGCTAAACCCACAAAGCACCAGGGCCCCACAACACCCCCACCCCAACCCCAAAAACAAATCCCCTGCCACCCAGGCTGTTCTGACTTAAAGGATTTTTGAGGTTGGAAGTGTTTATGGAGTGGACAGCCTCATCACGCTCCCTCAAAGCAGCTAGTGGGTTTGAACTGCTGATCTTTGGTTAGCAGTTCAATGCTCACCAGGGTTTTGCTTGCAGCAGATGCCAAATATCCCACACTGATTGCTTTTGGGTAAATTCCGGCTCACAGTCACCCCATAGGACAGAGTAGACTGCCCTTGTGGGTTTCAGTGATGGTGTTACCAAGAGACACCCATCCCTGGCATCATGCTTGATAAAGCCGAGGGGCAGCCCAAAAGAGGGAGGGGCTGGGCAAAATGTGGCAGCATGGTGACTGCCCCATGGGTTCAAACCAGAAGAACAATTGAGATGGCACAGGACCAGCACGTGCCGCCTTGTGTTGTCCAGTGGGTCCCCCACCTGTCTAACTGCCTCAATGGCAACGGATGATAAGAAATATTTCTGTTCTATATAGAAAGTTAGCTTTACATTTAGCACCTTTATTGGCATACAATTCACATGCCACACAATTCATGAGGAATCACACAAGTGTTGCCCACAATCAATAGGAGAACAGTCTCTTCTTTCTGGTGTTCAGGGTTATTAATGTCCCCCACCCCCCGTGACTCCCCCCCACCCCGTGCCTCTTCCCCCCCACCCCAATGTCTCCCTAGAAAGCCGTGTCTTGCTCCCACAGGGTGGCTGGGAGGTTTTGAATTATTGACCTTGGAGCCAGCAATCCAGCCCTTAATTCACTACACCAAGGAGGTAGGGGGTGGGGCTCCTTCCTTTTGTCTCCACTTTAGAATTGAATAAGAAAGAAAAGGACACAAAATGAAATTCAAGGAGGAAGGAAATGGGAAGTGAAAAGACCCCCCCAGAGAGTGGGTGTGGCCAGACTGGAATCAATTCAAGGCTGGCCCATCCCTGGGCCTATAAAAGAGCTCAGAGCTGCATGGCTCATTCTCTCTGCCTGAGGATCTGAGTTCCTAAGGTAAGCACTTGCTTTTCTCCAGACTCCTAACTTCTAGCTTGGCCCAGAAGCTTTCTCCTCTTACCGAGAACGCTTCACCCATTCTCCTTGTCACCCTTTGTGGTCTTAGGAAGGACATCCACTCTCAAGCTGTTCTCTGGTCGGCCCTGAAGATGCCCACCTGATACCTGCCTTGTGTTCCTGCCACCAGAACATCGACAGACAACATCTACCGTCCTGGTCTCGAGAAACTGGACAATGGTGTGGTGAGTGGCAGCTGAGGCCCCCACGTAACTCACAGCCTGTTTATTTAACAAACTAGGACAGAATCTGAAGCCGCTAATGTCTTCGAGAGGGAGAGGGGCAGTCTGTTCTGAAGATCTGGAAGGATTTTAAGAGGTCATGAGATCTAGTATGCTTGCAGTCGGTTGCTGGAGCCAAGTGCTCCCCATACTGGTATATGGGGGGGTGGTATGAGTCAAGATGTAAAAGGGGTTTAGGTTTGCTAACCTTACTGTTTTGAGCACTTTGGTTTGCTGCTAGTGCTTTGAAAGGACGACTATGTTTTCGCTAGGGCCAGTTTACAGCCCCCATAGCCTTTACTGACCCTGATCACCTGCACTAATTGGTTGATATAGTGAGTAAGCCACTGAGTAGTACTTTAGCCAAGTTACCATTGGCTCAAACAACATGCTTCTGAAGGTGGGCCCAGTTTAGTTCCATTGAGAGACCAGGGGAGTCAGCCCCTCCGATTTCCAACACTGGTTTTATAGGAACACCACCATCATGCTTCCATCCCACTTGGTGACCTCAGTCCGGGATGCTCAGCCCTGGGGGCACTTTTTTGGTACCTGCAAAGAAAGTGCTGTCAGAGTTGAGGATCCCTGGCTGCAGGAAGGCGTCTGGCCTCGCACAGGTATGATCGATTGGATCCCACTGCATATGAAGTCTGTTTTAAAAGGGTGGAGCTTTGGGTCCTCTTCCCCACCCCCCACCAGGACGGCAGTTAGAGAAAAAGTCGGCAGGAGGAAGATGTCTTTGAGTTCTGGCCTACAGTTAACTCTAGACTCAAGAGTAGACCACTGGGGCAGCTGTGCCATGTCCTGTCAGCTGTGAGTGGGCATTGAGTATGGCAGAGGTTTTCTAGCACTGTTCAATGGCTGGTAACCTCAAAGTCAGCACTTCAAAGCCACCAGCTCCTGCCAGGCAAATTCAAGGAAACAAACCAGTGTGCCTCTGACTGGCTGAATTCTGACATTGTATCTGGGTGTTTTTTAGGTGTCATCGATGCTGTCCGAAGCTCAAGATGTCAACAGCACAGGAAGTTGCCAGAGACTCAGTAACTCTGTCTGGGTTTCTCAACACTGGGGCACTCTTCGTGACCTGCTGGGAAAGTGCTCCCAGTTTTGGGAAGCTCCGGCCTGAGACCCTCATCTGGATCACACTTGGGAAAGGTTTGCACTTTTTTAGTCTCTTGGTCACCTCTTCCATTACTACCTCCACCGGATTTCAGGAGCCTTGTTCTGGGCTATGGGTTAAGGATCATATAATTCCAGCTGATCATCTACTTGACAGGATGCTGTAGGGATTGAATTTGTTCAGTGAACCTTAAGGGTTTTCAATTGCACCTAAATGGCGTTCTCCCATGATGCCCTGCAAGGTCACTGGGAGTGGGTGGTACTTAGCCCAGCCCATCTGTTCTCACCCTAGAGCAACCACATGTAGCCAGTATGCTGTTGTCCTGTGGTTATTATGCCCTGTTGGCACAGGAAATCTGCCATACTAATGGAAAGGACATTTCCTTTTCATAGTGGGCGGCCCCCCGGGAGAAGTCTTAAATGAGAAATTCCCAAAGGGCACTTGGGTCATTTCTGTATAGTGTGGTTGGGAATTCAGAATGACGGGGTAGTGGGTTCTTTAAAATTGTTAACTGGGATGTAAGATTAAGGTAAATCACATGCAACCCCCACCCCACCCAAAATCTACTTGACCTTCCCTATAGGTTCTTCATCAATCCTGGCTTTTCATACACTGGTTTTTCACCTAAGGATCAAGGAGCTCTGCTGATGACATAGGCTGCATTTCTAGGCCACAAGGCCTTCGATCCAGAACTTCTGTCTCAAGTCTGCCAGTGGATTGAAGTTCAACTTTTAGAAGGTTTTTAAGCATGCACGCTGTCGTACCTCTTTATAGTGCTTCATTTATAGAAATGCCAGCTCGAATGCTTCATACAAGTGTGGTTTTCCTGAATTTGTGGACGAAACTCTGGCTGTGATTTCAAGCCTGGGGGGTGTTTTTCTGTGTTCTGTAAAAGAAAACACTCCCAGTGCTTGAGGTTCACAGCTAGAGACAACCCTTCGATGGACTATGAATTGCCATGCACTCAGGAAACTTAAATGTGCACTTGAATTGAGTAGCAATGTCAATATTGTGCTTTTTTCCCATTTCCAGTCCTTCCCTCTTTCTGTGACCCCCATCTCTACTAACAGTGCCCATAACTACCAGGAAAACAAACCACCAGGTTGGCTGTCAGTCCTGCATGTGGGAATCCTGTCCAGACCCACCTAAAGTGCCCAAGAAGCAGCCCAAACAGCTGCGGGACCCGTGGAGCAGCTGTGGGAAGTAGGGGAGGAGAAGGAGGTTCTTTCCAACATGAGTGGATCTATGAGGGAGGGAGGGCTGCAGTGAGCAGCCTAGTTTAGTGCAGGTCCATCAGGACAAACTTGGGCGAATTTCATGTGCCTGAGCAGCAGGATCATTCCCTAACTGTATATGTGCCCACCTGGGCTGAATAAATACCTTCATGTCTCCAATACATGTGTGCGTTTTGTTTCCGGTAACTTTGGGAAGACTTCCCTTTGTAAGGCAACAGGTTTTCCTAGTGTCTGGTTCTGACCACTTCCCCTGTGCTGTCAGCTGAGGCCTCCAGAGGTTGGGGAGGGCCCACTTCATTCTGTACTCTGCTTACAAATCAGATGTACCTGGAGGTTAGGGGGATGAGGCTCTGGGTGGTGCCTGAGCAAGAGCCACTCAGATGGGGTGGACTGGGGGGGATCCATAATTGGCTTTGAGTCCTTTAGGGCAGGGAAAAGGGTGGGGGTGCGGCTCCATGGGGTATCAAGTTCTAGTTCTCCAGGGTCATGGGCTTTACCTAGTGGGAAAAGCCCATTTGCCAGAAGCTGTCAGGAGCTTGGCTGAGATCCGCATGGTAGAGGGTCGGAAGTTTGGAGCTACCAGGAGCTCAGTGGTGGAACTCCCATAAGGGCTAGTGGGCAGGGAGTTTGGTGTTTGAGCTCAGATGTTACAGGTGAGGTGAGGATAAGGGTTCTTGCTGAGGGGAGGTGGCAGAACAGCTTTAAAGCAGCTTGGAAACTGGTAGCAATTCCGCTTGATCTGAGTCAAGGAGTGTTTAATGTTGCTACAGGCTTCCTCCAGCCAATGTTAGAGACACCTTAGGAAATGGCTGGAAGGCAACATACTTCCAGAATCTGAGTAATTCATCCAGTGCTTCCTCCAGAGTGCAGCTGGGATGAGCTCGGTATGCTGCTTGCTGCACCAGCCCACCTGTGAGCATCCGCCAGATCAACCTGGGGATGTCTAGGGAGTGATAGAAGGTAAGGACGCTGTGTTCAGATAAGACCGGATACTGGGGTGGGGGCACACTGCCTTGAAAGCCTAATGGATACAGCCCATGGGAGCTGAACTCTGAGCTACCTGATGTTCGCTTCCCAGAGGAGGGGTTTATAAGTCCAGCCACCCACTGGGAGCGACACCAAGCATTGACTGCGCTGAGCCTTTAATTTTTGAGTCTTCCTGGCATGTTTTGCCCTGCCTTTTAGGGCCCTTGGTTGAGAAAAAAACTATGCAAATGGTTTACTGAATGGGGTTGGAAAATGCTTTTTTAATTTTTGTTATATTTTGACTGAGTCCTGGGTTCAAATCCCAGTACCGCCAAGGATCAAAAGAAACAACATTGATTCATGTTGATCTGCCCTTCATGTCTCTGTGTCACTTTCCCTTGTCCAAGAGTCTACCTTGCAATACTATACATGAATGGTAATTCTTTACTCTCATAAGCACCAGGATCTTAAGGTGGTTGCTGGTTTCCCTAGACCAGGCACTGGCTTCACGTGTTACCCCTGTACTCACGCCAAAGTCTGCAAGAGTGTGGGCGCAGGAACTCAGAAAACTAGCTTTCCTGAGATGAGATAGGGGAAAAAGATGTTGCACCCACGTTAGCAGTCTGTTCTCCCTCTGGAGTCTTTCAGGTGCACCCATGGGAATTTCCAAACTGGAGAATGTAAGACATTGTCTTTCCATCTTTCCCGAAAGGTGGTGTTGCGTTGAGTGTTATACCGGTTCATGAAGGTGGATGAAATGCAGTTTGCAGAATCACGAAAGGCTTATGAAAGCCACCTTCCAGGTGTTCCCCAGCCCCCATGCCCTTCCCACAGCGCCTTCTACCAAGGCAGGCCCAGCAGGCCACCACCCAGTGCCTTGAGTTCCTGGAATCTTTGACATCCTTATCTCACATTCTTTTGTCTATATCCCCAGCAGCTTTATTGGCAAGTAATTTACATATCCTATACTCCAGTCATTCCATCAGAATTGTACTCTCAGTCCCACATGCTCCCTCCTCCATGGTCAAACCTCCTGCAGTCACTGTCCATCCTAGTGTTCCCTCCCCCTTCCTGTCTTCAGTCTTCATTAGTTATGCGGGGATAGCTCCTTTCTCTCCCTGTCTCCCCTCCACCCCTGTGTTCCCTCTATCCCTGCATAGCTCTTATCAGTCGTCCACTCCCCCTGTGCTTCCCAGCTGGGAGACCCAACAGAAAACAATAGAACACAGAATCACACGAAGGTGAAGGTGGTAAGGGTAAAAACATAATAGAATATAGACAAAAGACACTTTATGATGCAGACACTTTATGATGCGTAAGAAGGAAAGACCCCCCATAATTTTAAAAGCCAAGGAAGAAATTTCTGTCATAGAACCAGTAAGAGATACTTGCACCCAGAACAGATTCAGGTCGGGTCTTTAGGGAGGTCAGCTGGCCACATGTGGAGGTCCAGTCTTCAAGGTGACAATGGTCTCAGCTTGATCCTCGAGCTGTTGCAGACCCTTGCCTGTGGTTAGACACTGCAGGGGGGTTTGGGGCTCTCACCATTGAACCCCAGAGCCTTCCACACCTTGGGTGTCCCTAATTTGTGCTCTGATGCTTTTTCTCCTCACTACAGATAGTCCTGATTTGTCATGGTCACCTTTGGCTCCCACCAGCTGGTGTGCTTACTCCGTGTGTACTTAGCAGACTCCCATCCTAAGGGAGTCTACACTCTCCATTTGTCCCCTTCAACTGCGTCCTGCATCAGGGTATCTTCGATCATGACCGCAGGTGCAGAAAGAACTTCCTGTTCATCTCTCCGTTCCCCAACAAGCCACTGTCTTTGGACCAACAATAAACCCAAAGCCATTGCCCCAATTGAAGTGTTTCTTCTCACTCATGCGTGCTTCTGTGGGGAACAGCCCCACTGGGATTCGTCCCCAGCTGTCCTTGTGGTCATTTTGCCAAAGCAGCAGAACATGTCTAACCTCCCACAGAGTGGTTAGTGATTTCAAAGGACTGACCTTTGGGAGGACAGCTGCTGAGGAGGACTTAACCCCTGCACTCACTGCCTTGGTCACCAGGATGGGGAGAGACCATCTGCATCATGCATCTGATGGGGAGGTTGAGAATCTTGTCAGGAGTGGAAGGCTGGTGGGGTCCCTATGTCCACACGGTGTACTTTCACATTTCTCCCCCGGCACCTGGACTCCCACAGTTGGCTAACCGTCTCCTTGGAGACCCCCTTGGCCCCACCTCCATCTGTGTTCACAGGACATTGCTTTCAGGTACTCTAGGATTCCCGCATCCCCTCGACTAACCTGCAGTCTGAAGAGCTCACTTCGGATGTGAACAAAATGAGCTGAGACAGAAGGGGCTGTTCAGCTGTGAAGTGTGCTCAGCCTAGTGCCTGACTTGCCACAAAAAATATATATGTAAAAACACACACACAGTTGATTGTGCAACTCTTGTGGTTGCTTGAGATGAATTTGTCACTAGAGGCTCCAAGTCCATTCCAATGTTACTTTTCCTCATCTTTTTTCTCCTTACATCATTCAAACCACTATTTTGGTTTGAGGGATAAGGAATGGGGGTGGGGGGGTGGGGGTGGGATTTGCTCTTTAAAGAAACATGAACAATTTGTGCTAAAAAAATTTAAAAAATTTTTAATATGGCATGTTTAATGAATTTGTATGTCATCCTTCAGCAAGGGCTATGCTAATTTCTGTTTCGTTCCATTTTTTTACTATATATGCCACAGAAGCATACACCCCCCAAAAAATTTGGGGGGCTTAAGGGGTTCTTTATTGATGCTCTCAGTCTCCATGAGGGATGGGGTGTGTCTGCTCCACGCCCCTCCCCCCCAGGTGTTCCCAGACTTGCTATCTTAGAGGCAGGGGGCCCACTCTCCTCTAAGCAAAGCAAGACAAGCCCTGGGGGGAGGGAGGAGGAGAGCAGATATCCTTACCCCCACCCCATGCTATGCTCCCAGCCTGAAGGCAAAAAAAAAAACAACCCTTTTTTTGTGTGTTCTTTTTTTATTTGGTTTTTAAATTTTTTTAACCCTTTTTTAAAAATAAATAAGAAACATTCTATACTACACAGCCCAAGCAATGCAGTCAGCATCTTGTTAGACCCTTAGACCCGCCTATATTCTTTTTTTACATTTTATTAGGGGCTCATACAACTCTTATCACAATCCATACGTATACATTCATCAATTGTATAAAGCACATCCGTACATTCTTTGCCCTAATCATTTTCAAAGCATTTGCTCTCCACTTAAGCCCTTTGCATCAGGTCCTCTTTTTTTTCCCACTCCCTCCCCGCCTATATTCTTTTTTTATACAACTCTTCTTGAGAGCATGAAACTATGGAATCCTATGATATTTAAGTTCTAGGCCAATAAAGCAAGTTTGTTTTTTAAAAATGGTAATTTTTTAATGCGCACTTGATTTCCCAACTCATAATGACCCCATCTATGTATAGTTTGTTTTTTTCTTCAAGGAAACAAATTTATTAAATCCAACAGCAGGTAACATTCTACATGTAAAAACATCCAAAGAGAAAAAAAGGTAGACATCGAAGACCAAAAACTAAAAGTGCGTAGCAAGTTAATAAAAATATGTAAAGGGTCATCTGAAAGGTGCAGCCACGCAGCGCATACAAACAAAAGTATTGACTTTTGTACATGTTTTGTACAACCTCAAGTGAGGGACACCCCCTCACAAACTAAGAGGGAGCCAGCATGGGGCCACATGAGTAGCAGGGACCCATCTCCTCAGCCAAGATTAAGGCAGGGTAACTTAGGACCAATTCATCCAAGCCCCATTTGCCTGCTGCTTCCAATTCCCCTTTTAAACCTAGAATCAGATTCATGATTGCAACAGGTAAGAACAATTACCTAATCACAGATTCAGGGGCCTGAGGATCCAGGGTCAGAGAAAAACTTCTCCAGAGCAAGGAATGAGTGTTGGGGTGGGGGGGGGACCTTCTAGACACTGTTTCTGAGACATTGAATCTTTAAGGAAGCAGACAGCCTCATCTTTCCCCAATGCAACAGCTGGTGGGTTTGAACCAATGACCTTAGAGTTAGCAGCCAAACAATACCAAGAAGGTAACCCCACAGTGCCATTATGTCCTCTGACTGTGATCCCATCCAGGGCCATGGAGTCGAATCTGGCTCAGAATGACAGAACGGAACTGCCCCAGTGGGTTTCCAAGACTGTACATCTTTAAGGGAGCAGAAAGCCTCCTCTTCCCCTCAAGGGTCATCTGGTGGGTTTGAACGACTGACGTTGTGGTTCACAGCCCAGTGTATAACCCACTGTACCATCAGGAGTCCTTACTTCCAACCGCTCAGCCATTGGCCACTCTGGGGCCCACTTCTGCTCTGACTTGCATTGCATCCAGGCTCCGAACTGCCTGCTGTGGAACCCGTTGGCACTCACGGCAACCCTGTGGGGCAGCAGGGAACTGGAACTGCGCCGTGGGTTCTCTGAGACCGTACATCTTTACAGAAGTAGAAAATCTCATTAAAAATCATAATAACTAGGGTGAAGGCATTTTCTTTTTTTCCAGACAGACAGAGTAGACAAGCACAGAAAAATCCCCAGGTGTGGGGCTGTGGGATTCAAGGGGGGCATTGTGGGACAGTAAACACTAGTGTTGTCACTCTGAGGTGAGCCTCTTCATCCAGAGGGGTTCTGATGAGCTCCCAACAAACCCCAAACAACCCAACACATTGTCACGGAGTCGATGCTGACTCCTCTGGACCCTATTGGACAGGGTAGAGAACTGCTCCTGTGCGTTTCTGAGAGGGTCAGTCTTTTCTTTCTTTTTTAAAAATCATTTTATTGGGGGCTCGTAAAACTCTTATCACAATCCATACACCCAGCCATTGTGTCAATGACATTTGTACATTTGTTGCCATCATCATTCTCAAATTTTCTTTCGACTTGAGCCCTTGGTATCAGCTCCTCATTTTCCTTCCTCCCTCCCTCACGAACCCTTGATCATTTATAAATTATTATTATTTTGACATGTCTTACACTGTCCAACATTTCCCTTCACCCACTTTTCTGTTGTCTTTACCCCCAGGGAGGGGGTAGATCATTATGATCGGCTCTCCCTTTCTCCCCACACCTTTCCCTTCCCCTCCTGGTATCGCTACTCCCATTATTGGTCCTGAGGGGTTTATCTGTCCTGGATTCCCTGTTTCCAGCTCTTATCTGTACCCATGTACATGCCCTGGTCTAACCAGATTTGTAAGGTAGAATTGGGATCATGGTAGTTGGCGGGAGGAAGCATTAAGGAACTAGAGGAAAGTTGTATGTTTTGTAGGTGCTACACTGCACCCTGACTGGCTCATCTCCTTCCCGAGGTCCGTCTGTGATGGGTTGTCCAGTTGGCTACAGATGGGCTTTGGTTCTCCACTCCACTCCACTCTCACCCTTATTCACAATGATGATTTTTTTGTTCTTTGATGCCTGATAACTCTTTTTATTTTGCCTGGTAACTCTTTACAGGAGTAGAAAACCTCATCTTCAATCAAATTACGTTATTAATTTCATTTACTGATTGTTCATTGAAAAGTATGCAAATACAATTAATTTTGTATTTTGATCTTATGTTACACAGATTTAGACATGTTCATTAGTTCTAATAGTTTTGTAATAGATTCCTTGGGATCTATATACAAGGCCATGTTGTCTGTGAATAAAAATAGTTGCACTGTGGGGTGGGGAGAAAGGGGGAACTTATCACAGTGATTGACATAAAGCCCCCTCCCAGGGGGAAGGACAACAGAAAAGTGGGAGAAGTGAGACAGTGGTCGGTATAAGACATGAAAAAAATGTGTAAATTACCAAGGGTTCCTGAGGGAGGGACAGTAGGGGAGAAAGGAAGATGAGGAGCTGATACCAAGGGCTCAAGTAGAAAAAAAATGTTTTGACAATGATGATGGATGGCAACATATGTACAAAAGTGCTTGACACAACGGACATATGGATGAATTCTGATAAGAGCTGTAAGAACCCCCAATAAAATAATTTAATAGTTTCATTGTGTTAATCTAAGTAGACTAGAGAAACAAATCCACAGAAAAGCATATGTATATGAGAGTTTTATGTAAAGGGTAAGTGTACATTAAGAAAGCATCCCAACCCAGTGCTGCCCAAGCCCATAAGTCTAACATATTAGCCCAAATGTCCAACACCAATCTATAAAGTCTTCCTCAATCTCACAAAACACAGTCAATGATGCTGACTGCAGGAGGAAAGCTGTATCAGTGAATGTGTAAGCATCTCTGCACAGGCAGGGGTCTCCACTCTGCTTCTCCAGCACCCAGGGCTGCATCGGAGTAGGTCCACGTGGCTTCTCCTCAGGGATGTCTTGCAGGAAGTGAGCTTTGCTGGCTGAAGCAGGGAACTGGCTAAGGCAGCTGCACCCTGGTCCGACTATCAGAGAAGAGAGCAAGAGCCCCGAGAAATGCAAGGCTCACTGAGCCATTTATCTTTCTTCCCTTCAATTAATCCCACATGTGTTTATCGGCCATGTTGTCACAATAAACATGAACTATCTCATTCACTTTTTAAAAAATGGGAAGAAAGTCTTGTTTTCTCCCTCGGAGTGGCTGGTGGTTTCAAACTGCTGACCTTGCAGTTAAAAGCCCACACAACCAAAGCGCCACCAGATGAGTTAGTGACTGGGCTGGCTTGCATGTTGCTGTGATGCCAAAAGCTATGCCAGTGGCATTTCAAATACCAGTAGGATCAACCGTGACTGCGAAGAAAGTGCTGGGAGTCTGCTTCCAAATATTAGTCAATGAAAAACCCACAGACCATTCAGAACATTGTTTATAGGCCTGGAAAATTCGTCCCCTAAGCAGCACAAACTGCAACTCACTGCCATAAAGTCTCTGAATCCGATGCATATTGACCCTACAGGACAGAGTGGAACTGTCCAAAAACATTGTCTGTCTTGAAGGGAGCAAAAAACCTCATCTTTCTCCAGAGGAGCAGCTGGTAGATTTGAACAGCTGGCCCTGTGGTTAACAGGTCAACATCTATCCCACCGCATCACCACAGTGACGACGGGGAATGGAGTGCACCGAGATGGCTCAGGACTATGCCAACTCAACTCAATGTAGCTAACACCTTCAATGACAGTATGTCAGCTCAGGCTGAGGGTGGGCCTGAGTTCAGGGACTCCAGGGAGGAGCAAAGCTTAATCTTTTACTGGGTACTCTGACAGGGGCTTGTAGAGGTGAAAAGAGGCTTTGATTCTATAAGGAAGCAGTGGTCAACTTGGGCGAGAATCAGATGCCAGCCAGGCCATAGAAGCATCATAATTCGTGATGTGGTGGTGGCGGTAATTTGTGGACATTGTTCCCCGCTGAGTAAGTGAGCACAAGTTAGCCTGTCCTTCCCTGGCTTACTCAGTTCTCCAAAGCTGTCCAGGGACAGCGACTCAGTAATCCACTGAGGAGGCCAACCATCATGGGAATTGAGAGGGTCTATGTCTGGTCTTGAGGAGCCAAGGTGGCGGAGTGATTATGCGTTACGCTGCTAACCACAAAGTCAGCAGTTCGAAACCACCAGTCCTGCTCCACCAGAGAGAGGGGAGGCTCTCTGCTCCCATGAAGATTTACGGTGTCAGAAACTCACAGGGGCAGTTCTAACTCTGTCCTATAGGATCCCTATGAGTAAGAATGGACTTGAGGACCATGAGTTTGGGGTGTCTGGCCTTGTCTCAGAAAAAACAGGAGTCTTATCTGGAGCCTGTGAGGTTGTTTAGAGTAAACTAATTTCCTGAAGGCAGTGCGTAGGGAAGACTTGCTTAAAAGATCCCTATTTTTGCCGCAGAACAGGGTTCAGATAACATTCGGTCCTAACAGCCCAGTCTTGGGTCAACAAAGGGTTTTCTGAAGAAAGTGGACCATACATCTTATCCAGGTGATTCTTTGCAGTAAAGCCCTTCCTGGTTGGTATCTGGGCTCAAGTCAAATCAACATTGACCAAATCCTGACCAAAGATACTGTCTGTCAGACATTGGTGAAAGTTGTGTGGAACATTTTAGGGGCATCCAAGAGTCTTTAAGGGAAATGGAAGCAAACGATTATGTTTTTACAGGAAATTTTTGAAGGCTCCTGGCATAGCAGGAGGTGCCCTAGTGGCTTAGTGGTTATGAGTTGGGCTGCGATCTGCAAGGTCAGCAGTTCTAAATCACCAGCTGCAACTTGGGAGGCAGATGGGGCTTTCTACTCCCATAAAGAGTTACATACAGCCTCAGAAACCCACAGAGGCAGTTCTAGCCTGTCTTTTGGGTCGTTGTAAGTTGGCATGGACTTGATGGCAGTGAGTTTGGTTTGAGTTGGGTTGGTTTGGTTGGGTTGGTTTGGGTTGGGTTGGGTTGGTTTGGATTGGGTTGGGTTGGGTTTGGGTTTGGGTTTGAGTTGAGTTGGGTTTGGGTTTGGGTTGGGTTGGTTGGGTTGGGTTGGTTTGGATTGGGTTGGGTTGGGTTTGGGTTTGGGTTTGGGTTTGAGTTGAGTTGGGTTTGGGTTTGGGTTGGGTTGGGTTGGGTTTGGGTTTGAGTTGAGTTGGGTTTGGGTTTGGGTTTGGGTTGGGTTGGGCTGGGTTGGTTTGGGTTGGAATAGCAGGTTTAGAGCATAGCAAAGGTACCCCCAGTGGCATAGTGGTTAAGTAATTGACTGCTAATTATAAGGTTGGTGTCTGGAACTGTTCCAGGGTACAAAAGACACCACTCTTTCAATATACTTTAAGGCAAGCTTCAATAAAGGCTTAAAAGATCCAAAGGCACAGACAGACATGAGGAGGGCCAGAATCATGAAGTCATAATAGCACTCAAGGATTCATCGTCTCAACACACTACTAAATAAAGCAGGGAACATTGGAAATTCACATATTTGTGACTGGTGGCAGATCAATACATCACAGTTACTTATGTGACAGTGATTGAGACACTTATGTTATGACAGAATCTAAGTTCTATCTTTCACAATAGTTCTCAACCTTCCTAGTGCCGTGACCCTTTAATACAGTTCCTCATGTGGTGGTGACCTCCTCCAACCATAACATTATGTTCATTGCTACTTCATCACTGTCATATTGCTACTGTTATGATTTGGGCGGCCCCCGTGAAAGGGTCATTTGACCCACCCCCAAGGGGTCAAGACCCACAGAGAGAAGAACTTACAAGATTGACCCAGGGTCTTTTTCTGAGTGAAGCAGTCAGGAACTGATAGAGCATGCTTTATGACTGTCCATCAAGCACACACCCAGCTGAGCCCTTAAGTGATGGGTTGGCTAGAGAGGAGTGGAGGTAATCTTCTTTCCAGTACACTCTGCTTGAAGGCAAGATTATCTACATCTTTGTTTAATGATTAGAAGGAATTCAAGGGAGGCATAATCTTTTTTTTTTAACATTTTATTAGGGACTCATACAACTCTTATCACAATCCATACATATACATACATCAATTGTATAAAGCACATCTTTACATTCTTTGCCCTAATCATTTTCAAAGGGAGGCATAATCTGTGTGTGGAGTCCATTAAACACAGACTACTCATTGCCCACAAATCAATTCTGACTCACTGCCATCCACAGGACAGAGAGAATGTAAGTTCCTAAAACAGAACCAGGAAGAAGCACTGCGTTTGAAAGATGGTGCTGGAGAAGAATACTGAAAGGACCAGGGACAGCTAAAAGGATAAACAAATCATGTCTTGGAAGAAGTATTCTTGGAGTGCTCCTTAGAGGCAAGGATGGCAAGACTTTGTCTCACATCCTGTGGGCATGTTGTCAGGATAAGGGCATCATCCTGGTAAGGTATGTAAGCAAAAAAGGGGGAGGCCCTGAACACGATGGATTGACACCGGGGCTGCCACAGTGGGCTCAGGAACTGAGAAGACGCAGTGCTTTGTTCGGTGGTGCACAGGGTCCTAACAGAACCGCAGAACACACCAGCTGAGAAGACCCGGGGGTGCTCTGTCCCTGTAAAAATGGCAGTCACGGAAATGCTAAGAGTCCTTCCTCCTGAGTCGCCTTGAATCATCGTGTTCATCTGAAAAGACTGACAATCAACCAAAACACCAAACTCCCCGCCATCGACTCATATCCAGCCCCTGTGAGTTTCCAAGACTCAAAAGGTTTATGGGAGTAAAGAGCCCAGTCTTTTGCCCCAGGAGCGGCTGGTGGTGGTGATGCCCATGTGGATGGTAGTCCAAGGCATAACCACCACCGGACCAGGGCGATGGGTTTGGGGGAGGATTGGATGGTGAGGTGGGAAATATGCCATGACTTGCGGTCCTGCGGGGAGAAAACAGCTAGTTGACATGGAAGTGATCTGGCTCCTGAGTTTTCAGAAGCAGATTATTAGGCCTTCCATCGGAGGTGGCTCTAGGGGGACAGCCCTTCGAGGGGAGCATGGGGAAGCAAATGCACAGATGGTACCCCCATAGGTTCATGGAAGTACCTAAGGAGTATTTTTTGTTTTGTTTTATTTAATCATTTTATTGGGGGCTCGTACAGCTCTTATCACAATCCATCCATCCATTGTGTCAAGCATATCTGAACATGTGTTGCCACCATCGTTTTCAAAAAATTTTCTACTTGAACCCTTGGTATCAGCCCTTCATTCATTTTTCTTCCTCTTCCTCTTCCCCCTTCCCTCCCTTATGAAACCTTGATAATTTATAAAAAATGTTCCCCCTTGTCTTACACCAACTACTCTCTTCCTTTCACCTGCTTTTCTGTTGTTCACCCCCCTGGGAGGGTGGGGTGGTTCTATGTTGATCACTCTGATTGGTTCCCCCTTCGTCCCCCCACCTTCCCACTACCCTCTTGGTATCGCTACTCTCATTATTGGTCCTGAGGGGTTTATCTGTCCTGGATTCCCTGTGTTTCCAGTTCTTATCTGTACCGGTGTATGTGCTCTGGTTGAGCAGGACTTGTAAGGTAGAATTGGGGTCATGATAGGGGGTGGGTGGGGAGAAGCATTAAAGAACTAGAGGAAAGTTGTATGTTTTGTCAGTGTTATACTGCACCCTGACTGGCTCGTCTATTCCTACTGTTTTAGGGTACAAAAGAGACTCCATTTTGAATATAACTTAAAGAGAACATTTATTAAGTCTTACAAGAGACAAAAACACGACGTGCACATCATTCGTATGGAGAGAGACCATCTATAGGACCTTAAAATGGGGCCTGGAGGTTCCTGATTGAGACTCGTGATAAATGGGGCATGAGGGGACTATGAGGAAACTGTCCCCAAAACATGCCTGGTACAGATCAATGCATCACAGTAAAGGTGGGACCCCAGAAGTAGGGACAGGACCATGATGGGGATATGTACACTGCTCTGCTAGGTAACAGGGTTTACACAACTGCTTCTGGGCTTCCCAACCAAAGGAGTCATGGCCAAACTGATAGGGCATGACCCATGATAATGTGACTCTCTGTTTGGTCCCCAGTGCAATGAATGCTGACCTTCATCAAGGATACACCTAGGCAAACCCCTGAGAGAGACTGCCCCTCCCTGGGTTGACCCGAGAGGGGTGGAGGCAACCCATCTCTAAGACACTCTGAGGGCAAGACTATCTCCATCCTTGGTTCTGCTCAGAATTTAAGCTCTGCTACATGAGCAATCTTTGGGAGATGGAAAGCCACTGGGGCTACTACTATGGGGGTAATCGGAACCAGAGCCTGTTCCCAACCTACGGAACTGCTTTAGAATTGGAGAAGCATTTCAAGCAGGTTGGGACAGACATGGGGAGAAAACAAAGTTCTCTTTGGCAGATGAGGTAAAGCAGGAAGAGCGGTGGGCCGACATCCCATCCAGGCTAAGCCCGACAGAATCCAAAGGAGACCAGACCAGTGGTTGATAAGACAAGAGTCGGTGGTGGTTTGATTCTTTCAACAGACACATTGAACCCGAGCAAGAGCTTGGGCCGAGACCTCTGAAAAACTTTGGTATAAAGACCTTCAGGAGGGTCCTTCTTAATACTGGAAGGACAAAGGAGTGAGCTGTCTTCTATTTACAGGTCTTGGTCTTGAAGGGGACTTCCTGAGGTCTGCCTTCTTGGTTCTTTGTGCAAAGTCCTCCTTAATCTATCCGTCTTTCAGGTAGGCAAACAGCTTCTCCCTGCCTTTCCAGATTACCAGTAAGATTGATCCTAGCGATTGCCCCTCCCTGTGTCCTTGTGGCTTCCCCTGGGTGAATTGGTGGTCCAAAAATTAACCTGGAGGACTCAAGGTGGCCTTTATAAGGTGACCAGATTTTAACATTGGTAAAGCAGGACACCACTGATAAAACTCAGATCCTGGTGAAATAGCCACATGGCAGCTGAAAACCGTGTACCCCAGCTTGTCGTGCATTCTTTCCCCAAATCAGGACTTTCTGAAGTCAGGGCTCTCTGGCTGGCTGGAGGGCCTTTGGTGTAAGACACTTAATACTCATACCACAGGCAGTCTTCGGAAGAGACAAGACAGACAAAAATCCTCCTCACCATTTTCAGATGCTAAGGTGACAACATCACAGCCCATAACCTCGCTGGTCCGAAGATACTCAATGACCAGCTTCCTTCTGTAAGGCCTGAGGTTCGTCTGCAATTGTGTTGCTATTAGGTGCGTTTGAAGGGGTTCTAACAGCCACCCCCCCTCTGGACAACAGAGGAAGTACTATCTGGTCCTGGGCCATCCTCACAATTGCAACATTTGAGCTTACTGACGCAGCCACTGTGTCCATCCATCCTGTCGAGGGCCTAATTTACCAACCATGATGTCCTTCACCAAAGATCGTGATGGGGAGTCCCTTGAACTTAAGGAGTCTGGGAACCAGTGGATTGCAAACCTCGTGGTGTATGGTTCAAGCCCACCAGCTGCTCTGCCAGAGAAAAACGAGGCCGCCTGCTCCCCCAAAGACATACACACTCAGGCTCCCTATAGTTTGGGTCACTTTGGGTAGGAAGAGAAGGCCTGCTGTCCTATGAGGTTATGTATTTGGTGCTAATCACAAGGTCAGGAGTTCAAAGCCACAGCTGCTCCACAGAAGGAAAGTGACAGGTGCTCCACAAAAGGATTGGGTGCTCTACCCTGCCCAATGGGTGACTGTGAGTCAGAATCGACTCTCTGGGTGAGAATCCACTGTATGCCACTGTTTTTGGATTTTGGTTTTTAAGGACAAGGGTGAGGGGACCAAAGGGAGTCATTACTTAGAAGGCACTGAGTTTGGAAACATTTGCAATGGATATTGGAGATGATTGCACGGACTGTACACATTACAAAAAATTCGGAATGGTCAATGATGGGCTCTAGATAGTTTTAGCATATGTTTAAAAATATTTAAGCAAACACACACACAAAATCAGCCTCACCAATAGCTGACTTTTATTATCAGAAGCTCCAGGCAGCTGAGTCTGATTAAGTTCTGGGGCGTTTTCCAGCCATCTTGGAGGCCAGCCTAGGCCCATTGACTGACCTTGAACCAGAGATGCTTTTTGGACCAAAGATGTCCAACTACAAGTGGCCTGGGAATGCCTGTTACTAGAACCCCAAACAGAGACCAGGTTGATTCCAGAAATTCTATGCTTATTTCTGCAAGGGCTTGCAGAAGAAAAGCAACCCGGTTTCTCATCCTCCGAGCTGTTTCAATCCTGAGCCAAATAAATGTATAAGAAATGGGTTTTTTACAATGATTATAGGAGGAGATTAGCAGGTTTTTACAATGTCACAGGATACAAGGCACACTCTAAAAAAGCCGGTTTTGCAAAGATCATTAGGAAATTATCTATACCTACATTTCTCCAGGGGCCATTAGCCCACCACCGCCTGAAGCTTCAAGCGCTCTTAATGATAGAAATGGGGGTGATGTTTCAGGTCTGGCTACTTATCTTACTTTTAGCCTCTGTCCCCAGTTGGAGCATCCCTGATGATTAAGCGTCAAGGGAATTTTTAGTGGAAGGGAGGGGACTGTAACATTTTGGATTTTTTATGAACTAAGCCTTAAATTCTGTTGTATTTGCAGCATTGGCTTTCCCTCTATCAAAGACACTTGTGTTATCCCCAGCACATATATCCCAAACTAGTGGAAAATGTCCACAAAAGTTAATGATGACTTGAAGGACAGAGATTTTATCCAAACTTTGCAGCAAAGAGAAAAGAAAGGTAGGAAGAAAATGGGGCAGGCATGTCCTCAGAACAACACCTGACTCTCAAGGAACATTACAAATCCAACAGTGTTTCAGTGATGGAGTTGGCCAAGAATATGGTAAGCACCATCCAAGGCCAGCCAGAAGAGCAAACGAACCCATCTTTGAAGCTGCGTAACAATGCTCTTAAGGAGAGAGGCCACCACGTGTCTCATACGCTTTGGGCATGTCATCAGGAAAGCCCAGTTCTGGTCAAGGACATCATGAAGGTCAGTGAACATGTTAGGTAGCTAAGAGACAGGAACAAGGTGTTGTCCCTCCCGTGCTTGCACAGCCCCCCTACAGGAGGTTGGGAAGGAAATCAGGTGAGCATGAACCACCTATGAGGACCCTTTAACTAAGCATGCTCCAATTCAGGTCCCTGAGCCATGTGGGGGTTACACCTGGGTGGCCCAAACCAGGCCCAATCTCATGATCCCACCCAGGTGGGCTTAATACAGCCAATGGGGTCAACTGGTACCTTCAACCATGCCTCCCCAGTCAGAGGTTTGAAATACCTTGGCGGCTGGAAGGCTTCTCTCTCTCTCTCTCCTTTTTTAAAAAATCATTTCATTGGTGGCTCTTATCACAATCCATATGTACATCCATGTGTCAAGCACATTTGTACATTTGTTGCCATCATCATTCTCAAAACATTTTCTAGTGGAGGGAGGGTGGGGTGGAAAGGGGGAACCAATTATAGGGATCTACATATAACCTTCTCCTTGGGGGACGGACAACGGAAAAGTGGGTGAAGGGAGACGTCGGACAATATAAGATAAGACAAAACAATAATTTATAAATTATCAACGGTTCAGGAGGGAGGGGGAAGTTGGGAAGGAGTGGGAAAAATGAGGAGCTGATGCCAAGTGGAGAGTAAATGTTTTGAGAATGATGAGGGCAATGAATGTACAAGTGTGCTTTACACAATTGATGCATGTATGGATTGTGGTAAGAGTAGTATGAGCCCCCAATAAAATGATTTTTAAAAAATATATGGTTCACAATAAACAAACAAACAAACACTTTCTACTTGAGCCCTTGGTAACAGCTCATTCCATCCCCTCCAGAATCCTTGATAATTTATAAATTATTATGATTTTCTTCATGGCTTACACTAGCCAATGAGGTCGATCTCTTTTTACCCTGCCTCTCGGTCATGCGGCAGTCTCTCTGGCCTCAGTTCACCACGTGTGAACGCGCAGTCCCATGAGGTTGCCCGTGTCGAATTGTGAGCCCCAGCATGGCTTGCGTGTGGTTTGGTGTGCTTCTCTGAAATAGCGCTTACTCTCGAGACTGTAAAACCTGAAAGTTCTCTTGTCCTTCATGAAACCTCCCTTGGATGTCAAACGAGGCTTCGGTGTGAATTCTTTCTCCTGTGAAGCCAAGAACCGAGGTCTGACCCAATGGAGAAACCTCACAGAAAGGAGGAAGACCATCCAGGAGATGGCTTGGCCCAGTGGCAGCAACCCTGAGTGCCAACCTACCCATTGGGAGGATGGCCCAGGGCCGGGTAGTGTTTGGTCCTTTTGTACATGGGGTCGCTATGAGTCCGAATCCTCTGGATGGCATCTAGCAACTTCACAGGAGAGAGGACCTATAAAAATAAAAAACCAGAAAAATCGTCACCCTTCTGTGGGATTTGCAAAGACCCAGACACTGTGGAGCCAAACAAGTCAGATGACTGTTTATCATAACAACAGGCCTGAGGGCAGTCTTGGTACCAGTGGGAAGAGTGAACCTTGACCTTCTCCCAAATGTCTTTGTTTTGTGAAGGAACTCAACCCACCCAGTACTCACCTGTGGCCCCAGGCCTAGGTCACCAGGCCTTTGTGAGAGCCCTAGGTAACTTGCCCTTTTGTTTCTGGGAAAGTCTGTCCTCTCCTTCCTTTCCCAGAACTCTTCTGGGCACCTTGGTGGCAGGTAAAGAACATATCACCTGAGCAGCAGGTCATGTTACGCTGCCGCCAATTCACGCACTCCACTTTAGAAGGAGAAATAGAACCTTGGGTTTTTTTCGTTGTTGTTGCTGCTGCTGCTGACTTTTCTTATTTTTCAATCATTTTACTGGGGACTTGTACAGCTCTTATCACAATCCATCCATCCACCATGTGCACTGCCTTTGTACCTAGGTTGCCACCATCATTTTCAAAACCTTTTCTTTCTACTTGAGCCCTTGGTGTCAGCGCCTCAGAAACAGAACTTTGTATACTTCCCTGGCAGGGAAGATGGTTTTCCCAGGGCAAGACTCCCCCATTGCACTGTGATTTCCCCAAATGCAGGAAACTTGACTGCATACTTTGTGGTAGTGAGGGACTGTGTTCACGCTCTCCCCTGGGGAAAAAAACAAAAAAGAAAAAGATAGAGAGCTTTGTAAGGGAAGGTGTAACGCAGCGATGAGGACAGCACAGCAGCTGGTTTGCAAGCAGAAGAGCAGAGACATGCGATCTGATCGCCCTTTTTACTTGAAATTCGTACTTGGAGAAGACATGCACAGATGTTTTCCATTCGCTCAAGTTTCAGGGGAAACTCCCGGAAAGAACTGTTGCCCAGGAGCAAACAGAGCAATGTTGTTAGGGGTCGTCGAATTGGCTCAGACGCATAGCAACCCCTGTGCATGACAGAATGAACGCCTGCCAGACCCTCAGCCATCCTTGCAGCGATGATGCCTGGGCCGGAGCCCATGGCTGCAGCCTCTGTGTCAGTCCATCTCCCTGAGGGCCTTCCTCCTGTTCGCTGCTCCTCTACATCACCAAGCATGAGGGCCTTCTCCAGGGTCAGGTCTCACCCGACACCATGTCCAAAGGGTGTGAGACAAAGTCTTGCCATCCTGGCCCCTGAAGAGCACTCTGGCTGTACTTCTTCCCAGGCAAATCCATTTGGGTGGTTTTGTTTTTTTTTTTAATTTTACAGTTCATGGTATTTTTAATATTCTTTTTTTAAAAAAATCATTTTATTAGGGACTCATACAACTCCCATCACCATCCATACATCCATCAATTGTGTAAAGCACATCTGCACATTCGTTGTCCTCCTCATTCTCAAAACATTTGCTCTCCACCCAAGCCCCTGACATCAGGTGCTCAGTTTTTCTTTTAATATTCTTCTCTAGCCCCACAAGCCTAATGCAACTATTCTTCTACGGCCTTCCTTCTTCAGGGTCCACCTTTCACAGGCACAGGAGGCAGTGGAGAAGACCAGGACTGCAGCCTAGTGCACCTTAGTCTTCAAAGTAACATCCTTGCTCTTTGATCCTCTAAAGAGTTCTCTCTCTCTCTCTCTCGTTTTTTTTTTCCTTCCAATTTGGCATTTTATTTGTTTCGACGCATTACATCCCTAGAAAAAGAAGCCCAGGATTTTCCCTCCTGTGTGTTTCCGCCTGGCTTCCTCCTGGTCCATGATGCCGGCGGAGGTCGTCAGCATGATGAAACCGAACTGCTGGGAAGGGAACAGGTTGTTCTGCCACTTTTCCAGATCTTTGAGCTGCACGTCAAATCTAGGGCTGATCACTCCGCACTTGTTTAATCTGCCCGTGAGGTTCACTACAATTTTCCCAGCTCTGTGATCATCAATGATTTCAAATTCACCAATGTAGCCGTGCTTCATCATCACAGTTAGAAACCGGCCAATGACCTTGGAGCACGGCCTAGTGAGAACCTGGCACTTGCCTCTCTTCTCGACATTATTGATGCTCTTGAGAGCGTCGGCCAGGACGTTCACGCGCACCATGATGGCGGCACGGAATGATGGCGGAAAGAGCTAAAGAGGTCTCTTGCAGCAGATTTTACCTACCGTGATCCGTTTGGCTCTCCTGACTGCTGCTTTACTGAGCATCGGTTGTGGAGCCAAGCAAGACAATGATCCTTGACAACTTCAACCTCCTCTCCCTGTCTCGTGAGCAGAACAACAAGGTGCTTTGTCGCAGCTTAGTCTGAGGATGTCTTGTTGACCAATTAGGAGGCAGGGCCCCAGCTTTAGTCACTGAAAGTGACTATCTAGTCCCTGTAAGTAGGTGACATCTCTACGTCCAACCTGTGAACTATTTTTTTTAATTCATAGAGACAGCGTTAAGAAAATCCAAACACACACACACATACACACACACACACACACACACACACAAACCTTAGGGCTATCTGCCTAAAATACCTTAGGCTACCTATTTAATTACCTACCTTAAATAGCTACCTGAGTAAAACAGCTACCTCAAACACCTCAGGCTAACTACCTCAGGCTAACCGCTAAAAGCATAAACTCATCTATCTTGGGAGATGTAGGGCCAGAGTGCTCCTTGGAGGCAAAGACAGCAAGATTAGGCCTTATATCCTTGGGAGTTATTGTCAGGAGAAGACAGTCGCGTGAGATGGATGGACGTGGTACAGGGTAAAGTGCGGGGGCAGGGGACAAGGAGAAGGGGCTCAGTGGGATGGATGGATACCTGGGCTGAACAATGGGTTCGTGATGGGAACAATTGCTGCCAGACTGTTTCTGTTGTGCTGAGGTCGCTGTAGGTCTGCACCAACTCAATGGCACCTAACAACAACAGCAACAACAACTGTCTTGTATCCAGGGGCACTGGATCCAACAGCGTTAAGTAAAATAGCACACACTACATGCTCGAGATCGTGTCTGACTTTATGTCAAGGCTCAAAATGGAGTCAGGCCTCTGACTGTGGACCCCAGCCTTTTGAAGAACAAATCTCTTTCGATCTCAAGCTCTCAGGCAGTGTGGCTCTTAAGCAATGGCGCATAGAACACCAGGAAAGACTGCCTGGTCCCTCACCATCCTCCTAATGTTTGCAGTCCTTGAGTTGAGCCCTTGAGAAGCATTTAATCCAACTCTGGCTGGAATCCTAAACCCTTCTCTCCCCCTTCCACCCCCACTTCCTTCTGTGGGTTTCAGGACAAGGCAGTGGATTTGGATGAGATGGTGAAGAGGACTATTCACCCACCTCCTCCCCACTCTCATCACTACCCTCGAGCCCCTGTGGACTGACTCTTGGTGACCCCACCCTTAGGCCCTTGACAAATCGATCAAGGTGGATGGGAAGATGGTTTAGTGGCGTTAAGCGGTGTACAGAAACACACAAACACATACTTAATGCAGTATTTCCTTGTTCATATTTAGAGTTCTACAGAGCAGATCATAGTTTTGTCCTTTAAATTTATTTTAAAATTTTTAAACCGTTTTATTGACACACCATTCACATCCCATACAATCCAATGGTTTATATACATGAAAAAGAGTTGCGCTGTCAGACCATTTAAAATTTAATCAGGCCAGTCTTACCATTCAACAATCCCTCCTCCTTCTGGTGATTTCATCCACTGAATTCTACAATCCCCTCAACGTGCTGTCATCACTTCATCACTTCTTGTTTCCATTCCTCTTTCTTTCCCAGAAGGGGACCCGGCTGGCGTAATGGGCAAGCATTGGGCTGCTAACTGTAAGGTCACCAGTTCCAAACCATCAGGCCCTCCTCAGGATCAAAAAGAGGCTTTCTAGTGCTGTCAAGAGCTAGTCTCAGAAACTCATGGGGACAGTTCTATCCTGTCCTGTAGGGTGGCGATGTATCGGCATCGACTCAATGGCAGTGAGTTTATTGAGTTTCTTTCTTTAACTTTCTGAATTCTGTTACTTGGGTAAATGCTGCCCTTTGATCCTTAAGGATTGATTATCCTAAATATGGAAGTGAATTCCCTTCCAGACTTGAAGGGTCAGGGTCATAGTCTTGCGGTGTCCCCAAATATTGTTCCAACCAATAAGCATATTCTCTTATATTTAAGAGGGTTTAACAAACAAACAAAAACACCTTTTTAGGGTCTTTACAAAGAAACTCCTTCCTTAAGTCCCTGACACCACAGGGAAAATATTCAGGATTGGAGTCAAGGGGGTGAGCCCTCCCTCTGGAGGAGGCTAAAATGCTAATCTTGGGTGGTCCATTGACTTGCAAACGACCACCTTCCCCCCTCTCAAGGGCACATTCTTGCCTAAACTCCATGATTTCCATCTCTTTGCTTTCTCTGAGACCCCCTTAGGGTATGGGATCTCCTGACTAAAATGTTTGGGAATTTCTAATTCCTTCCAGCCTAATACCAACAAACCCTCAAAGGTGGATGAGAACGTACACCCCTCCCCCCTGGACCTTTCATGGCGGCAGTGGTTAATGCGTGTGGCGTGGATCCCATGTGTGTCCCAGTGGAACCACACTGCATCATATGGCCTTTCAGAAGCAGATGCTCAGACCTTTCTTCCAGGGCACCTCTGGGTGGGCTTGCACCCGAACCTTTGTGTTAATCATGCAGCGCTTAACCATTTGCGTACCTGGGATTAGACACAGGAGTCCTGGCAGGGTAGTGGGCTCCAGGGATCTGCTTCCCAACCACAAGGTATGCCGTTTGAACCCACCAGCCTCTCATGGGAGGAAAATGAGGTTGTCTATTCCTGTAGGGATTTAAACCCTTGAAGACCCCAAGGGGACAGTTCAACCCTGTCCGACTGGGTCACTCAGGATGAATCAGAATCCACTAGATGTCTAAGAGTCCGTCTCTTTTGGTTCCTTTTGTTTTTCTGAGATCCAGATAATAGGAGGATTCCTAAGTACAAGTGTGCAGTGAGCCAAACAATAGGGAGAAGGCATGGGGGTTGTTGAGTGACAAACTGACCTACTTGTAAACTTCCACAAGGTTCACAATTGAAGTTCAAAGGGAAAAAAAATACAGGACCCAAAGGGCCAAGGTGAGCTTACAGGAGAGGACAGCTTGAAGGATGAGAGGGGTGTTCTGAGTCTAGCGGACCACGTGATAGGTTCAGGGTGACAGGGAAAAAAAACAAAAATCAAACTTCCTGCCAGCAAGTTGATTCCTATTCGGCTCAATGACCCTGTAGGACAGGTAGAACTGGCCCCTGTGAGTTTCTGAGACTCTTCATGGGAGTAGAAAGCCCTGCCTTTCTCCCAGAGAGCAACTGGTGGTTTGGAACTGTTGACTTTATTCTTAGCAGTACAACTCATAACCACTAGGCCACTCTGTCCTCCAGAGAGAGAGCTGTCTCCACAAGTCCCCAAGGCTGTACTTTTGTATTGGGGTAGGTCCCCAGGCCCCTATGAGACAGAACCAGGGAGAAGCCACCAGGTCACTTCATGAAATACAATAGCTCAGTGGAGAATCAGCCCTTTAGAAGCCACTGGGCTCCTCTGAATTTGAAGGAAGAAAATGAAAAAGCATCTAAGAAAATGGCAAAGAGTTTGCAGAGTTCTAGAAAAATGATGGAGGCTTCAGGGGGTCCAAATTGTGGTAGGACAGGGCTGGGCAGGTTAGTTGGGAAGCTACATGGCTGGTCAGACATCGGTCATGTTCCCTGAACCACCAACCACACAACCAAAGGCCAAACAAGCATTTGGGAGCCTGATCTCCCCTCTTGGGCTCCACTTGCCACCTGGAGTGGATGCTATCCATTTCCAGCCATGGCCCCTTAGGAAAATGATTTATTTTATATATTTATTTTAGAGCATTTTCTTTTTCCTCCCCATACTCCTTATTCTTCGTGTGTGTTTTTTTTTTCTTTTCCAATTTTGACAAGAAACCCGAACATGCTCCACTTCAACAACTTCAACAGGTGTAACTCAGTGCCACTGATGATATTCTTGTTGTATAACTGCCATTGATCTCTCCAAAATCTTCCATCACCCCTGAAACCAATCTTGTGCCCCCTAAGTAAATACAAGTTCTTCCTCCTTCACCCACGGCCACCTCAAGTCAAGGTTTTCTTCCTTTCTCTCTAGTAGTTTTTAAAATCTAATATTCACATATCATACATTTCCATCCTTAAATCACTTTTTAAAAGAGTTGTATAGACATCTTCACAATCAGTTCTAATCCTCCCTCCCCCTCCCCCTCCCACATTCAGTGATTCTCCAATCTCCTCCCCTTGGGAAAATCATTTCATCTCAGTTCCTGAACTATGTTGCAGGTCAGTGCCCTCGAGTCGGGTTCCAATGCGTAGAAACAGCTGTGTAGAACAGAAAGAAACACTGTCGTTAGAAATAAATATTCCAAAAAAAATTTTAAAAAAAAAGAAATAAATATTCCAACAAAGGAGAAATAAATATTCCACCATATAGAATGACAGACTGTTTTTGTAACGAGTCACTGTGCTTTCATGATGTTCAATTTGTGACAATGACAATACATCCTGCCTATATGAGACTCCATCTTTCATAGCCAACTGTCTCTTATTCAGGGGCACGATCTCCAGCTTCAGAGGGGAGGGAATTTTAAAAAGCACTCACAGCCATGGAGTTGATTCTGACTCACAGTCACCCAGTGGACAGAGTAGCGCTGACCCTGTGTGCTTCCGAGACATTAAATCGTGATGGGTGCAGACAGCCACATCATAATGAGTAGCAACTGGTAGGTTCAAAGTGCTGGGACCTTGGGGTTAGCAGTTCCATGTTTGGTACCTTCCCCCCAAGCCCCCTCCTCCCATAGGGTCAGTACGAGGAGGCGAGAAGGGAGAAGAAAAGACTTAAGATTTAGGGGACACGGAGCTTCTGTTAAGGATGATGAAAACCATTCACGGTAAAGGTTGAACATCATGGAGAGCCCATGCCGGTAAGTCACCCATCCATCCGGAGGTTGGAGAAATGGCCAACGCATCCTTAGCTAGATATTTAAAACGCGACACGATCTTGGGTTAGCCACATGCTGGAGGACATGGGGTTCAAGGTAGACAGGGTGGTGGGCACTGAAAGTCTGTCCCAGGAGGTGAGAAGATTGAGCTAGGACCCTGATGATGGGATGACGGGGGGGGGGGGGGGGGGCGGGGGGGAGGGGAGAGGACAGACTTAGGAATTTTTGGACAAGGAAGTAGGGCAGGGCACAAGGAAGAGAATGAGGAATGACCAAAGGTCAAACTTGGAGCTAGTTTGCCTGAATTTAAGCCTGTAGGTACTGTGGGACCCAGTGTAGGCAGGACCTATTTGTACTGCCCTTCTCTTTCTTGCACTTAGCAGAGAATCATGTTTAGGGCCAGTTGAAGGGTGGCAGGGAGCAAATCTAGGGGCACCTTAAAAAAAATGTTCTCCCAACAGCGTGGGCTTGTTAGGTAGCTTAGCCTAGGGAATTGGGAAGTCCATTTACGCATGCCCAGGAGAGCCAGCAAAAGACAAAGGCTGGATTTTCCCGCCGGTGGGCTTGGATGGGCGTTACACCTGGAGCAGCCCACCTGGGCCGGGTGATTGCAATTCAGCCAATGGAATTGACCTGGGGTCGTTCACCACACCTCCCCTGGGAACCCTTGAAAAGGCAGGGACCGGAAGGGAGGGGCTCTTGGGCAGTCTGGTGGTCTTCCTGGGAGGAGAGAGATCCTTGCGTGTCCCAGAGCAGTCTCTGCCAGGCCGCATGGTCAAAGGATTCCTATGGGTGCCGCGTAAAACCTGATGTTCTTTGAACTTTCATTAAATTCACTTGCATCACGAACCCGCCTTCGGCGTGAAATCTTTCTCGCGTGGAGCTAAGGACCGAGGTTGAGATTTAGGCAGGAGAGAGAAACCTAACAGGCTCATTTCATGTCTGTGTCATGTCTTGGTCCTTCCTACACCAAGCCTGTTTGTCATGCTAAAGAGCACTAGGGGTGCCCTGGATTAGGCGATAGGGTGGTTGCTAACCACAACTCAGGGTCCTTTCCACTCCAGCTGTTGCCTTGTGGGAGAAAGATGAGGCTCTCTGCTCCCATAAAGACATACCATCTTGGAACCCCACAATGGCAATGAATGACTGATTCATCACTTAGCCACCGAGATGGTACAGTGGACAGGTAACCTTTCTCTGCACCGAGAAAGGCTCTGGTGATAGAGTGGGTGACCCATTTGCCTGCTAAAAGCTGCCCAAACTCCGGGCAACAGAAAAGAGGGTGAAGGGAGACGTCGGCCAGGGCAAGATATGACAAAATAATAAGTTATCAAGGGTTCATGAGGTAGGGGAGAGTGGCGAGGGAGGGGGAAAAATGAGGAGCCCATGCCAAGGGCTTAAGTGGAGAGCAAATGTTTTGAGAATGCTGAGGGCAAAGAATGTACAGATGTGCTTTACACAATGGATGTATGGATGGATGGTGATAAGAGTTGTATGAGCCCCTAATAAAATGATTAAAAGAAATAAATAATGAAAAGCTGTCCAAATTCACCGGCCACTCCTAGGGAGAAAGATGAGGCTCTCTGCTCCTATAAAGATTTACAGCCTTGAAAAGCCCCAGAGGCAGTACAAGTCTGCCCTGTATGGTCTTGATTGTGGTAGAATAGACTTCAATGGCAGTGAATGAAAATCCATAGGGAAACCACATACCTCCCCAGAACTGAATCTGACTCCCTTGTGGTTTGTATAAGGGATTCCGTATGAGGGATGAAATCGTATTTGCTTTGTGATACCTTCACTCCGGCTGTGTGGGAAATGGGGTAAGACTAAGGAGTTGGAAACCCACTTGTGGTAGGACCATGGGGCGGATTTAGAACTGTCCCCACAGGGATTCCAAAGTGTATTCAACCTGAGACCAAACCAACCGAAGAGCAAACTCAGTACCTTCAAGTCCACGTTGACTCAGCGTCCACGGAGCCAGGTGGAACCGCCCCTGTGCATTTCTGAGGTTGTTCAGGTCCCAGGGGAAACTCGTTAGAATGATTTAGAATAGTGACGGGGAAACTCAATTTTATTCAGCCTCCCCAATAAAGAGAAAGAGTGGGGAGAAGCTGGCTGATCAAGCCATCAAAACTCAACCCAAAGTCTGTACAGTGATACAGAGTTGTTAGTGGTTTGACTCTTTCAGTGGATAAACCAAACAAAAGCAGTAACTCCAGCCAAGATCTTTATTCAGAGCTTTGTGATACAGACAGTTCAGGAGGGGGTCTTTTGTTGATCATCAAGCTAGAATTGTGAAGGACAAAGGCACCCACCCTTTTCTATTTGCATGTCTGAGTTCCGTGGTGGACTTCCCTTGACTGCCTTGTTCATTGGAATTCCTGCCCTAGCAGATCCTTCAACTCCTCCCTGCCTTCCTGATTACCTGAGAGATTACCCAGAGCTGCTGCCCCACCCTGCCCCCCGTCACTTCCCCCTGGCATCTGGGAGATCCGAAAGGGAACATGAGGGACTCAACTGTTGTGGGGACTATTTCAAGATTTAGGATGAAGCCAGGGCTCCGTCAGGGGTGCCTTGGCTTTTAAATCTTTTTGGAAGCAGAACACCTCATCTTTCTCCGAGTTAGCAGTCCAAAGCCTACTGAGCCACACCAACAGGGTATCTTTGGAAGCAAACCCACAAGGCGAATGTCCACCTACAATGGCTCTTTAGAATGGTGAGGAGTCCTGATGGCGTAGTGCTTATAGATCGGGGTGCTAACTATAAGGTTAGGTAACCATGAGGTTAGCAGTTTGAAATCAGCAGTCACTCCTCAGGAGCGAAGATGAAATTTTTTACTCTGGTAAAGAGAGTCTCAGAAACCCACAGGGCAGTTCTACCCTGTCCTATAAGGTCTCTGTGAGTCGGAATTGATTCCAGTGAGTGCAGTTTTGTTCTGTTTTTTTTTTTTTTAATTAGGGTTACAACTATACACGGAATCCAAGTCCTGTTTTCAGGTACAAAACACCCCAATCTCAAATGTCCTTGAAAGAAAATGTGTTGAGTTTTCGAACAAAGACAACACAAAGGCACATACCATTATGACCTTGGTCCCTTTTAAGACTTACTAAATGTTCTCCTTCAAAGACAATCAAAATTGGGTTCCAAAATGGTCCCTACAGCTTCTCCTTCAGCCATTCTTCCCCCGGTGTCCCTGTCCAATCCACAAGGTGACTGATAAATTACAAAGGCTTGGCTAGATTTCATCTACATGTCTGAAGGACATGCAAATGTCTTTGGTCTCTTATCTGCACTTCCAAATGGTCTTTGCAGGCAGAAGAAATTCTTCTGAAATGATAAAGGCTGAAAACACCCACCACCAGCAGCATTCTAAGGAGGCATTCAATCAACAGCACAAATCTCTTGTGGATGGCCCCCTCACCATGAAAACTAAGAAAGAAGGGGACCCAGGGAGCTGAGGGCTCAGGAGACAAGGAGCTTCTAGGGAGGTTGATGGGAAAGGTGGGAAGAGTGATGGTTGACCCACACGTTAACAGCAACTTACGTCACTGCATTCCACAGGGAGGCTTGAGAAAGTTCTGGAAAGAAGAAATTTTACAAATAAGGGAACTTACCCTGTCAGTTTCTTTTTTAAAAAAATCATTTTATTGGGGGCTCATACAATTCTTATCACAATCCATCCATCCATCCGTTGTGTCAAGAACACATGTACATTTGTTGCCATCATCATTCGCAAAACATTTGCCTTCTACTTGAGCCCTTAATATCTGCTGCTCATTTTCCCCCTCCCTCCCCACTCCCCCACCCCGTGAACCCTTCATCATTCATATATTATTATTTTGTCATATATTACACTGTCTGATGTCTCCCTCTGCCCTCTTCTCTGCTGTCTCTCCCCCAGGGAGGAGGCTATATGTAGATTACTGTAATCAGTTCCTGATTTCTACCCCACATTCTCTCTACCCTCCCCTCCAGGCGTCGCCACTCTCATCACTGGTTCTGGAGGAGTCATCTGTCCTGGATTCCCTGTGATTCCAGTTGCTATCTGTAACCCTGCGAGCTTTTTGAAGTCCCCTCATACATGTGCAGATCACTGACCCACACTGTCATGAAATCAATGCCAACTCATAGCCAACCTATAGAACAAGACAGAGCTACTCCTGTGGGTTTTCTGAGACTGTAACTCTTCCTGAGAGTAGAAAGGCCCAGAGGCGACTAGTGGTTTTGAATTGAGGACCTGGTGGCTCTCAGCCCAATTTGTACCCACCAGGCCACCAGGGCTCCACTGGAGAAGATAGTTTTATTATTGTTGTTGGCTTGTTAGATGATGTCAGGTTTTTAATTTTGTTTTCAGGGCAGACTCTGAAATGTTTATTGGAAAATTTAATCTAGACCATGTCGCAATTTCTTACATGATTCAGGTAACTCACTGCTCCAGTATTTTTTTTGAAGCAAATTCACTTTATTGTAAAGACAATGATTGTCATACAGAAGGTATGCACTGGGATAAAATAAACTTCCCTGAAAAGCATTAAAATCCATGATAAATTAATTGATTAAATAAGTATTTGGTATATGTGGTGATTTTATTAGATATTATTCTTACTTATCCAGTATTCTTTTTAAATCCAGTATTGTTTTTGTTAAAAATACGTGTCATCAATTGGGAGTTGATACATATAGCCTATCATTCCAGAGGTCACATCAAGCAGATTGTGCAATTGCTACCACAACCCATTTCCAAGCATTCTTTGGCTTCCTGGACTCTTCAACATTATCTCATTTTTTACCCCCACCCCTCCTGCCCCCAACCCTTTATTCTACTTGCCCTCCTGTCAGTGCCTGAGTTTCCTATACCAAAACACAGAGAAATATAGAACACAACTTCATGTGTGTCATAGCATGTTTTGTCTTGTGACCCTGTACACAACAAGGTAGTTATCAGCCTGCCCTGCTGCTTCCTCTAAATCATGACTTTCCTTCTAACAGCCACTAGGTCAATGCATCTCTTTAAAGAGCTTCCTCTTTGTTCTCAGCAGTTTGATGGGCATCGAATTCCTACAATTCAATAATTCAGTCACCTCAAGCAATGCACAATGCTCACTGCACTAGTGTTTTATAACATTTTCTTCATTCTTGTACTCATTGTCATTAACTCATTTTCTTCTAGCCACACCCTGGATAGCTTTCCCTATTCTGGATTTCCCTGTTTTATAAATCATTTTACAGGGGGAGGTGCTCTTCCAGCGCTTATAAGAAACCATAAACCAATTGTCTCCAGCGCCTTTGTACATATGTGACCATTATCATTTCCAAAACATTTTCTTTCTACTTGAGCTCTTGGTATCAGCTCCCTTTTTTTTTTCTTTCTGCCAATCCTCTACCAGGTCACCTTCAGGAAACCGGAATTAAGACTGCAAACCTATCTTTTGAATACATCTCAACCCATAACAAACATTGAATGGGTCTGAAAAGAAGCTGATGGCAGACAGCCTTTCAGGGAACAATTGGAGGGGGCGTCAGTCAAGAAAGCACAATCCCTTGTAAATGAAGGTAGTTAGCAACTGAGTCAAAGGGAATACTCATTTTAGCTGTAGGGGACCAAGCCAACTGGGACCCCTGGTGGGAGGAAGGGCCGGGGGCAGAAGCCTGGAGGGCAGGGGAAGTCCTGAGGTGGGCGGGGAGTGCTTGCTGGGCTGCTCAACCACCTCTCCCTATATAAGAAGCCAGGCCAGCTGCGCCGACGCCTGTCTTGAGCACGCGGTGGCCAACTGAAGTTGAGTGTCCTGAAGCTCTCCGACGGTGAGTATTTCCCAGCGTTGATGGGTTGCCGGTCAGATCTCTTGGAGAGCTTTGGCAGTCTGGCCCTATTAAGATTATAGTTCAGAGAACACCGGCGATTTTTAGGCTTCTTAAAAATAAGGGCTTAGGGTTCCCATAGGGTTTTTTTCCTTTTCCGCAAAGGGGAGTGGTGCAGCATTTAAGCCAGCCAATTTAAGGGGATGAGGCAATCCACTCGCTTCTGTTTTATCCCACAGGAAATAACCTGGACGTGAGGCTGCGCCCCCAGAAAGATGCTGTCTCAGGGCCGTGTGTGATGCTGGGCAGCTGGAGGAAGCTCGTGCTTGCGCGCGAAACCCTTCCATGGTAAACCCCTTATTAAGATGTCTTTCTGAATGTCCGGGAAGGTGAATCTCATTACGAACTGGTGGTTGTCTCAAGAGTCGGCCTCGATCCGAGAGGTTCCACCCGCCCTCGACCTTGGTGGCAACCTTGGGGAACCCGCTCAACGTGTGGGACTCAAACTTGGGGGCACTTTCTGTTCTCTAGGCTTGAAAGTGCTGCCATCTTTGAGTGCTGCCGCTTGGGACGCGCGCCGGCGCCGCCGCCTCGTTTCGGAGGGCCAGTCGACCTGGCCGCCACGTTACCCGCCTCCCACGTGGGCACTTCAAAAAAGTTGGCGGGGAAAATGGAATGCCAAAGATCATTTTTCCACCAACTTTTTGAAGCCCCCTCGGGTCCGCGAAAGCAGCTGGCGACGGTCCCTGTGCAGAGTTGGAAGGAACGGGGCGTTGTTGGAGACGGTCCTTGGGTTGGTTTTCTCTCCGGGGAGGGGGCCCAGGCGAGGTTCCGAGTGGAATTGCCCAGCCAGTGGGACTCAGATCGGGAGGCACTCTCCTGTGGTCTACAGCTGGAAAGTGCTTCCGGATTTGGGTGTCAATGGTGGGCTCGGCCTTCAGGGGAATCGTTGCGCTGGGGCTTGCCTTGTCCGTGTGCCAGAAGGGACCTTAATGCCTGGGAGTCAGGCGAAATTGGCTGACACATGAACAATATAAAGCATATTTTAATGTACAGCATTTTAGCTAGCATCCAAGGTTGAGCAGGTGTGGTTGGGTTCATCTAGGAAGGCATTTGGGGGTCAACTGCCTTTTGGGTAATGAAGATCCTATTGTGTGATTCAACCTGCCCAATGCTCATGGGAGCAGGAGGAAGTGAGTTTACAGGCTTGTTGATTGCTCCCTTGAGTAGGTTTATGTCCCGCTTTTTGAGTAAAACTTTATACCTGGCTAAGTGTTGATCCGCAGCTTCACTTGGGTTTAGCGCATTGCTTTGGGTCTAGCGAGCGCAAACTGCAGTCCAGGAAACCCACCCAACTAGCAGATGCCCCAGGGAAGGGCTAGACTTTCTACTCCCATAAGCAGACTGAGTCACCACTGGCTCAATGGCAGGGAGTTTGGTTTCATGCTTGGGATTAAAAAAATAATTTTATTGGTTTTCTTTTTAAATCAGGGATTCTTTAAGTTTTGCTCTGGGATGAGTGGCGTGGGTATGAGGTTTGCAGAGCACTATCCAGGTCTCTTGCAATCAGTGAAATACTAACAGGCATCAGATTGAGTTCCTGCAGTTGGGAGTCTGCTCATTGTCTCTTGGTTTAAGGACATCACTCAGACTCTAAAATCCACGAACAGGAGGATCTCATCAGGGGACACTGGAATCCACAGGCTTCTCTGACTTAATAGGGCAGGGGGCGTAGATTCTGATTTGATGGGTGGATTGTCCAAGAAACCTTAGCTTTATTTACCATTCAATTACTAGGAACGTGTCACATTGAGTATGCCCCTGACTACCTCCTGGTCTGTTGATTGGTTATGGATATGTAGGGGAGGGGTGGGGGACAGGACAGCTAATTTAGTGCACTGGGAGATGAGGGGATTGGGATTTGTTAAGCAGTTGGGCTGATGAGAGCTTAAAGGTGGTCACACTGGAGGGATTGGCCTTGGATAAGACTCTGTTCTTTTGGGCAGCAAGTTGATTCCTTAGCTAATGTTCTCTTGGGACAGGACAGTGTTGCCAGAAAGGCTGAGGGTGATGCCCAGGAGGACTGCTGGGAGGCAAGACCAGTGGCCCTCTGGGTATTCAGCTGGCCTTTCCAGTTTGTTGCCAATATATCCAAGAATCTCCCAATCCAGCCCGCAGCAGCAAGGAGCTCCCGAGGACAGCAGTACCCCCAGAAGAATAAGTGTCTCAATTGGATCACTCCATAAGTAAGCTACCCAGATTCTCAAGGACTGGCCTTTGGGAGTATATTTCCACTTTGAGCAGGGAGGTTCACAGCCTGGATTCTGCCAGGATGTCTGGGTGGAGCGTTGGTGTCTTCTGTGCTGAAGGGAAGGGGAAGGCCCCTCCCTCCACCCGGGCCTCTGGGCATCCTAAACAACCACTGGACAACACATTTGCCTGCCTGCTGCATCTCTCAACTGACCTCAGTCCCCCAAAGGCCTTGTTTGTGATCTCTCAAGCCTTTGGCTCTCTCCACAGGTGGTGTGGGACACAGCTCCTGTTGTCTGGCCAAGGATCTTGGTGAGATGGGTTTAGTTTGAATTGTACCAGCTGTGACTAGATTGCAATCAAGCATGTCAGCACTTGAAGTGGTATGGGGTTTATGTCTGACCATAGGGGGCTGAGATACAGGATTGGAATCGCCCAGGGCAGTAGCCTGGAGGGCATGAGACAGTGAGTGGGTGAGGGCAGATGGGAAGGAAAGAGCTCTGATCCTTTCATCTGGCTCTCTGCTATATAAGGCTCCAGGGAGTTTCCATTATCCCATTCCTGCGGACTATACTGTAACTCACCATTTCCTATGGCTCTTAACACTATAAAGGTCTCCCGGTGTGAACTCTGATAAAGGGATCTAACTGGCTTATTAGCTTCAGGGTAGGTGGTTCAGGAAGGTTTGCACTGTCCTATATAGGGCTTGACTACTCACATTGGGTTTGTGGGAACTTTTCCATAGTGCTTGGAGAAAACTTCCTTTTTGCTCCAGATGAAGTCAGGATGGCGGTGGGATTGGGATTTTCTGAGTTTGGGGTGGCATGAGGTCCTCATTCATTGGGTTGTATTTTACTCACTCTTTTTTTCTCAGTGAACAAGATTTTCTTCCTGCCTCCAGGTGTCCCCTCCTGACAGCATCCCTGACAGCATCCCTGACAGCATCCTTGACCGCTCAACCTGGAGCACTCAAACTTTGGGGGCACTTTCTGTTCTCTATGCTTGGAAGTGCTGCCGTTGTTTGGGGGTTACCGATTGAGGACACTCCAGAAGAGCCATCTGGCAAGTACTTGCCTTCCACGGGGGGCACACTTACTTGAAAAAAGTTGGGAAAGGTGGGATGCGTAGAAATAATTTTTCCACCAGCTTTTTAAAGCATCCTTGCATTCACAGCGTAGGTAGATGCTGCCTGTCATTGGGACACGTGGGGGGTGGGTGATGTATTTTCCCCTGGTAGACCCCAGGCAAAGTGCTGTAGTGAGTGGAACTGCTCAACCAGTGGCACCCAAATGAGGATGCACTCTTCTGTTTCCACATCCAGAAAGTGCTTCCAGATTTGGGTGTTTATGGTGGGCTCTGGCTTCGAGAATTTCCTGTTGGGATGAAGTCTCACTTCTAGTCTCCCTCTGACCCTAGAGGGAGCTGTATGCTTGCACAGCCTAGGGCTGGGAAGGGGGGGTGAGTGTTATCCTTGCCGAGGAAGAATTTAGCTGATGGGACACCTCAGAAGCACCCCTTAGTACCAGATTTTTATCTTTTGGGGGTTAATGAGGGTCCAACAGCCAGCACTACTACTGCCCCTAGGTTTGATTGCAGGAGAGCATCAGTAAAGTATGAAGGCTCTTTGAATGGTCTCCGCCCTACAGAGACAGGAGTCCTGGTAGCTTTGTGGGGGAGGGGTCAGGCAGCTTCCCACATGTCTAAGGGGAAGGGTTTCAAGCCATCTTTGTGACCCCTCAGACTGGGATTCTCGGAATGGAAGCGCTTTACCTTAAATCTGTGATGGAAAGTGCTGACATTTTGAGGGTCCCTGTTTGAGGCCAGCTTCTGTGGGTATCTTGAGGGTTAATTTACAACTTAGGGAAACCCGCTTAGATAGCCTTTAGCCAACAACCCACCTTCCTAATGCCGAGACCCTTTTTGTAAAAAGTCATTTTATTGGGGCTCAATTGCTGAGACCCTTCAAGACCGTCCCTCATGTTGTGGTGACCACCCCACTTTTCCAAGTTTCTACTGTTATGAATCATGTTATCTGCATGATGTATTTTCATTGTTACAAATTCAACATAATGAAATGGCAGTGATTAAATCCACAACCATAACGTAATTATGAGAATTTCTAATGACAAATATTGTCTTGCATGGGTGTAGCATGGGTAAACATCCGGCAGCCTAATGCAGGACTACTCCAGGGGACTCCCTAGTAGTTGTGAGGTCGTGGCGCCATCTTGTGTCCTATGATGAGGTGCAGTCCAGGGCCACATCCGGAAGAAAATGTTTTCTATTCTAAAGGCTTTAAAAAAAAGCCAAGGGTGTTCCATCAACCTTGCCCTGTCATTCAGCTGAACCCTAAGGTGAGAAGTCAGGATGGGGGCAGGGGGATGGGAGAGGTAGATTTTGGAAATGTTGACTTATTTGGGATGCCATAACCCTGCGGTTCTGCCTTCTGATCTACCTGCATAAAATGCATAATGTTGTATTTCAGTGTCTAAAAATTCATGATCAAACTTGCTGCCATTCTATACCAAGCCACCTATATAGGATAGGGTGGGATTGCCCCAGGTAGGCAAAGATTGTCTTACTGTCGAATCTTGGTTGGCTGGAAGACTTAGCCCTGTCTCTTGCCTCATCAGGCAACTACTTGTGCCTGTCAATTGTGAGTGACTTCAGGCATGTGTCCAGGTTCACGTCTTAAGTCCTAAAACTGGATGCCCTCCTGAGGTGTCCATGTGGGTGGGCAAGGGGCACAAAGCACCCCATGTTGTCCTCCCCAGGAATGGTCCCATTGAGATTGCTCAGCCAGTGGGACTCAAATATGGGGGCATTCTTCTGTCCTCACCTGCGGAAAGTGCGCCCAGATTTGAGTGTTGCTGGTGAGCCCTGCCTTCGTTCACGGAATAGGAACAGCCGTTTTGTGGGGGCGGGGGGGGCGCTGACTGCTAAAAGGTTAATTCACAGACTTGCTCTAGTTCATCACCCACTGCATCTCCTGATCTTGGTGACTGGGGTCGGGTGCAATACAGAATGACAGCCTTGGCAGACTTGAGATGTCTGTCTGTAGTAGTTATTAAAAACCTCGCTGCTCTGCAGGTGGAAGGCCAGGCTTCTATAGTATTAAGGCGACCAGATTTTTTAAAATTGGGAAAGCGGGACACCATTGAAACTCATCCTGGCGAAATAGCCACATGGCAGCTGAAAAACCATATACCCTAGCATGTGCATCCTTTCCAAAAAGCGGGCCTTTCTTAAACTGCGGGACATGGGACAGATTGTTAAAAATCTGGTAACTTTACTCTAATCCCCGAAAATGTCAGACCCACAGGGGCCCTTCTATATTACCCTGCCCTGTAGAATCACGGAAGCAAACTGACAGATGATGGATGGTTCTTGAATTTCTCCTGTCTTATGTCCTTGGTCTTTAGCTGGTTCTTTAGGGTTCTTTAGGCATAAAGTGACCACAGAGTCCTGGCTGATTTGGAGTGTCAATCACTGCCTGAAGGAAGCATTGGGGAGTCATCAGAAGTGCTTGTTGGTGAGCTCTGGGCATTTCCAATGCCTCCCCTGCCATTAACGCCTTTTCTGTTCTGTGTCAGCTTCCCTGTGCTTTCACAGTCCATTACTAATCTCATTTAGGGAGCTACATGATTTTAGGTAGTAACCAATGAGACCTAGTGTGCTCAATTTTGAAGGCCTAAACTAGCTTAAGGGGTGCCCTGGATCTCTGGAGTTGTCTCCTTGTTTCCCTTAGTGCTGGGTCAGATGTTGGGCTGCCCTCTACATTTCCCGTCTGAAGCCTGGCAGCCTGTGGCACCCAGTAGAGTGGCCATTTTGGGTGTCTCCAGTTGACAAGGACACAAGGGGCACTTCCACATAAGCCAAGGAACCCACCTACCTTGTCTTTGCAAAGGTGGACCTGCTGCCCTAGATTGGAGAAACAACCAGTTGGTTCTGATCTTTCGATCCAGCTTCCCCACCACCCAGCTTCCTCACCAACAGCCACTCCTGTTGTGGCTTCCTGGAAAGGGCTCTTGGAATGGAGTGCTGATGGTGGGTGCTGCCTTGACAGAAGACCATCCCTGTGGGAGATGCTTCCCCACTCTGCCCTGGAGAACTAGAAAGAACTCTAGAGGCTCACTTCTGTTCCAGCGTCTACCAGTCATTCTGTTCATGCAATGTTGTATCAACCTGAATCTTATTATAAAATCAACCTACCTTTCTGAGGATATTCTGACTTTTTATGTAAAACATGGTGTTGGGTGAAGGGAGAGCCTGGATAGGGCAAGATATGACAAAATAATTATAAATTATCAAGGGCTCATGAGGGGAGGGGGGAGCAGGGAGGGAGGGGTAAAAAGACCTGATGCAAAGGGCTTAAGTGGAGAGCAAATGCTTTGAAAATGGTTAGGGCAAAGAATGTGCAGATGTACTTTATATAATTGATACATGTATATGTATAGATAAGAGTTGTATGAGCCCCTAATAAAATGTTATAAGAAACATGGTGTTTCTTTTGGAGTGGAGAGGGAGGGGGAAAATGAGCAGCAGATATATATATATATTTTTGAGCAGCAGATATTAAGGACTCAAGTAGAAGGCAAATATTTCGAGAATGATGGCAACAAATGTACATATGTTCTTGACACAATGGATGTTATGAGTCTGTGATAAGAATTGGAGCCCCCAATATGATTAAAAGACATCCTATGTGATTAAAAACCTTATAGCATCTTTAAAATCTTCCAGTCTAGAGACCCTGGGGAAGTTCAATGATATTTTCCAGTTCTTTCCATCAGGGACCAAAAAACTTCATAGGGTCCCAACGGGCCAGGATAGAATTACCCCTATGGGCTTGGAGGGCTCCTCCCGGTGGGTGTGGTTGGAAGTGCCTGAGCTTGCACTAGCCTGATGCTTGGATGCTTGACCTGCAGCAGCTGGGCTCCGCTATTTTTAGGAATCACTGGTTTGTGCGATTGGGATCTGCCACAGTGAATCCCACTTTTCTAGAGTGACTGCGTGTACTCCGAGGGTTTTGAGGTAACCTGACCCTAACAAATCACAGGCCAAGTGGGCACAATTATGTGGCCAATAATATGTAAAGGGAATAAAATGGAGTCAGGCACGTTTTATGGTAGCATGCTCACCTGAACACTTGATCCACGTGGAGATCCGAGACCAGAGTAGCAGGAGGGAGAGGGAGCAGGAAGAGGACAAGAGTCTTATTTGGGGCTATTTGCAGGTAGCTAATGCACCACAAGGTGGGTGGTAATCACAGTAAGTCCCTGGGCTCACAGGAGAGAATCTAATACCTGCATTGGGGGAAGGTATAGGGATGGGCACCATAGGGGGAGGAGATAATCCGGGAGTGTGCCTCTACAGGGAGACAGTCTAGCCTGTGCTCACTTTAAGGCAGCACAGCTGTGAGGGAAGAGTGGGAATGATGTGTTTTCATCCACAAGAGCCAGGTGGGGCTCCACAGGCTTGTCCAACTGCCTTTAAGGAATGACAAGGGGTCTGGAGGCAGCAGCATACTGAGTCCCTTGCACCTCTAAATTCCATCTGTCCTGGTTACAATAGTACATGGGAGTGTAGTCTTCCTGATGGTGAAAGAGTGCCAACACCTTCCCATTGTACCTCCATTTGTGTCCCTAAACAGGTAAAATAGCACTTCTGGCCAATGAATCCTTCAAGGAAGTCCCAGAAGTTACAGGGTCCTTGAGGCAAGCATCCATGTGTAAGAACAGAGAAGTCTCCCAAAGTTGCTGGTAAGTCAAGTTTGGGGGGGGCAGACCTGGCCATCTGAGCACTTGAGGTTCGACCTGAGTCCTGGTGGCCTTCAGGTCAGTGGAAGGGTCTACCTGTGCAGTGAAGGAACTGAGCTGGGGAACTACCTCATTCCCATAGCTACTGAATCTGGATTTTGGAAACCCTTTGAAAAGATTAGGGGAGACCTAGTAACCCCAATCCCTTCAGGACTCAATGGTGACACCACTAGATTTCAAGGAGCTGTCCTTTTTTTTTTTTTTTTTTTTGCTGTCCATTTTTTTAATACTTTCATAACTTTGTCATGTCAAGATTCAGATTCTCTTAATGTTTGTTGTTGCTTGCAGGCACGATCAAAGTACTGAGTTCTGGGTTGCTTTTAACTTAATTCAGCTAACAGTGATCACACGTGGTCCAATGGCTTGAGAACACAACAAACCAGATGTCATCTCTCAAAGCACAACGGAATCTTAATGTTTTAATAGCACTTCATCCACATGTCCTACTGTGCAATCATTTCATATCAAGAAGAGCTGGACCATTATTACATTCCAGTCCAGAACATTCTTTTACTCGTCTTTCATGTATTTTTTCCCAGTTCAGGCAGAAATCTACTCAATGAAACATTCCCCAGTTTCACCCTTCCGCATGTATCATTCAGTGCCATTGATTATAAGTTACGTGTTGTACAACCACTATTGCTAATCGTCCAAGCTATTCCACTATCACATAATTGCTGCCTAAGCAACACTTCTTGGGCCAAGTTTTGTTTGCTTTTTTGTACTTCTCTTTGGTGTAATCACATCATACACTTCCACGGTTCAATCGGTCTTAAAAAGAGGTATGCACATGCATCCTCAGTCACTTCTAGTGCTCCCTCTCCGCTCAGGCATCCGATCTTGGATATGCTGTGTGGGCTGGTCTGCTGGTGGGGTTGCTATGAGTGAGACCCCCATTGGAGGGCAACCTATTTTGTGGGTTGACCTTTTATTACTGGTCACAATTCTCGGAGGAGGGTGCCAAGGTTGACTCTGCTCCTTGAAAAGTTGGGTTATCGGAGCCCCCTTGGGAATGCAGCCTCGTTCCACTTCAGACAAAACCCAGTGGAAGTAGGGGTGACCAGGAGTTGGGAGTCGACTCTGACATCTGATGGGTGATTGGGAGTGATCCCAAGGGGCTCTAGGACCATGAGCACACCAACCCTCACCATTCTCCGTCCTAGGAGGAAAGATGGGAAGGTACCAGCAGGTAGGGCTGCTTAGCAGCCAATGTCTAAGTAGGGTTTCTTCACTCGAAGCATGGCCAGTGCTCGGTGCGTCTTTTTATTCAGATTCATCCCAAACAACCTGCGGGCACAGCAAGGGAAAGGTTACTCCCATCCAGCTTCGCAACATTGGGCTATTCTCCGCTTACAACATTCTAATGTGATTCCATCATCCTCCAGTGAATCAACCCTCAACCAGAACTCACTGCCATAGGGACTCCGAGGGAGGGGTACCACTTCCAGACAGACCATCCGTGGCTCGGTGGTTAAGTACCCAGTTGCTACTTAAAGGTCGGTGGCCGGAACCCACCAGCTGCACTGTAGGTGACAGAGGAAGCCTCCATCTGTTTCAGTAATATGTGCAGCCAGGGAAACTCTAGAGGCAGATCTGATGTCCTACACACTTGGTAGGGTTCAGAATCAACTCCAAGGCCATGGGTTTTATGGGTATTCCCTGAGGAACTCGAGGACCCCAAAGCTAACAAGACCCACCAAACCCAATGCCTTTGAGTTGATTCTGATTCACATGACCTTAGACTTAAAAAAAAAAATCCCAAACTCCCATGGAGTGGATGCCAGCTCATAGCTACACAATAGAACAGGGTAGAGCTGCCCACCATGAGTTTCTGATACTAATGATGGGAAGTTAAACCTTGTCTTTTCCCCCTAGAGTAACCGGCCTGTGGTTTCAAACTCCTGACCTTCGCCAGCCTAATACCTAATGATTACAATAGGTGGTGACCCTAGACAGCTGGGTGTTAATGCAAGAGCTTATCAAGGTCAACTGTGGTGCTGGCGCGGGAAAGTATCATGGGGGGAGGGAGGGACACGGGACCAGGAGCCTTCTCTCACCACAGGACTCTAAGTGTGCAGGCCGGGTGGCTCAGCCTGTGGCACAGCAGCTGGACTCCGGCATCCCGCAGGGCGTTGTTGGTCAGGTAGAGCTCGGTGAGCGTCTGGTTGACTGCCAGGGAGGAAGACAGGTCTTCAGCCGCTTGAGCTGTGAGCCCACAGCTGTCCACCCTGTGGGAGGTGAGGAGCGAGTGAAGCGGCAGCAGCTGCTGGCTAGGGGAAGCCTCTCTTCTCAAGGACAATCAGGCCCTAATGCCTCTTAAGAGCCCAAGCGGCAGAGCAGGTTGGCTACACCTTGGGCTGCTCACCACAAGGTCAGATGTTCAAAACCACCAGCTGCTCCAAAGGAGGATGACAAGGCTCTCTGCTTTAAAGGTTTACAGTCTCAGAGACCCACTATGTGTGCGTGTGTAGGGGGTGGGGTGGGGCCCCCTACTCTGTGCTGCAGAATCACTGAGTCGGGATCGACCCAATGGCACTAAGTGAGTCAGAGCAAATAGACGTGATGGCAGTGACTGGTTTGGCTGTGGGGAGACCAGAGTTCAGATTCAAGGTGGCCAATGTAAGGTCAAGGTTCTTGCCCTCCTGCTCGCTCAGAAAACCTTTGTCTCTTTGGAGATTATGCTGTTGGGTGAACTTCCTGTGGGTTCGCCTCTCTCTCCCCTTATTTCTTCTCCCTGGTTTTCTTGCCCCTTTAATCGACTGCTTTTATATCTCAATAGGAGCCCTGGTGGCTTAGTGCTGGGGAGTCGGGCTGTGAACTGAAAGGTCGGCAGTTTGAAGCCACCAGCTGCTCTTAGGGAGCACGTTGAGGCTCTCTGCTCCCATAAAGAGTGACAGCCTAGGACACCCAGAGAGTCAGTGCTACCCTGTCCTGCAGGGTCCCTAATATGGACGGGTCATCGACTGCATGTCAGTGAGGGTGGTCTCTTTCCTTAGTCATGTCTCAAAAGAGATGACTTAATCAGAGAAGGACCAGTATGATATGAGACCACTCTGATAAAGGGACAAATATGAAAAAATCGGAGAGCAAGACTTTCTTTGAAAAAAAGCAAAAAAAGGCTTTCTTTCCAAAGGGAACAGACTTTGGAGACTCCCAAGGTCAGGAGGGCAAGGGCAGGAAGAGAAGCAGCAGGCAGCCACCCTTGTGACAGGTGTTTCCCCGATGGACTAGAAGACAGCAGTCCACAAGAGGGAGAAGAGAAACCAAGAATCAGTTGAAGGCTAAACTGAATGGGGGGTTTGCTTCCAAGTTTGGACTGCTGAACACAAAGCTGATGATCCCCCAATAAACCCCCAGCTAATTCACCAACATTTGGGAAAAATAAACAGATGGTCTAAGACACCCTGCCCTGAGACGGTTTCTTTAGCATAATCCCATCCCCCAAAGGGGCTGTAACTACAGGATTAACCAAGGGAAGCCTGATGGCATCCTGTCAATTCTCACTCGTGGGGATTGGGTAGAATGACCCTACACACGCAGTGGACAGGGCAGCTGAGCTACCGCGAGTGTATCTCCTGTGGATCTGGCAGTTGGGCTCCAATCGCAGGCCTCAGTTAGCTGCTGAGCCCTTCCTCCCCTTGGCCACCAGGGATCTCTCCATATGAGAGCTACTGCAGAGCTATGAGTCTGTCCAAGTCAGTGTGGAGGCATCAGAGATTCCAGGAGGGGGGGGAGCATTTAAGGCGTGGATGTTTGTTTTCTCACAGAGAATGACTCGGTTCATGATTGTTTGCAGTATTTCTACTCTTTCCTTCTCTCTCTCACCCCTTCCTTCCCCCACCCTCTCCCACTCCCTCTGTTCTCTACCTCCCTCCATTTCCTTCTCTCTCCTCTCCCCTTCCCCCTCCCCTGTCCTCCCTCCTGATCTCCCATCATTCCTTTCCCGCCTTCCCTTCTGCCCTCCTCTACCTCTCTCCTGTCTCCCGGGAATCCCTAAGGGTAACTGCTCAGTTGCTCACTAGCGGCAAAGGAAGGGGCAAGGAGGAAGGATGAGTGTGAACAGGGAAGTCCTCGGTCAGTCAGAAATGGCTGTGACCTGGAGGCTGCGGCTGCAGGCAGCGCCACCAAGCCGCCAGCGTAGGGACGGTTGCCACTGGTGCACTCGAAAAAGCCGTCGACTTCGAGGACCCTCAGAAGAAAGGGCTGGTGAACTACTTCTGTGAAACAAGCACTGGAAAACCTGAGGGGGCACAGGAGGACCCCCCTGGGTGGGGACAGTCTACGGGCGATTGGTCTGCTTCCATCTCAAGGCAGCCATCCCACCCCAGTGGCCCCCTACACCCCTAGCCCGGGGCCCACTCCAGCTCCCCAGGCCCTCACCACAGTTTCTGGAGCCGGCAGACAGGATGGCGCAGCCCCTCACATAGCAGCTTCATGCCCACGTCTCCCAGGTCATTGAAACTCAGGTCCAGCTCCCACAGGTGCTGGTTGGCTTGGAGCACAGCCGAGAGGCCCTCGCAGGCTGCAGAGCCTAGCCGGCAGATGCCCACCCTGTGTAAGACATGACAATAATTTATGTTATACAGTTGATGTGTGTATATGTATGGATTGTGATAAGAGTTGTATGAGTCCCTAATAAAATGTAAAAAAAGAAAAGAGGAGGAAAAAAAAGAATGATTAGGGCAAAGAATGTACAGATGTGCTTTATACAATTGGATGTATGTATATGTATGGACTGTGATAAGAGTTGTATGAGCCCCTAATAAATTGTTTTAAGAAAATTTATAAATGATCAAGAGTTCATGAGGGAGGGAGGGTGGGTGAGTGGGAACAATGAGCTGATACCCAGGGCTCAAGTAGAAAGGAAGTGTTTTGAAAATGATGAGGCAACCTGTGTGCACAGATGCTTGACACAATGGATATATGGATGGATTGTGCTAAGAGCTGTAAGGGCCCACAATAAAATGATTTAAAAAACCCTAAACTTGAGAGCATTCATCCAAGTGGCAACTGTTGCTGTCTCCTCGTCCCAAGCAAAGATGAGTGGAGAAAACCAACCACGTGTGGAAACAGCCCGAAGGATGAATGGTGAATGGAGTGTGTGAATGTTGCCTCCGCTAGAGGCTGGAAGAACTAGATGGTGCCCCATCCCCCCTCACCTCCCGCCCAGACCACTGCTCACAGATCTAAAAGGGATCATGACTGGAAGTCCTGGATTGAGCTGGAGAAACATATAAACGGAACTGGAAATCCTAAGTCACTGGTCAGAGAGTGATTCGTAGAAGCCCAGAGACTTAAGCCTGGAATGGAGCTCACCGCCCCACCCCTCCACCCCCCCGGTTGTGGGGGTGGGGGGTGCTCAACTTTGAGTTGCATAATAGACCTATAGGGTGAGGGACAACACCAGGGAGGTTGGCATCCTGAGACTCAACCGCAGCCATATGAGGTCGAAAGGGAAGCATCTGGCTGGGAGAATCCCCAGGAGGCAAGAAGAGACAGGAGAGAAGGATCCAGGGACACAGGACACAGGGAGGAAGTGGGGAGAGGTCTTCCACCCCAAGGGGACAGCAGTCCATGTCGCCAGATCAAAAGGGTATGGCTGCTGGAGGGAAAGCCGGTTTTCTCTGTAAGCTTTCAGCCAATGACAAAGGTATAGAGTCCTAGGCGGACAGCACCTGAGGGCCTGGATGGTGAAGTCTCACCTTGCAGGGGGAGACGCAGAGGGAGTGGACCTTGGGCACCTCAGGCTAGTACTGAGTGAAGTGGGGGCAGTCACAGAGGCAGAGGTGATGGTCTGGTCTGACTTTCATGAGCTAGGCAGATGTAAGGGAGTTTCAGAAACTTCCTTAGAGGGGGGCGGACAACAGAAAAGGGGGTGAAGGGAGACATCGGACAGGGCAAGATGACAAAATAATAATTTATAAATTAACAAGGGTTCGGGAGGGAGGGGAAAAATGAGCTGATGCCAGGGGCTTAAGTGGAGAGCGCATGTTTTGGGAATGATGAGGGCAATGAATGTACAACTGCTTGACGCAATTGATGTATGCATGGGTTGTGGTAAGAGTTGCATGAACCCCTAATAAAATTATGGGGGGAAAAAGTTCCTTAGAGAAAACAAGAGTAGAGAATGTTCTGTGTTCTGGACCAGGGGCGGGATATATATATATGAAAGTTTGTTAGAAGAGAGAAATCTGAGGCCATCTGAAGCAAAGGCCCTGGCGCAGCCCATTCTAGATCTCTGTCTGAAGAGGCACCAGAGGCTGAGACAAAGAGACCATGAGACAGAGCGGAGGAGCCTCCCTCAGACTATGAGACTTTGAGGCCCAACAGCAGGCTGGTCTCCTGGCCCACAGAGGCAGAGAGCAAGGCTCTATCTGTGGCAGAGGCTGAGCCCTGGAGAGACACCTGGCTGAGGAGAGGTGTGGTTGAGGGACAGTAACTCTCTAAGGATTTTAGTTTAGTAATCCTGGTTTAGGGTAAGCTGTTAACTCCCAGGCCTTATGCTTTGCGCTTTGGACTGCAAGGTCAGGGGTTCAAAACCCCCATGGGATAAAGATAAGGCTTTTTACTCTAATAAAGATTGATAATCTCAGAAGCCCACAGGGGCAAGTTCCACCCTGCCCTATGGGGTCACTGTGAGTTTGAATCACCTGGATGGCAGTGAGTGAGTTAACTCCCCTAAAAAAAAAACCATCTTAATCAATTTTTAAACACTTTTGTTGGCACCTAATTTACATAGCACACAATTCAATTATTCAATCGTTCGCTCCTATCAAGGAGGATTATACAATTATTACTGCATCAATTTCAGTCCATTCCTACCCCCCCAATGGTTAAGTCACTTTTAAAATGAGTTGTACAAACACAATTCTAGTGTGCCCCCCAACCCGCCCCTTAATTTTTTTAAGAGAAAATTCATGGGAACACGGAATGGAAGATCGTGGAATTTTTCCTCTCTGCCAGCCATCCCTTGGCTGGGTGTGTTTCCTGAAGAAGAACTGTAATAACAGAGACAGACATGTGCACACCCATGTCCATCCCAGCACTGTTCCCAATCACAGAAAGAGGAACACCTACATGCCCATCGGTTGAAGAGTGGATGAAGAAGCTCTGGTACAGACACACAGCGGAATACTCAAATCAAAACAACAACCTCACTGCCATCGAGTCAATCACAACTCTCAGTAAAGCTCCATTGGACAGGGAAGGAGTGCCCCGGTCAGACTGTAATCTTTAGGGGACTAGAAAGCCTTTCTCCAGAGGAGTGGCTGGTGGTTTTGAACTGCTGACCTTGTGGTTAGCAGATCAACGTCTAGCCCACTAGGCTGCCAGGGCTCCATAATAGAATCATATGTATCCACTGAAGATGCTGATGATGAAACAACGAAGCAACTCATGACATGGATGCACCTTGAAAAGTGGAGTGAGCCAATCCCAAGAGGGCAGATGCTACATGAGACCTCTGTTTTAAAAAGATTAGAAAAAAAGCAAACGAACAAAGATAAAGGTTTTCATACCGAAGGAAGCAAACTTTGATAGTCACCAGGAATTGGGAGGGAGAGGGTGGGAAGACAAAGCAATAGACCAGAGCATATTCCCAAACATACGTGGCCTACCACCCCCTATTCAGGGGAAAAAATACTTAGTCCATGGCCTCCTAAGGATTAAACATTTTTGTTCTATATCTTTAAAGCAGTGGCTCTCAACCTTCTTAATGCCTTGACCCTTTAATACAGTTCCTCATGTGGTGGTGAGCCCCCGCCCCCCAACCATAACATTATTTTCACTACTACTTCCTGTGATTTTGCTACTGTGATGAATTGGGTGACCCCTGAGAAAGGGTGGTTGGATCTCCAAAGGGGTCACGACCCACAGGTTGAGAACCACTGCTCTGAAGGGTCCTGTAGTAATGCTATGGTTCTCAGCCGCAGCCAGCGCCTCTAACCCCTTCTCCACCCCCCACCTGGCCTTCTCAAGATGCCTCACAGAAACCTGCCCCCCCTCCATGCTGCTGGTGCCACAGCCAATCAGGGTGGAGCGCGGGCTCCTTTGAGACGCGATCATTTATGTCTGTCCCCAAAGCTAATGAACACGGGATCCCTTTGCCCGTGCTCTCTCTGACTTCTCTTCACCTTCTCTGGGGCGGCACGTCCGTCCCTCTGTCTCTTCCTCTCGCTAGCTCTCCCTTTCTTACTTTCCGCTGTTCTCTCTTCACTGTGTCTTCCAATCTCCCCCCACCCTGCCCCCTTCACTCTCATTCCATTCTAAACCCCCCCCCCCCCCCCCGGGCAGGTCGTTAACACTCATAAAACCTGTTCATGGAAACCCATGCTCTGGGTCAGTTTTCCTTCGAAAGCTCCTAATTCAGGATAAAGTGTAGGTATCTGCTTTTTCAGCACCCACCCCACCCCCACCTGCCCAATCGTTCTGGGAAAAAGATGAGGCTTTCCGTGCCTCAAGAGATCAACAGCTCAAGTTCAAAACCCCTTCCAACTCAACTCTACAGGACAGAGTAGACCTGCCTCTGGGGGTTTCCAAGGTTGTACATTTTGACGGGTGCAGAAAGCCTCGTTTTTCTCCAGTGGAGGAGCTGATGGATTTGAAAAACCCCACAGTTTCAGACACCCACAGAGGCAGTTTCAGCCTGCCTCCCCCCGTAGCGTTGGTATGAATCAGAATAGACTCAAAAGCCGGGAGCATTTGGTTTGGTTTGGTTTGGTTGGAAATCTTTCCAGAGCTCGCCCTTCCCCGCCCCAAGGGGGAGTCGTTGCCCACTTTGGGATACATCGAAGTATTCTTTTAGACAGTGGGGTGACTTCAGCAGCAGCAACACACCCAACTTGCCACGTTCCCTTGTGTGTCTGGATTCTCGGTGACCGTGACTACAGTGAGACTCACCTGAGGATCTGTAGTTTGCAGTTGGGGTGTTTTAGACCCTCACACAGCAGCAGTACTCCAGGGTCCCCCAGGTCATTCAGGCTCAGGTCCAGCTCCCTCAGGCTCTGGTTCTCCTGAAGAGCGGAGCCCAGGTCTCCACAGGACGCCGCCGTGAGGCGGCAGATCTTCAACCTGTGAGAATCCATTGCAACACGCGGGGTTTTCTTCAGGGTTACACGTTCAAACTCAAGTCACAGCTTTTGGCTGATCACTCAGTTAGCTCAGGCATTTCCTAAGAGGCTGGGGTTCAATGCCCAGTCCATGCACCCCAAGTTCAGCCACCTCCACCCATCCGTGGAGGCTTGTGATGCTGAACAGGTTCTAGTGGAAGCTGCAGTCTAAGAGAGACCAGGAGTAAAATGCTATGCATGGGGTTGCATGAGTCCAGGCCAACTCACTGATCATTAACAACAACAACGACATTTTCCAGTCATAGGGTGTAATGTGATACATTCATTTTTCACTCCAATGCCTTGAAGATGGGTGTTCAATTCTGGAATTATAGATTTGTACACTTCTTAAAATTATGATTAATTATAAATTGGGGGGGAAAGTTTACAGAGCACACCATCAGTTATATACTGTGGTAGTTACACAATCTGTTGTCAATTTGAGACTATTAAGAATAAAGGGGTGGAGTTTAGCCTGTCAATCAAGTCAGAGTTTGATGACCTCATTTGGAGGCGCTAAGGAGATAAATGGCTCACTGGAGGCAGGACACACACTCACTCCCTGCCAGACATTCCTGTTGACAAGACACATGGAGTTGTGCTAGAGCCCTGGAAATAGGGGAGCCATGTGGAGACCCCTGCCAGTGCTGAGATGCTTCCACTGCCACTGGATCCATAAGACTTTCCATCCACTGACCTGTCATCTTCCTGCGTTCAATGGGCACCATTGTATGTACTTCGTGAGTCTGAAGAGGAATCTATGGACTGGTATTGGACATATGGGCTAATATTGGACTGATGGACTTGATCTGGAGAGGGCTGGGATGTTTTCTTATTGTACCAATTACTCTTTAATATAAAGTTTTGTATTACACCCATATGAGTGTCTCTGCATTTGTTTCTCTAGTCTACCCAGACTGACACACATGCTCCTCCGGGACTATCTAAGTTGGTGAAATAATGCATTCTCTCTCTCTCTCTCTCTCTCTCTCTCTCTCTCTCTCTCTCTCTCTCTCTCTCTCAGACCTAGCTTCATGGAGGAGGTGAGCACTCCAAAACTTTTGTCTGTGTATTCATTTCTTCCCTTCAATTAGGCAACTCTCCTGTAGGACCCATCGGGATGTGAGCTGGCTCCCACACAAGGCAAGGAGATCCTGAGATAGAACAGAGGACAGGCATCCAGACTCTGAGCCTGAGACTGAGCCAGAACAGCGGGCTGGCTTCCTGGCCCCTGGAGGCCACAGGCTGAGAGACTGAGGACTGGATGGACACTTGGCCTCTGGCCGAGGAGAGGTGGGCCAGTGGTGGACCAGTGACTACATCCTGACTGTCATCCGATGCTGCTTGGCGGGAACTTGTTCACTTCCCTGGTCAACCTCCTTACTGTTGAGCATCATCTGTGAGTTCTGTGCGGCCACTGTCACGGACGGAAGAACCCGGCAGAGAGGTGAGCGTTGTGGGCGGTTTGGTACTTGTTGGAATAGGTAAGGAAGATGGAGAGTGGAGGCAGGTCTGACCCCTGCTTCATGGCCACTGCCCTTGGTCTAGAGCGGACTTGATTCTCCTCCTTTGGGTAGCCAGGGGAGGTTAGAGATGGCCACCACCATTTATTCAAGTGATCGCCTCCCCGATGATGATAGGCTTATCTATTGCTGGGCTGAAAATGGAGTCACGAGGGTGAGTTCAGCTCCAGGTTCCAAGGGTGACTAAGGGCCTAAGCTGGCGGGTCCCTCCAGTCTCTATCCGACCAGACCACTAAGCCTGGCCTCTGCCATGCTTTTGAATTTTGCTCCATCTTTCTCGTCAGTGGGTCTACTTTGGTGCCACCCCCCAGCTCACTCAGCACGAATGGATTTGTCATGGCTGTTGGCCCCACCACCAACTTACCACAAGGTCTGCAGCCGGCACATTGGGTGCTTCAAGCCTTGGCACAGCAGCCTGAGCCCCACATCCTCCAGGGCGTTGCCCGTCAGGTCTAACTCCATCAGATGCTGGTTGCTGCAGAGCACAGACGAGAGCAACTCACAAGCCCCAGCCTCGAGTTGGCATTTTCTCAACCTAGGCAAGAGGGAGTGGTTGAAGAGGGCGCCATCTTGGTTTTCTTCGTCTGGGCCTATTCCTTTACCCAACACGCATCCGGACGCGGCAGGCTAACGATATCAAGCGGAACAAGACTTCTTCTTTTCTGGCACGGAGCTGTCTGTGGCGATTCAAGCCCACCAGCCACTCGGAGGGAGAATAGAGAGAAAGACAAGACTGTCTGCTCCAGCCAAGATTTACAATCTTGGCAACCCCATCGGGCAGTGTTTCTCAAAGTGTGGGTGTGGGTGTGGGGGGTGCTTTGGGGAGGGTAAGCTACACTTTATCCTGACTGATGGGCTAGAGTTCAAACATTTTTAATTGTCATGAGAGCACAGAGTCATGTTCTATTTGAAAAGGGAGAGGAAGGCCAAGGAAGCTTGGGAGCCTATGCTAATGAGGGTCATTATGAGTCAGAGTTGCCTGGATGGCAGTGGATTTTTCGTTGTTGCTGAGGATTGCTCTCTGTGGTAGTTACCTAACCTGGTGTCAATTTGAGGATTAAGAGTGCAGGGGTGGAGTCTAGCCTGTCAATCCAGAGATAGCCAATGAGATCTCTGTGTGGGCATGGCCTTCCCCTGAGGATTCTGGGAACTGCTGTTTTTTCTCCTTGGAGACTGGGGACACACTCTCTGCTGACTCTCTGCAAGACATCCCTAAGGAGACGCCACATGGACCTACCCTGATGCAGCCCTGGAAGCTGGAGAAGCCACGTGGATACCCCTGCCAGCGCTGAGATGCTTACAACGCCACTGGTTCCAAAGATTTTCCACCCACTGGCTTGTGATTGTCCTGCATTTGGCATCATCGCATGTGTCTCATGAGTGTGAAGAGGACTTTATAGACTGGTATCAGACATATGGGCTAATATCGGACTGATGGAATTGATTTGGACTGGGCTGGGATGTTTTCTCAAGATTCAACTCTTGTTTATAAAATTAGTTCTTATACACATATGTGTGTCTATGAATTTGTTTCTCTTGTCTATCCCGACTAACACACTTTCTATGGTAGCACATCACCTGGTCTCCTTTCCCTCAGAGCTCGCGGGGTGTTGGCTGCACCACCATTTGGGGCAGCAGTTGAACACTTCAATGTGGTACCACCGGGACTGCCCCCACTGAATTGAACAGGCACATTCGAATGGGGTGTGTGATCTCATATGTATTTTTATCACAAATAAATAAATTATATATATATATATATATATATATATATATATATATATATATATCCTATTTCCAGGCACAGAAACTCACTGGATCTTCTGCAGCCTGCATCCAGGGTGCCTGAGCCCCACAGAGAGCAGTTTCATGCCTGGCAGCCCCAGACTGTTGCTACTGAGGTCCATCCTCCGGAGGCTCTTGTTGGCCATCATGGCGGCCGCCAGGTCCTCGCAGGATGCACCGGACACCTGGCACTTCTTCAGCCTGGGTTGGGAGGAAGGAGAGAGACATCAGCTTGGTTGGGGCGTGGTGGGTCATTTATGTCTGTTAGTTTTTTTCAGTTTCAGTTTGTTTTTTTATTGTCCCTTTTGAAGAATGGCAAGACTTTGTCTCACGTACTTTGGACATGTTTGTCGGAGACGCCAGTCCCTGGAAAAGGACATTGTGCTTGGTCAAGTGGAGGGGCAGCAAAAAAGAGGAAGGTCCTCAATGGTTCCTGATGGGCACCATGGCTGCAAAGATGGTCTCAAGCATAAGACATGGGAGGCTGGTGCAGGACCGGGAAGTATTTCATTCCGTTGTTCATAGAGTCTCGCCATGAGTTGGAACCAACCCAATGGCACCTCAGAGCAACAACCTAGTATAAACGTAACTTTTATACCCTCTGGAAAATTAAAAAAAATATATCCACGGGATTCACTCTTGGGAGATTGACTTTCTGGGTGTGGCCTGGACCCACAGTACCTCCAGGGTCTGCCCATTCTTGTGCTTATGGTGAGCCCTTCCTGTGGAACAATGTCTACATCCATCATTCCGCGGTCATGACTACGTGCATCACAGTATGCGCATTCTCGTGCAGGCCCTTCTGGCCATATCACTTCTTGGTGGGGCAGTTGGGTAAGTGTCGGGGTGCTGGTCACAATATGATGGATTCAGACCAGCAGCTGCTGTGTTGGGGGAAGATGTGGCTTTTTGCTCCCGTGAAGATTCACAGTCTCCGAAACCCATAGGCTCAGATCTACCCTGTCCCATAGGGTCACTGTGAATCAGAATCGACTTAATGGGGTGGGGTTTGGTTTTGTGTTTTAGCAACCAATGCCTGGCGCCCTTGTGGCGCAGTGGTTGCAAGTTGGGCCACTAACCATGAGGCCAGCAGTTTGAAACTACCAGCCGCTCTGTGGGGAAAAAGGAGGCTTTCTACTCCCACGAAGAGTTACAGTCTCAGAAACCTACAGGGCAGTTGTACCTTGCTCTATGGGATCACTACGGGTTGCAATGGGCTCAATGGCGATACATTTTTATATAGGGTTCCAGAGGCTGTCAATTTTCACAGGAAAGAGTGCCATCTCAGTACCCAAACAAAAAACTAACCAACCCAACAAACCAAACTCATAGCTGTCCAGTCAATATTAACTCCTAGCGGCCCTATAGGACAGGATAGAACTGACCCTGTGGGTTTCCGACCCTGTCGATCTTTATGGGAGCAGACAGCCTCATCATTCTCCCGAGGGGCAGCTAGGGAGCTTGAACCTTATGGTTAGCAGCCTAGCACCCAACCCACCGTGCCCCTCCACTCATAGAGAGAATGGGAACATAGGAACGAAGGAGGAGCTGATACCAAGGGCTCACGTAGAAGCAAATGTTTTGAGAATGAGGATGGCAGCAAATGTACAAATGTGCTTGACATGATGGATGGATGGATGGATTGTGATAAGAGTTGTACGAGCCCCCAATAAAGTGATTAAGAAAGAATAACAACAATAGAAATAATTGAGTCAAAGAAAGAAACATAGGAACGAGGCCACACGGGGTCTCAGGGGACTTGTGGATTTTCCTTTGCTTTTTTTTCAATTGTGCAATTCTGCTAGAATCCCCGATCATTGCACGAGCCTTTGTCATTTCTGCTAGAAGTAAGACATCAATGTCCCTGCCTTAAAAAAATAAGAAATCATTTTATTGAGGACTCTTACAGCTCTTATAACATTCCATCCATCCATTGTATCAAGCACATTTGTACATCGGTTGCCGTCTTCATCTCCAAAACATTTTCTACTTGAGCCCGTGGTATCAGCTCCTCTTTTTCCCCTTCCCTCCCACAACCTCCCTGCCTTTGAAGGACACAACTTGCCAACACTTTCTGAAGAGCTGGGTGAGTGAGGGGGTGGGTGGGCAAGCCCCTCAAGCCAAGAGAAGCCTTGGTACCAGAGGGCCTGTCTAAACCCAACTGCATGTAACATTGATTCTACCAGAAGATCCCTCTACCAAGAGGGTCAGCTTTCTCATGAGCTCAGCTTTGTGCCTAAACCTGCCTTTCCCTTACCTATCAGCACACCCCCTTAATCTGTGGCCCAAAGAGGCAAGTTTTGTCCTCTCTCTCCTTGAAGAGTCTTGAGAAGTCATTGCAATCCAGTCCATGAGGAGCCCTGGGGATGTGGCGGGCTACACTGCTCCCCGCAAGGTCGGCTGTTCAAACCCACCAGTTGCTCCTCGGGAGAAAGATGAGGTTGTCGAATCCCATAAAGATTTACAGGGTCGGAAACCCACAGGGTCCACGCTACCCTGTCCTTTGGGGTCATTGGGAGTTGGAATGGACTTAAGGGCTGGGAGGTTGGTTCTTTTTGTTTGTTAGCTTTTTGTTTGGCTTCTTAGATAGCACGAGCTGTGAGATCATGCTGTTATTGTTGATGGGTGCTGTCGAGGCCACTCTGGACGCCACGTGAAGGAGGGCAGCTGCCCCAGAGGGCTTCCGGGGCTGTGATCTTTATGAGAGCAGATGGCCAAGACATCCTCCAGGAGAGCAGCTGGGGGCGGAGGCTGTTGGAGCTTCCATTCCGAACATCAGGTTTTCTCATGGAAGCAGCAGTCAAGAGACCAAATGACAGTGTGCATTGGGTCAGTCTGCTGCACAAGGCCTCTTTACAGTGTTGAAAAGCAAGGTGGTCACTTTGAGGACTAAGGTGCACCTGGCCCACGCCACGGTATTTCCAATCACCTCCTTCTTACGTGAAAGTTGGACATTGAATAAGGAAGATCATAGAACACTTGATACACTTGAACTATAGAGCTGGAGGAGGTGGTTGGAAGTACTAGATGGACTGCAAAAGAACAACCAAATCTGGGTTGGAAGAAGTACGACCAGAGCGCTCTTTCAGAGGCAAGGGAGGCGAGACTGCTCTCAAGTACTTTGGACATGTTGTCAGGAGAGACCAGTCCCTGGAGGAGGGCATCGTGCTGCGCAAAGCAGAGGGGCAGCATAAGGAGGCAGGGCCTGGACACGATCAATTGGCACAGTGGCTGCAACAATGGGCTAATGCATAAGAACCACTAAGACAGTGGCACGGGACCAGGAAGTGTTCCATTCTGTTGTACATTGGGTCACCGTGAGTCGGAATTCACTCCCGGGCGCCTGACAACAACAATGGTTCGTGGGGGGCTCCCTGAATGCCCTGTTGAGTGTGCACATAGATCCCGCCTCCACTGATGCATAACGGACCCTGGTGGCGCTGTCAGTTAAGCATTGGGTTGCTTCATCGTAAGGTCGGTGGTTGGAACCCACCAGCCGCTCCTCAGGAGGAAGACGACGCTTTCTACTCCTGTAAAGAGTTACAGTCTTGGAAACCCACAGGGGCAGTTCTGCCCTGTCCTCTGGGGTGACCACGAGTCAGAACTGACTGGATGGCAGTGGGTTTGGTTCAGTTTGGACATCGATTGACCTCCATTAGGTTATTTCTGACCCTGGTGGTGTTGTAGGATCAGCACTGGACTGCTCCTTGTGAGGCCGGCTGTTCAAATCCCCCACTCAACAGAAGGATGAGGCTGTCTGCCTCATCTGTAAAGAACGACAGCCACCAACAATAATAATAATTTATAAATTATCACGGGTTCATGAGGGAGGGAGGGAGGAAAATGAGCTGACACCAAGGGCTCAAGTAGAAAGAAAATGTTTTGAGAATGATGATGGCAACATATGTACAAATGTGCTTGACACCATGGATGGATGGATGGATTGTGATAAGAACTGTATGAGCCCCAAATAAAATAATTAAAAACAAAAAAGAATGACAGCCAGGGGGGGAGAGGCATTGGGGAGTGGTCAGTGGAAGTGAGAGTGGGGAGGGAGCATTACAACTGACTGTGATGATGTGTATACAAGTGTTTTTTAAAGCAATTTAAATGTTTAGAAGATACATATGGCAACATATGTACACGTGTGCTTGATACAATTGATATACGGATTGTTATAAGAGCCCCCAATAAAATGATCCTTTAAAAGAAAAAAGCGATTGAACTATGGAAGTGTGTGATATGTGACTATTATGTGGAGAACATTCATAAAAGGAAAGAAACCAAATGACCTGTGGTTACCATGGGCGAAGGGGAAGAGGTTTGGCTTAGAGGGTGTTGAGTTTTATGTTAACGGTGGCAGAATAATCTGGAAAAGGTCATCAACAATGGCTGCCCGACACAAGGAGTCTAATCAGTGGGGCTGAATTATACACGCGGAAGTTGAATGGGAGGGGACAGAGGAGAGCTGATATCAGAAAGTTCAAGAAGAAAGAAAATGTTTTGAAAATGCTGGTGTCAGTGATTGTACAATTATGCTTGATCTAATTGAATTATGGATTGCTATCATATCTGTAAGAGCCCCCACTAAAATGATTTTAAAAAAGTTAAATCGGAGAATGTTCTCATGTGTGTATATTTTTGTTGTTGATTCTGTTTATTTCTTGGTTCGTTACTTTCAGTTCTTTTAAAAGTTACTTTCTCGTTTTGCTGTTCCTTTTGTACCGCTGACAGATGAATCTTACTTTTGTTACTTTTTGACTTTACGTTTGTTACTTTTTGACCTTACGTTTGTGTTTGTTACTTTTTGTCTTCCATTCTGCATTTAAGACCCCAAATCCCGCCCCCTCCCCCTGCTGTGTATATTGTTGCCATGTGTAATTGTTGGTTTTTGTTGTTGTTGTTGCCACAGTTGAGAAAAAATTAAATGCATCTTCATGAGTCCAAGGAAGAAGAAAATATTCTGAAATGGATTGTGGGGATGATTGTACTGAAGCATTGATCCGTCTGACATGTGGATGACGGGCCAATAAAACTGTTAACAGCAACAAGATTTACAGTTGTAGAACCCGTAACCAGGGCTGTTTGGAGTCTGAATCAACTGGATAATCATGGGATTGTTTGTTTGCTTAATTATGACAAACCAGCTACAGTGAATAGCTTGGCCCTTTGGCAGAAGAGGCTCCCACTCCCCGGGGGGCCAGGGGTAAAACTGTAAATCTCCCTAGAGCAGCTGGTGATTGCAGACCATTGACCTTCCTGGTAGCAGACCTATGCATGACCACTATGCCAACCAGGGCTCCCGAGGGGATTTCAAAATAAAAGTCACTGCATTGGGGCATCAGTTCTGACTCACAGTGACCCTACAGCACCCGGTAGAACTGCTCCTATGGGTTTCCAAGGCTGTAACTCTTGACAGGAGTAGAAAGCCTCGTCTTTCTCCTCCGAGCAGCTGGTCGTTTTCGAACTGCTGACCTTGCAATTAGCCTCCCAATGTGGAACCCATTACACACCAGGGCTCCAGCCAGGTAACTGGTGTTGTTAGGTGCCGACCCATAGCACCCTTATGCACAACAGAAAGGAACACTCCCAGATCCAGCGCCATCCTCACGATCCTTCCTGGGCTTGAGCCCATTGTTGGAGCCCCTGTGTCCATCCATCTCCTTGCAGGCCTTCTTTTTCACTGCCCTTCCACTTGACCGAGCATGCTGCCCTTCTCCAGGGACTGGTCTCGCTAGAAAATGTGTCCACACTATGTGAGGCCGAAAAATCATCATTCTTGCCTCTAAACAGCACTCCGGACATGCTTCTTTCTTTTATTATCTACCATCTAGCTAGCTAGCTATTTAACTGTTTATCTAGCTATCTATTTAACTATTCACCTATCTATCTATTTTATTTACTTAGCAATACTTCTTCTAAGACAGATTTGCTTGTCCCTTTGGCAGTCCATGGTATAGTCAATATTCTACTCCCGCACCACAATTCAAATGCATCAACTCTTCTACAGCCTTCCTATTCAATGTGCAACTTTCACATGCATATGAGGCAATGGAGAATACCCTGGCTTGGGTCAGGGGCACCTTAGTCCTTAAAGTAACAGCCTGGGCTTTCAATACTCTAAAGAGGTCTGTGCAGCAAATTTACCCAATGCAGTCTTTGGATCTCTATTTTTTATTAATTAAAAAAATTAAAAGATCATTTTATTGGGGGACTCTTACAGCTCTTATAACAATCCATTCAGCAATTGTATCAAGCATATTTGTACCTATGTTGCCAGCATTAATGTCTAAAGATTTACTTTCGATTGAGCCCTTGCTATCAGTCCCCCACTCCTACCTCCTCCCTTTGAATCTCTTGACTGATGCTTCCATGAGCATTCAGTCTGGATCCAAGCAAGCCAAAGTCCTTGACGACTTCAAGCTCTTCTCCATTTATCACGATGTCACCTATCGGTCCATTTGTGAGGCTTGGAGTCTCCTCTACCTTGAGTTGCCCTCCACACTAGTACAAGGTGACTAGTACCCTATAGGTGGTTTTTCTTGATCCCAACCGGGAGAAGCCACTGCCCTCTAGTGGGTAGAGAACAGAAATGCAGCCCGGCATCCTAAAACAAGGACACAGAACCTTCTCCCCACCGCTGCAGAGTCCCCTAGAATGTGGGCTGCGCTGAGACTGAGCATCTCTGGGTCAGGTCCACTGACACCCACAGATGTCTGACCTCCCCCCCCAAATCTCCTTCTTTCTTTCTTTCCTATGTTAGAGATGGACTCCCATGTCACCAGAGAATCCAAGAAGCGCACTTCAGATTGGCTTTCCCTCCTTTGTCATCTGCTCAGACCTCCTGTTTAGATCCCAGGGATAAGAAACCTGGTTGGGGGGTGGGGCGGGGTGGAATGTTTCAAGGCTGTGAGCCGTCATTCCTTTGCTTGCTTGCTTTTTCAATTTTAACTTATTATTAATTTATTTTAGTGTTTTAAGAAAATCTGAGACGCTGTTGCTCAGCCCAGCTGATGACCCCAATCAGAAATAGTACCCCGTTAAACCTCCCCATAAACCCACATGTGGCCCTTACATCATCTGGAGCCAATGTGAGACTATGAAGAGTAAAGGGGTGGAGTTTAGCCTGTCAATCAGGTCGCAGCTTGATGAGAGGCGCTAAGGAGATAAATGGCTCACTGGAGGTAGGACACAGAGAGACTCCCTGGGAGACATTCCTGTTGACAAGACACACGGAACTAAGCTAGAGCCCTGGAGCTGGAGGAGCCACGTGGAGACCCACGCCAATGCTGTGGTACTTCCACTGCCACTGGATCCACAAGACTTCCCACCCACTGGCCTGTGATCTTCCTGCATTCGGTGTCATTGCATGTGTTGTGTGAGTCTGAAGAGGAATTTACAGATTGATTTTGGACATATGAGCTAATATCGGACTTATGGACTTGAACTGGGCTGGGATGTTTTCTTAATGTACAATTACTCTTTGATATAAAGCATTTTCTTTAAAAAAATCATTTTATTGGGGGCTAGTACACCTCTTATCACAATCCATAATACATCCATGGTGTCAAGCACATTTGTACATTTGTTGCCATCATCATTCTCGAAACATTTACTTTCTACTTGAGCCCTTGGTATCAGCGCCGCAATTTTTCCCCTCCCTTCCCCCAAAGCTTTTATACACATATGAGTGTCTATGAATTTGTTCCTCTAGTCAACCCAGACTAACACAACACATCTCTCTTTCCTCTCCCATCTTCCTTGCTACCTTAGAAACTGGCTCTCTTTTCTCCCCGCGTGCCCCCACCCTGTCCCTGGTCTCCTTGTATATTTAAAAGTCCATCCACATCCTCTTTCCCAAGGTTGCCCACTCCCTACCCCCCCCCCCCAATGGGTGGTGAACCAAAGAGCTGATGTCACCACGAGCTGATAGTTTAGCGTTCAACTATAGCCAGCAGGTTGGCCGTTGGAACCCACCCTCAGGTACCTTAGTAGACAGCAAACTCCAAACTCACCACACCATTGTTGGTTCAGACTTCTAGCAACCCTAGAAGGCAGAGTAGAAATGCCTCCCATAGGTTGTTGAGACCATAACTGATTTTTGTGTGTGTTTTTTAGACCGTAACTGTTTTTGTGGGTTTTTGTTGTTGTTGTTGTTGACAGTTTTATTAGCACTTCATCCACAGGTCACCCAATCAATAATTCAATCCTATCAAGAAGATTAGACCCGTTATTACCACCTTCGATTCTAGACCATGTTCTTCTTCCTTGCACTCACTGTTATTCGTGTAAAAATATTTTTTCTTTTTTTTTTTTAGCAATTTATTGGGGCTCATACAATTAAAATATTTTTTCTAATTGTGGCAAAAAAGGTACACAACAAGATGCTCTCCGCTTCCACAGAGACGGCCACGTTTTAGGGCAGGAGAAAGCCTCATCTTCTCTGCAGAGTGGCACGAGTGGGTTTCAAACCGCTGCCCTTCCCATTTGCATCTACTCCGCCAGGGGCTTAAGTGGAGAGCAAACGTTTTGAGAATGATGAGGGCAATGAATGTACAAATGCGCTTTACACAATTGATGATTGTATGGATTGTGATAAGAGTTGTATGAGCCCCTAATAAAATGATATAAAAAAGAAAAGAAAAAAAAAAGAACTTTGGGCATTAAGATCAGAAGGGAAAAAAAAGATCCTTTGGTACAGAAGAACAACACAGTAAGAAAGTCAAGCTAGATAAGCCTTCAGAAACAGTAACAGGAGTAATGGTTCCCTGAGGGTACAGGAAGAGAGAGGGTGGGGGATAGGGATAACTGTATAATCCCACGCAATGGGATCGAACAACAGAAGTGTATGTGAATGGATATATTGGATTATACAAGACATAGCAAAAAAAAAAACTAATATAGAAAAAAAAAGGGGAGAAGGATTCCTGGGGGGTAGGGGTGGGGGAGGGGACAAAGGGGAGCTAATATCAAGGCGCTCAAGAAGAAAGACAATGTTCTGCCACTGATTGCAGTGGCCATTGCACAATGCTGCTTGATGTGATTGAACCGTGGAATGTTATGATACATCTCAGAGCTCCCAATAAAATGATTTTTTTTTTTTTTAAAGAATTTGAGATCGATAACCATGCCTGAAGTTCTTCTCTGGCTCCCGGGCTGTGTCCTTTCTGACTGCGTCCCATGAGGGGTGCATAGCAGGCCCCTCAGAAGAGACACCCCTCCCTCACCGGACTCACCTCAGGTTCTGAAGTTTGCAGTTGGGGTGTCTGAGTCCTTGGCACAGCAGCCGCACCCCTCGGCTCCCCAGGGCGTTTTGGTACAAAACCAGCTCCATCAGGTTCGGGTTGGTGGCCAGAGCAGCCGCAAGGTGTTCGCTGTAGGCATTGGGCAGCATGTCCCTCTCCGGCCTGCAGGCAGGAAGGAAGGGCAGGCCACGTGTGGTGTCACTGGGCGCTTACTGGTACACAGGGCCCCTGCTGGTGTCCCTCCATGCCGTCTGGTCGATGCCAACTCAGAGCAACAGGGTAGAACTGTCCCTATGGGTTTCCAAGACTAGAACTGTTTAGGGGAGTCGAAAGCCTCCTCTTTCTCCATCAGAGCAGCTGGTGGCTTTGAACTGTCGACCTTGTGGTGAGCAGCGCAACTCGGAACCCACTACACCACCAGAGCATAAACCAGAAAACACGAAATGAAACCCCACTTCCTGACTCAGCAGGACACAAAGAACGCCTCAGAGCAACTGGTTGCTTAACCACCAAGTCACGGGGTTCATTCCAGTTCAGGTGCCAGGGTTTCCAATGGCTGATGCTTCTATAGCCAGGTCACCCGTCCACTTTTGGGTCGCCGCTGAGTGGACAAAACTCCAGGCATCAAGTTAGCTGACTCCCATCAAAGCCTCCGCCACCTCTCGATTCTGACTCACAGTGGCTCCTATAGGGCAGAATGGAGGTGCCCCTGTGGGTTTCTGAGGCGGTCTGTCATGACGGGAGTAGAAAGCCTCATCTTGCTTCCAAGGCGCGGTTGGGAGATTCGAACTGCTGACTTTGCAGTTAGCAGCCCAACACGTAAGCCACTATGCCACCAGGGCTCCCCATACCTACCCCCCCCAAAAAATCCCACTGCCACAGAGTGGTTTCCCACCCATAGTGGCCCTACAGGACTGAGTAGAACTGCCTCCGCGGTTTTCTGAGATGGTGACTCTTTAGGCGAGTAGAAAGCCTCATCTTTTCACCACAGAACGGCTAGTAGTCTGGAACTGCTGACCTTATTGTGAACAGCTCAGTGCATAACCCACCAGAGCTCCTCACACATGCAGGGCATTTAACGGAATTAGCTGACTGAGTGGATCCACCTCCACCTCCACCCCCAAATGGGTGCAGCTTTAATGCCCAAGGTCTGAGATGCTGCTGTATTGGCACCAGGTGACCTTCGTTCAGTGTAGGATGTAGCGAGAACCGCACCCACGCCCTCCTCCCACTAGATGGCAGTAGCGCTCTTCCTCTGAGGACCAAGCCAGCCTGGGCCACGTCTAGGTCCAATGACCTTAATGGTTCTCAAAGGCACTGTTCTGCGTCTTAATCGCGGTGAGTAGCCATTAGGGTCTTAACAGCTTGGGGTGGGGGTGGGGCTCTAAGGTGCGGCTTCTGATCTATGAGAAGAGTGGAGGAAATCAAAGATGCATGCTAATGGAGGAGGAGGGGAAGGGGGAAGGGAAGGGGGAGGAGGGGAAGGGGGAAGAGGGGGAGAGGGAGGAGAGAGAGGGGGCGGCAGGAGGGGGGAAGGGGATAGGAGAAAGAGAGGGAGGGGAAGGGGGCGAGGGGAAGGGGGAAGAAGGGGACAGGAGGAGGAAGGGGAGGGAGAGGGAGAGGAGGAGGAGGGGGGAGGAGCAGGACGAGGAGAGGGAGGAGGGGGAGGAGAGGGAGGAGGGAAAGAGGAGGAGAAAGAAGAAGGTTTCTAGACATTGCCAACATGCTGTCATCCCCCTTGGGACTCGCCAGGGACATGCAGGAACTTGAAGCCCAGTGAGTACTCACTGCTCTGCGGAGGACGTCTGTAACTCCGGAGCCCTCCTCGTCCCTCCGCCCTCGCGGTCCTCTCCATCGGCGCGGAAGCTCGCCCCGTACAAGCGCACGGCCACTGCGCTCCGGCAGTTCTTCACGCCGAAGGAGGCGACCACGTGCTCCATCTTGGTGGTGATGTCGCCGACCAGGACCACCTGGAAGCCGCTCAGGGCCTGCTGGATGAACGGCTCCTCCTGGATCTCGTACAGGCAGCTCAGGAGCTCCAGGGAGCCCTGCTGCAGGGTGGAGCCCTCGCTCTGCGCTTTGCTCCGAATCCACTCCAACACGTCCGCCTTGATGCGAGGGGACACCCTCCAGCCGAGGTTCTTCTCCACGTAGCTTCGCGTCTCTCCGTTCAGGAGCCCGAACAAGAAGCGGACGGTGGGCGCCAGGAAGCTCCTGGCCGAGCAGCCGTACTCGGCCAGCAGCCTGCTCACGCTCGGGTCGGGCCCCGGCCCGCTCTCCCTGCCGTCCAGGATGTAGTACATGGCGGCAAAGAACTCCTGGAAACTCAGGTGGATGAAGCTGTAGAACTTCTCGCAGTTGATGTCCCTCTGGAAGATGTTGGTGTTGAGGAAGGCAGACGCGTCCACCCCGTCCACCCCGTGTTTCCGGAGGTCCTGCTCCTCGAACAAGACCTTCTGGTTCCAGAGACCCTCGGCGGCCAAGGAGCACAGGCCCTTCTGGTTGGGAGGTGACTGGCTAGTCGGGGTTCCTGGCTTGGGTGGCATCAGACTCAGAAGATACAGCATGTACACAGCCGTGGTGGTCCTGGATGTCTGTGGGATCAGCCCCGCGCCCTCCAGCTGTTGCTTGAGGCAGGTGCAAACCACCCAGCACACCATGGGCACGAAGCACATGGTGAACAGGGGCTCATTGTCCCTCACGAAGTTGAAGGCCAGGCCGGCCTGCTCGGCGCTGGCGAAATACTTGTAGAAGTACTCCTTCCTCTCCGCCTCGGAGAAGCCCAGGATCTCCACGCGCCGGGGATGCTCCAGCAAGCCGTGGAGCTTCTCCAAAGCCATGGGCCGGGTGGTGATGAGCAGAGACGACTCCGGAAGCAGCATCTTCCGAATCAGGCTGCTCAGAAGGAGCTCCGTGGGCTGCTTCTCCTCCCAGCGGGCGCACCAGGGCCCCTGCATGTGGTGGAAGGAGGGCTTGAGCTCATCAAAGCCGTCCACAATGAACAGGAGGCTCTGGGGCGCGCGGACGAGGTCCGGCAGGGGAACGCTGTGCTCAGGCCAGCAGCTGGACACGAGGTCTTGCAGACTGCGCTGGGCCTTCTGATTCATCTCCCTGCAGTTGATGTAGAAGAGGAAGTCAAACCGGCCCTGGAAGAGTCTGCCGTCGGCCCAGTCCAGCATCACCTTGTGGGCTAGCATGGACTTGCCCATCCCCGCGGCCCCTTGCAGGACCACCGTGTGGGGCGGCTCAGGGCGTTCTTCGTCCGGCTCGAAGAGGGTCTCTATCTGAATGGGGCTGAGCTGCTGGTCCCTGGTTCTCGGGTGTCTCCCGCCAGTGGCCAGAAGCTGCTCCCGGGCCCACATGGGATTCGGATGTTCCTTCACAAGGAGGAGCCGGGTGTATCGGTGGCTGAGGTTGACACATTCTCCCAGGCGTGCGTTGCGGTCTTCCATCAGTCGGAATTTCCTCCGGATGTAGTCCAGGTAGGTTTCCCGGGCATCTAGTGGAGAGGAACAAAGGGTCTATTGTCAAGAACCTTAGGGGCTGGTGAGTTGGATCTGACTCGTAGCGACCCTTTTGTACACAGAAAAAAACGCTACCCTGGTAGGAGTGGGTGTTATTAGGGACCATTGAGTCAGTTCTGACCCACAGCGACCTCGTGCTCAACAGAACCCGACACTGCCCGGGTTCTGTTGCCCTCCTCACAATGGTTCCCACTGATGCAGCCAGTGTGTCCATCCATCACGTCACATCCTCCTTTTCTCTGTCCCTCCACTTTACCAAGTGTGATGTCCTTCTCCAGGGTTTGAGCTCTCCTGATAACATGTCCAACATATATCCGATGAAGTCTCCCCATCCTTGCCCCTAAAGACCACTCTGGCCTACTTCTTCCAAGACAAACCAGTTGAGCAAATGATAAATACCTTTGAACCCCAAACTCACTGCCTTCACGCCTATTCTGACTCATAGTGATCCTCTAGGACAGGGCTGAACTGCCCCTGTGGGTTCCTGAGACTGTCACTCTTTAGGGGGGTACAAAGCCCCGCCTTTCTCAGAGTGGCTAGTGGTTTTGGACCGTTAACCTTGCAGATTTAAGACCAAGGTGTAACCACTACACCATGAGGGCTCCTTCATAGATACCCTAGGCATTCCAAAACTCACTGCCATCAAACCAATTCCATTCACAGGTATAGGACAGACCAGAATGGTCCCTTTGAGTTTCTGAAACTATGAGTCTTAACAGGAGCAGAGCAGGTCATCTTTCTCCCATGGAGCGAATAGTGGATTTGAACCACCGGCCTCAATCCATAGCTCACTACTGCACCAGAGCTCTACAGGTGAGCTGAAAGGGACTGGTATGTACCTCTCTAAACAGGACATTCCTGTGCTCTACCATCCTGGGGATGAGAAAACAAAGAGGGACAGCAACACGCCCGTCACCAGAAAGAGCCCGTCAAGAGCTATCCTGAAGTACAAAGCTGTCAGCCGCATGTTGAATAAGGAAGAGCAAAGAGCCACTGTCTTGCATCATGGTGTCGGGGAAGAATATCTAAATGTACACAGAGCCGTCTTAGTGGGGTGGGGGAGTAGAACTTGAATGCTCCTTGCAAGCAAGGATGGTGAGCCTTCATCTCGTGTACCTTGGACATGTCATCCCAAAGAACCAGTCTCTAGAAAAGGACATCAAGCTGGGTACAGAAAACAAACAAACAAACAAACAAACAAAAGACCAGACAAAAGAGGAAGAAGCTCTCTAGATGGACTGACAGTGGCTGTAACAATGAGCTCAGACATGACATTTGTGAGGACGGCTCGGGGCCAGGCTGGATGTTGTTTTGCATCAGGAGTCGGAGCCTGCTCAACGGGACCTGACAACGACCTTAACGACAAATACTGCTCAGAGGAAATACGTCTAGGAGGAGGATTTCATTCCTGGGTGAAATCACCTCGTCTCTCAAGGAACAACGTGTCGTGCTACTCTTTGTAGTTCACTTGTATGAGGAGGGCTGGGTGGTAAATCTTAGACCGAGATGCCAACGTGTGGAGGTTGGCAGAGTTGAAGGTTGGGCCTTAGATGGCACCGTTCACCCACTACGTGAAATGTCCAACCATCCTCCCCCAAGACTTCTTGCTAGGTGCAGGCATTCAGCAAACGTTCTCGGTCAACTGTCCGCTGGATCTCCGGTTACTTGCAGCCTCGTGCATTCTAACTGGTACTTCCTCACGACTCACCTCTTCTGGGACTGCTAGCAGGCACTTCCACAAGGCACCTTGACTGACTCCCCAGTGAGGATGGCGCACCAGGTGGAGCATCTGGAACAGAAATTTTAGGACATCGGCTAACACATACATGGCTAAAATCCCATTGCCATAGATTCATAGAACTGCCCCAATCGTTTTTTAGGGATGCAAACAAATCACCAGGTCTTTCTCCCACGGAGCCACTGGGTGAGTTTGAACTGATAACTTTCAGGTCAGGATTGTTGTTAGTTGCCTTCAAATTGAATCTGACCCAGCAACTCGGTGACAGAGTAGCACTGGGCTACAGAGTTTCCAAAGATGTCTATTTTTATGGAAGCAGACTGCCACGTCTTTTCTCCTAAAGAGTGGCCGGTGGGTTTGAACCACCAACCTTTCAGTTAACAGCCACTCTCTTTAACCTCTGTGTCACCAGGACAAGCAATAATATCGCCTATTTCATCAAAAAGGAAATATTTTTGATGCTAACTCCCTGTCCACCCCCAACTTCAGGCTGTTCTGTGGTTATCTCACGTTCATGCAGTTAAAAAAATTGAGTTCATCCCCTGTGCGTCAGTTATATAATTTTATGTCCACTTGATAAATAAGTCCAGGGGTCAAGTCTCGCCTGTCAATCAGGTCACAGCCCAATGGTGTAGTCTTGTGGGTGTAGCCTTCTTCAGAGGATGCTAGGAATTTCCTCTCTTTTTCCGTGCAGTTGTACCTCACACTCTCGCTCTGCTTCACTTCCTGTGGTTGAGACACTCAGAGACCTGAAGGAGCCACATGGAGACCCACACCACTGCTGAGATGCTTCCATCACCATTGGAGCCACAAGAACTTGCACCCACCAGCCTGTATCTTTTAAAATTTGGCACCATTGCATGTGCTGCATGAGTCTAAAGAGGGATTTATGGACTAGTATAGGACTTATGGGCTAATATCAGACGTATGGACTTGAACTGGACTGGGCTGGGATGTTTTCTTGATATTCAATTGCTCTTTGATATCAAGCTCTGTCTTATACATATATGAGTGTCTCTGGAGTTGTTTCTCTAGTCCACCCAGACTAGCACCACCTGTTTCCCATCTCCTGATCTCCTCCTCCTGGGCCCCTATCATGATAATTAGGAGCCCTGGTGCAGAAAGACCTGGTGAACTGAGCTGCTCTGTAAAGATACACCGCTCCGGACATCCTACAGGGCACGTCTTAGGCAGGGTCGACTAGAGAAACCAATCCAAGGACATGATATATATATCATGATATATATTATATATATATATATATGAAAGAGCTTCATATCAAAGAGCAATTGTATATCGATAAAACGTCCCAGCCCAGTCCAGATCAAGTCCATAAGTGTGATATTAGCCCATAGGCCTGATACTAGTCCATAAATTCCTCTTCAGACCCACACAACACATGCAAAGATGATGAATGCAGGAAGATCACAGACCGGTAGGTGAAAAGTCTTGCGGATCCAATGCCGGTGGAAGCATGTCGGCGCTGGCAAAGGTCTCTGCTGCATGACTCACTCGGGTCCCCGAGTGGCTCCATACGGCTTGTCAACAGGAAGATGAAGCAGAGGGAGAGTGTGTGTGCCCTGCTTCGAGGGAGAGAGAATCCTCATGACAAGACTATGCTCAGAGGCAGGCATCACCAGGCTGTGACCTGATTGACAGGCTAGACTCCACTCCAACTTATTTATCAAGTTGACATGGAATGCTGTAACTACCACAGGGCAGTTCTACCCTGCCCTACAAGGTCGTAATGAATTAGAATACACTTGACAGCGAAGGATTTGGTTATCATGGTCACCAACACCTGCAAGGAGCCCTGGTGGAGCAAGGGTTAAATTTAAATTTCAGCTAACCATAACACGAGTAATTCAAACCAACCAGCTGCTCGGCAGGAGAGAGAGGTGGTAGGTAGTTTCTGGAAATATTACAGCTTGGTGCCTAGCTACCTGGTGTAGCGGTTCTGCATTGGCCTGCTCTTCTAGAGGTGAGCAGTTGAGAACCGCCAGCTGCTTTGAGGGAGAAAGATGGGTTGCTATGCAGAAACGGGATTACTGCTCCTGTTTCCGGACAATGACTCCGTGGACCCCTGACAATGAAAAGCCTCTGTACTACAGCCCATCATCCAGGATCAAGTGTAGGCATCTGGTTTTGCAACACCCCCACCCCACCCCAGGGATCCTTCCAGAATCACACTCCTTGGCGGGTACCACCACCTTTGGGAAACACTGGTCCAGCAGAACCCCTGAGACTCTAGCCCCTAGTCACCCTTCAGGTCTGGAAATGAACGCATCCCCCTAGTTCAATTTGTAGCCAAACAACAGGTGTATAAAGGGAACCAGAATACGAGGGGGTTACAGCCCCCCTAAAATCGTCAACCCTTTGAGACATAAAGGGCAGTACTTATTCAAGCACAGAGCTCAGAATGGTTGGGAAAGAAGGAGGAAGTGGAGCTGCCATCAAGAGGGCAAAACTAGATGTGTCTGAAGGGTTGGAATGGAAAAACGAAACTGCTCTGTAGACCTTTACTCAATTCACAACCCAAAGTTAGAAGGCGGGGAGATGAAAGCCTTGGAAAGTCTAGGAGGCAGTTCTGCTTGATCCCACAGGGTCACCGTGAGTCAGGAGAGACTCTGTAGAGAAGGGATTGCTGGTTGGGTTTGAGTTAGCACGTACATCCACCCACCCAACCCATCCCCTCAACCAGGAGGGTCTGCTTCAGATCTAATTAGATTTCATTGTTTCTTCTCACCTGCATCTCTTGGCCATGTCTCACCCGCCCATCCATGTGTCCAACAAATACATCTATGTTGGACATCAACCTTACCTGGGTATTGTTTCAGCATCAGATACATAACAGTCAGCAAGCATGAGGTGCCCTGAGGTCCCTGCTCCAAGGAGCCTTATAGCCTACTGATAAGTAGACCCCTCATATGATTTCAGAGAACGATGGATGCTGTGTCTCACTTTCACCCAGGCTGCATGATGGAAAGTGGCTGAAAGGGTTATTTTATTTCAGCAGGAAAGTCTTTTATGAGCATGAGTCATTGAATCTGATGACTGGACGGCAGGAGCCGGCTATGTAAGCATATGCATTTTATTTCCTTTATAAGAAAAAAACAACTGGAATTTACTGCCTTGCTGTTGTGATTGAGAATCTACATGGCAGATCCTGCACGAAAGTCACTGGCTTCTACAGCTGCCCTTTGATTACAATTCTGGAGTTACCCAACCGTTCACAGCCTCTTTTTCCAAGCCTGCTCATCCCCCACTAACATAAATTCACTGCCCTCGAATTTCTTAGCTACTCTTCATAGTTTCGGTCCTGAGTTTGGTTCCCTGAAGATAGTTCTTCAAGGAACATCTTGGTGATTGAGGCAGACATGGTTCTTTTGTTGTTGTTTTTTAAACTAATGATGTTAAATTATTCTTGGGCTTTAAGAGGGCTTCTGGAGCTACCCTGTTTCCCCCAAAGTAAGACATCCCACGAAAATAAGACCTACTTACAGTTTTGCCTCTCACTGAAATATAAGGCATCCCCCCCAAAAGTAAGACCTCCCAGAAAATATGCCCCCTCCGAAGCTACCACAACTCTGGACCATAGTGATAGTTGCCGCTGCACGGCTCGCTGTTGACCGCAGTGCAGCCAGAGCAGACAGCAAGTGTGAGGTCTCTTTTAATAAAACAATAAACAATAAATGTGTACTGTATTTTTCTTCATGGAAAAAATAAGACCTAGCGCATCTTTGGGAGCAAAAATTAATATAAGACACTGTCTTATTATCGGGGAAACAGGGTATATATCTATATGGTTAACTTTAGGCTTAAAGGTCGGCTCAATGATTTGGGGTGTTCATCCAGTCTTTAGGGCTTTAAAAAATCGGAAGGATTCAAGAGTTGAGATGGAACTCTGGGGGCTGCAGAGCGATGTGTTGGCCTTGCCTGACCTCCTCCGATTTTACAAGGGCGTAGGGGAGTCAGGGCCGACACCAGTCCCAGGCAGCCTCCTTTAAGACAGAGGTCAGAGCAGTGGGAGTGGCGACACCGGGAGGGAAGGGGGGGGTAGAAAGGGGGAACCGATCTTGGGGATCTACATGTAACCTCCTCTCTGGGGGATGGGCAACAGGAAGGTGGGTGAGGAGAGATGCCAGGCAGTGTAAGATAAGATAAAATAATAATTTAGAAATTATACAGGGTTCATGAGGGAGGGGGGAGTGGGGAGGGAGGGAAAAAAAGGAAAATGAGCTGATTCCAGGAACCCAAGCGGAAGGCAAATTTTGAGAATGATGAGGGCAACGTATGTATAAGGGTGCTTGACTCAATCGATGTATGTATGGATTGTGATAAGAGTTGTATGAGCCCCAATAAAATGATTTATTTAAAAAAAAAAGAGAGAGAGAGACAGAGGTCAGACCTGGCACTTCTGATACCAGATTCCTCCCCCCCCCCCCCACACACGTAGCACTCTGCTCCTCTGGGTTTAATAACTCCTCACAGCCGCCACAGAGAACACACAGGCAGCCCTCACCGTTCCGGCGTTGATTAGGGAAGTATCAGGTTATGGTTCAAGATCAGAAATGACTCAGAATACAGATCTGTGGTCAGACCGTATCTAGTTGGGCTGTGCCTACAGATAGGCCTCTCTCACAGCTGCTCGGACTGACCGGGGCCCTGCTTGGGTAAGTGTTCTAAAGGCCTTGAGCTCCACCAATAAGTACTGGGAGCTACTCCACGCCGTCGGGAATGTCCTGCTCCGTAGGGCAGCCAGTGCACCCATACCCATCGTAGCCACCTCACTCCACAGGCCAGGAAGCCCACTGGGCTGACTGCCCATTCTGCTGCCCCTGCTCCTCACCCTCTCAAGCGCTTTCCGGTGTGACCGCTCTGCTCTCTCTAGCTGTCCCTTGGGGCTAGTTGCTTCTCAATGGTGGGGCAATGGCTCCATTTCTGTCTCCTCTGTGGGTCGTGGTTTCCCTTCATCCTTCCTTGGGAATGGCTGGCCTCCATGGACCCCCTCCCTCTGTCAGGATGCCAGTGACCTTATCGACGTGGTCTCTAGCCCCGCAAGGATTCCATGCACCTTTTCCACAATGTTCGGAAGTTGGTGGACCGCACACACCTCGTTTGCACAGCCCCCCGCCGAGCATCTGGCGGGAGCTACAAGACCATGGCACAACGACAGGGACCACGTGTTGCTCTGCACGGGCAGTGAGTGAATGTTCACGGGAGAGGGACAGCTCAGGAAAGGGAGGTGAGAATGGTTGTACAACTCGAAGACGACAGTCATCAGTGTCACTGAATCATCGAATGTTATCTTCCTTCTCTAAATAGAGCGAATCCAGCGGTGTGCACAAATCAATATGCTTGTAAAAGCTCGTGGAGGGAACAGATCACAAGGATCAATGCATAACCCTACCCCGCTATGCCCATCCCAAAAGATGAACTCCAGAAACAGTGGGGAAAGGGAGACAGCAATCGGTGTAAGATATGAAAGTAATAATAATTTATATAATTTATCAAGGGTGGAAGAATGGGGGAAGGAGAGGGAAAAAGAGGATCTGATACCAAGGGCTCAAATAGAAAAACACGTTTATAAAATAATGATGGCAACACATGTACAAAGATGCTCGATACAGTCGATGTATGGATTGTTATAAGAGCTGTAAGGGCCCCCAAGAAAATGATTTTTTTTTAAAAAGGGGGATCAGGCAGTTGTGGAGACTGGAACGTCCCAAGCCCATGGGTCAGGTGTCAGCTTGTAAGTTTCTCCGGACTCACATGGTTGTAGGGGTTGGTAGACCCAACATCAGCAGCTAAGCTGGCAGGCTGCTGGCTCGCATCCCGAGAACTCGTCAGAGAACCATGAGTCAAACGCAAGCTCGAAAGAGAGCAAGCTTTTCCAGATCATCCATACGTCTCAGACGCAGGCCACACCTCCAAGGAAACATTCCTTTCAACGGATTGACTGTTTACTCTGGTCACACACACACGCACACACACTCTCACACACACACACACACATGGCGGAGGGTCGTGCGACATCGGAGAAACCGCTGAGAATCTCAGCATAGTCGAGTGAAGCGTAACCTTAAGTAACATGTAGAACGTGTTGACTTGGTGTGTGTTCTGTTGTGTAGATCCTCAACCACAACGGATGAAATAAAGCAACAGGAAAATAAATGCCATCTGAGCTTACGGACTTCCGGCTCTCAGCATCTCCTAATACTCTCTGAGCCATGGGGTCAAGAAGAGAAAGAATGAAAGAGGACCGAAGAAAGGCATTTGGAGCAGAACACAGAATACACAAAGACTAAAAGGGTGACCGTGGCATCCCAGGTCTCCCAGGCACAGGGGGCATCAAGGAAGAGAAGGGGATTGGTGGGCACCAGCCTTGACCATCCCTCCCCCATCCTTACCCCTCACCAGGTCTTCTCTCTGTCCTCGCTCCCATAGGTCCTTCCTGTTGATCCTCTCAAAGATGCTAAGAGCCAGCAGCCAGGCCTTTCCGGACCCGTAGTGGGCCACCAGCAGCTGAGCCATTTCCAGGGTGCCAGCCGTCTCCATCCGTCCCCAAGGGATCTTGCCCTCCCCCACCTTGACCGTGGTCCCCAGGTACAGCTTGAACTTCTTCAGATCCATGGCCTCGAGTTCTTCCAAGTAGGTAGCCAGGCAGCAGAGGACACATTCTGTCATTCCTGACCAGTGTTCGAAGCATGGGCCTTACAGAGAGAAACTGGAGACTAGGAGGTTGCTAAGTGATGACCAACTTGGGGGTGGTGGTGGTGGTGGTGAGGAGGGCTGTCCCCAGTGTGCCCATTCATAGGTGGAAAGAAGGAGAGGTTGGGGCTTACTGCCTACTGCTGGGGGTTTGTAGGTGTGTGAGAAAGACGAAAACCCTTCTGTTGAAATAATGCTTTCTCACCCTTGAGTTGCCTCCCGTCTCCCCTTACCAACAGGCGGGGGGAACGCCCTTTGAAGAGGAGGAAGTGGGGGGCATTGTGAAACCAGGGGAGCTGTGAGCTGGAAGTGACACAAGAGGCCACCTAGCAGCAACATCCTTACTTCTGTTCCCCCTTGCCCACTCCTGATAAGACCAACGTGCTCTTTTCTTCACCCTTTCTCCCATTCTTGCCTTTGCAGTGAGCGGCCCTTGAATTGGTCCTCAAGCCACCGGTTGTCAGAGGAAACCAGTCGCCAACAACCAAGGTGCAGATGTACTGCGATGGCATCTAAAGATGATAGTAAAGTCATAGAGGATAGGAAAGCTAGGAGAGAGAGAGTAAGATAAAGGAGTCAGCCACATTTTATGATAGCATGCTCACTTCAGCTTCTCTTGATGGACCACGTGGAACTGGGAGAAGTGAGAGAGAAGCTTTACTGTCTTGGGACATTTATAGGTAGCCATAAGACATGCATTTTCAGTGGTTACATGCATCACAAGGTGGGTGGTATCTACAGTAAGGTCCCTGAGCTCACAGGTGAGGACACCTAATACCTGCATTGGAGAAATATATGAGGGGGGTGGGGTGGGTAATACAGTGTGAATAGCAAGCAAAAGGATCATGTCTGCTTCTACAGGGAGATAGAATCAACCATGCTCACTTTAAGGCAGCATAGCTGTTAGGGGGAGAATCCATGGGAAAGATTTTAAAGCAGGATAATGTACCTGTACTTGACCTCTAACTTACCAAAGTAGAGGCTTCCCTCTGGTGGGATACCAGCTTTCCAGAGTCCCTCTGTGATAGGTTAGGGAATAGAGTCCTCATCATATTTCCCTCTGTGTTAGTTTCCCACAACTGGTGACCCCACGTGGACAACAGAACAAAATGCTACCTGGTCCCGTGTTCTCATCATGAAGGGTTATGTGTGATTCAAAGAACCATCTCCCTTTCTTTTACAAATTGTCATTTAGGTAAAAGCTTACAGAGCAAATTGCTTTTCTATTGTCGCAGAGAAGAAAAAGACCCCCCCCCCATCGCTCAAAGGTTTACGATCTGGTTCAAGTCCGTGATGTACAGGAAGCAGGAAGAGCGCAGGCTGGTGGATGCAGAGTTGAGTGAATCTGAGGTCAGCCATCCACTGGTGATTCCTGAGATCCACAGGCACTACAACGGGAGATCTACACACCAGATACTGGGTCCAGATGAAGTGGACTTGAACCAAATTGGACTTAGCCAAGGGAAGTCTGGTGGCATAGTGAGTTACGTTCTGGGCTCTAACTGCAAGGTTAGCAGTTTGAAACCACCAGTTGCTCCCTGAGAGACAGATTAGGCTTTCTACTCCCATAAAAGGTTACAGTCTTTGGAAACTCATAGAGGCAGTTCTACCCTGTCACTATAGGGTCACTATGATTCTGAATTGCTCGATAGCAGCAAGTTGTTGTTTTTTAATTTGAGACTTCCTTACTACTGCAATTGTATGGGCGATTTCTTGATATACGTCTCTCTCTCTCTCTCTCTCTCTCTCTCTCTCATTTTTTGTGATATAAGTCTCTTCCTATAAAAACACACATAAAGTCAATGTTTCTTCTTTTTTAGAGAACCCAGCCCAACAAATAACCTGATTTTTTTTCCCCTTTGATAACATTTTTTTCCCTTTGATTTCCTTTTTCTGTGAAGGGAGATCAGTGAATCAAAGGCAGAGAATACATCTTTAGCTCTTGGAAAACCCTTCCAAGGGTTGCAATAATTATGACTGCTACCAGCACTTGAACCCTTAGCATGTAAAACTCATGTGTGAATGCATGGTTAGAGCTTTGTTGTTGACTGATCATGTGTTGCAATGCCAATTTCCCCTGATTCCTTTTCCTTCTCCGCTCCTCCTGACCTCCCAAAGCTTTCTTTTAGTGTGAAACTAATTTTCATTTTCTTTTATAATACTGGCCACCTGCAGGACAGTCATTTTCACTATTTTGAGTTTTGTTATACATTTTTCTCTCATTCTGCCCAGGATCTCCTGCGGTCCCAATCAGTATGGTTGGTAGTGGTAGCAGGGCACCATCTAGTTCTTCTGATCTCAGCGTAGTAGAGGATGTGGCTCACATGGTCCATTCGTTATCTGGATTAATTGTTTCTTGGGTCTTTGACTTCTTCGCTCTTATTTCCTCTGGGACGGGGGAGAGACCCATCTAAGCATACATCTTCGATGGTCACTAGCTAACCTGTAAGTCTCCTGGTACTGGAGTTTCTAAAGGAGGTCTGCTGGTGTAGTGGGCTACGTGTTGGGTTGTTACCACAAGGTTGGAGTTTCAGACCCACCAATTGCTCTTCAGGAGAAAGATGAGGCTTTCTGCTCTCGTGAAGATTGACGGCCCCGTGAGTTTCTGAGACTGTCACCTTTTACCGAAATAAGAAGCCTTGTCTTTCTCCCTTGGAGCATCTGGTGGTTTCAAACTGTTGATCTTGTGGTTAGCAGTGTAACCACTACACCCCCAAGAGTGCCCATGTACAACAGACTGGGCATCCCCACCATCCTTGCTACACGTGAGCCTAGTTGCAATCACTGTGTCAATCCAGCTCAAGGAGGGTCTTTTTCTCTTTCACTGACACTCAACTTTAGCTCCATCGCTTCTGCGGCTCAGTTCAACTTCTGGAGACCTGGGACTAAATCTGCCCCAGGACCCACCTCCCACTTGGAAGCTTTAAGAAAGCAACAACCACTTGTCTCTTTGCCCTCTGATCAATGTGGGGAACACGGAACACAGTTCCTCTGGGAAGACACAGAGATGGTCCGCGTGGAGCTGGGAGCTTCAGGAGGCAAAGGAGACACCTGAGAAGGCAGTGCAGAAACCTTGGTGATGGGGCGATGGAATCAGCAGAGGCTCAACAGACTTGTTCTAAATCTTCAGAATCAAGAATGCTCCCGGTTAATGTCGAAGCAGAGGAGATCCTCTGGGATCAACCAACACACAGACAGGCCTGCTTTCATTTTCCAAAATTTTTTTGATAGATGAACTTGTCACTAATGTCTCCAGTTCATTTTTTAAATAAATTCCCCTTTATTCCCCACCTATCATCTCCAGTTCATTTCAATTTTTCTTTTCCTTAAAAAATTTTTTTAATAAATCATTTTATTGGGGGTTTTTACAGCTTGGGTTAGGCAGGATTCTCTAGAGAAAGGAAACCAAAACACCATTTTAGATAGATAGATATAGATAGGTTTGTACAGCAAGAAGGAGTATAACAGCTAATCAGTCTACACAGCAGTACAGCAGGCTCTGTTCAACTCACTTCCCTGGAACAGTTAACAGACTGGAAGTCCTTCAACTCATGAGGGATGCCAGGTCCAAGATCAAGGAAACAGACAGCAGAGTCCTCCCTGGGACCAGGTAAGCAGAGTCTGCCCACAGGCAGCACGGTGGGTCACCACCTGTCAGTAGCTCGGGAGCTTAGCAAAGCAGGCCCTGATGGGATATCCAATGCAAGCAATGCCTGCTACAGTATCCACCAGCCTCAAGCTCAAGCGATGGGCACCAAGAGTATGATGAAGTGGGTCTCCAGGGAGCCTCAAGCTTTAGTGACATGATCCCTGGGTTGGCCTGGCCCTGAGGTAGTGTCGCTCACAGGTTGAGGCAGAGAACTAGCTCCAGCAGCAGCGCACACACTCCAGCACGCTCCTATCACCAGAGAGCAATAGGGAGAGGCAGGGGGGGCCTTGCAGAGCCATTTATCTCTTTGCCCTCCAATCAAACTGTGACCTGATTAATCCCACATGTTCCTATTGGCCAGGTTGGCATGATAAACCTACAAATCACACAGCTCTTAAACAATTCTTTTTTTTTCTTCAGACCAATATTTAGGTTGGAGGGATAAGGAATCTGGAAGGACCCTCCCCACTCCCTCTCTTTTTATGGAAACACACTATTTACTTACACAACCCATCTGAAGAAATGACGGCACCAACACTATCCTGTTAAACCCACCATATATGTGGTTCTCTTTCTCCTCTCCCAACCTCCGTCCTCAACATCCCTTCCCGCCCCTCTCCCCGCTCCTCCAGGCCAACGTCACCCTCCCAGCCCAAACCCATCCCTTCTTTCCTTGCAGTCATTAAAGTCTTGCCTGGTGGTGTTTTTCCTTACACTAATGGTGTTATTAAATATTCATTGCTGTTAGAGTGACTGAGTGTGCGAAGCAGGGAGCTGCTTTGAAAGAGGACCCCAAAAAAGCAACCTGCCTCATGATTCGTTTCATCAGGCCCTTCAGAGACTGGCCGTTTCTACAGCTTTGTTGACGGTCTCTTTGTACCAACTCCTTGTGGTTTGTTGATTGACTGATTGGTTGATATTCGGGATGTTTTCTTGGGATTTGAGTGAAAGCTCACTAAACACTTAGTGTCCCCTTCAGAGATTTGTACAGTCTGCTTTGTGACTTTGGTTTCCACCCACTTGACCTACGACCACTCTGTCCACTTCCTCCCTGGGTCTCAGTGTGGCTTAACCAGACTCCAAACTCGCTGCTACCCCTTCTATTCCGACCCTATAAGGCAGAACAGAGCAGCCCCAGTGGGTTTCTGAGACTTCAGATCTTCAGAGGGGTAAACAACCTCATCATTCTCCTGTGGTGGTGGGTTCGAACCACTGACCTTGTGACCCACAATGGCACCAGGGCTCCAGTAGGGCCTAAGGAAATAGGGTTTCTTCTTGTTGTGTTGTGGGAAACAGAGAAATTTCTCCTAAGTTGTCTTCCCCCAATATATGCCAAACTTAGCTGCTTGCTGCACATGGTAAGTGACTATACACTGGGAGGTCAATGAAAGTAGGTCAGAGGTTATTCTCCCTAAGGTTCCTCAGCCATTCAGAGCAATCAGACTGTATTGTCTGTCCCATCCTAAGTAGGGTCCACTCCCTTCTGATAAGGATGGTAGTAGATAGTTTCCTGAAGGAGAGCCCGGGAGGTCAAGCCCACTCGAGGGTGACCAATGTTAGGCTGCCATATTGAGCCTAGGGTCCGCCCTTCTTGTCACATGAATACCCCTAGTCCCTCCCCTTCTTACTATGTGCACACCCCTAGCTTATCCCCTTCCTATTACGCCTATGCCCACTGTATATCCCCCTCCTATTGCTTGTAGTGCCTATTGTACAACCCCTTCCTGTGACGTATGTCTTTACCTGTAATCAGGGGCTTGCACGCCCCCGAAAGATATATAAGCCTTGGTTAGTAATACATCGCTCTTCTCTCACCTTCCTTCTTTGCCTACCCTTGCTGTGCGCGGATCTGGCTGTTGAGATCATGGCCCTGCAGGAGGTCAGCAGGCTACTATGAAATGTGTCTGACTTCTTTATTTTATTCTCTCTCTCCCATCTTTCCCATTCCTCTATGACTTTACTATAATCTTTATATGTCTTAACTGTACAGTTACGCTTACTGAACCCACGATTAGTTGTGAGGGGCGGCTTCTCCCACATGGTGTAAACAATTTTAGTAGTGAACTGTTTAGCTGTTCAATGATGCCCTCAGGGACCCTAATCCAATGGCGACCCATTGTTACAGGGCAGAACTGAGATCTATAGGGTCTTTCTGGCTGCGATCAGATCTCCATGCCAGAGCCACAGAGCCTCTGTGTGGGCTCGAACTACCAACCTTGAGGTGACTAGTTGATCACAAACTGTTTCCCATCCCCCAGGATCTTCTCAGGCTCCACATTCTGCTTCCATATTCTCTCATGCTTTGTGTGGTAGTTACATAATCTGGTGTCAATTGGGATTTGAGAGGGTTAAGTGTGAAGGGGTGGAGTCTAGTCTCTCAATCAGGTCATAGCCAATGAGGCCTCTGTGTGGGCGTGGCCTTCTCCTGAGAACTGGGGACTCCTGTATTTCCTCCTTGGAGGCAGGAGACAAATTCTCTCTCTGATGACTCCCTGAGAGATGCTCTACTGACAAGACACATGGAACTATGCTAGAGCCTCAAAGGTGGAGAAGACATGTGGAAAGCCCTGCCAGTGCTGAGATGCTTACCACGCCACTGGATCCACAAGACTTCCCAGCCACTGGCCTGTGATCTTCCTGCATTCACATCATTGCATGTGTTTTGTGAGTCTGAAGAGGACTTTGTAAATTGGTGACGGACTTATGGGCTAATATCAGACTTGTTACCTCTGTGGGGCTGCCTTCAAAAGCAAGATCCAACCCAAACAGTGGTTTCTGAGGGGACCTGCTGCAGACACAAAGGCACTGCCATGGCGGTGACTCCAACTCACAAAGACCCGACAGGACAGGGTAGAACTGAGCTGGAGGCCTTCCAAGACGGACTCTTCACAGGAGTAAAAAGCCACTTCTTTCTCCAGAGAAGCAATGTGTGGTTTTGAACTGCTGACCTTGTGGTTAGCAGCTCAATACATAACCACTGTGCAAAGTGGGGCAGGGGTGTTGTGGGTGTACTGTTTCCAGGGAATCTGCTGGGCTAGTTCAATTCCAGGCTGAGTAGTGTGCTCGGGAGGTCACAGCCACTCTTTTGGGGGCTCCCAAAGGCATAATGTGGGTTGATGTTCTTGAAGGACACAGGACGATTAGGAGGAAGCTTTAAGAAGAATTAAGAACTGTATTGGTGATAAAGCAGAAGCCTAGCTGGTGTGGTGGTTATGCATTAGACTGCTAACTGCAAGGTCAGCAGTTCAAAACCATCAGCCATTCCTCAGGAGACAGACAAGGCTTTTTAATCCCGTAAAGAGTGACAGTCTCAGAAACTCATGGGACAGTTATACCCTGTCCTGTTAGGGTCACTGTGAGTCAGCACGATTTGATGGCAGTGATTTTTTTCAAAAAGAGTTTTTTAACAGGGTCGCCGTGCATTAGAATGGACTCGATGTCATTGCGTTGGAGGGTGGGCCAGTCATGGGTCATTGGCTGACTGCCTTGGTGGGGGGGCCCTGAACCAATCTTGGAAGCACCTCTGTCTAGCACGATGTACATGCCCCAAATAGGGTCCCATTCCTGTTTCTGTTGCCCCAGCAACCACTGCGATGTATTGATCTGCTGTTAGTCCTGCTCTTGCGACAACTTCCTTCATCCTCCCCTGTCCTGGGATGTCATTCTGTCCTTGTGGTCATGGTCTCCTTCATCCAGGTGAATCATCTTTGTCTCTGTCCTGTTTAAGCTTTCATAAAGGTGTCTCTCTAAATTACATTGGAGATTTGGGATCTCCATCCCCCCCCCCACCCAATGGCAGGTGTTAAGCATGAGGGGAATATGGAAGCCAAGTGTGTTAGTCAGGTTGACTAGAGAAGCAAATCCATGGGCACTCTTATGTGTATAGGAAAGAGCTTTATGTACATGAGCAGTTGAATATTAAGAAAACATCCCAGCCCAGTCCAGATCAAGTCCATAAGTCTGATATTAGCCCATATGTTAGATACCAATCTATACAGTCCTCTTCAGATTCACAAAATACGTGCAATGACGCCGAATGCAGGCTGTTCACAGGTCAGTGGGTGGAAAGTCTTGTGGATCCAGTGGTGGTGGAAGCATCTCAGTGCTGCTGGCGTGGGTCTCCATGTGGCTCCTCCAGCTCCAGGGCTCTAGTGTAGATCCATGTGTTTTGTCAATGGAGATGTCTCACAGTGAATGTGTGTTCCACCTCCAGTGAGCTATTTATCTCCTTAGAGCAGTGGTTCTCAACCTGTGGGTCGCGACCCCTTTGGTGGTCAAACGACCATTTCACAGAGGTTGCCTGATTCAGAGCAGTAGCAAAGTACAGTTGTGAAGTAGCAATGAAGATAATTTTATTTTTGGGGTCACCACAACATGAGGAACTGTATTAAAGGGTCCTGGCATTAGGAAGGTTGAGAACCACTGCTTTAGAGTTTCCAAATGAGGTAATTAAGCTGTGATCTGATTGACAGGCTAAACTCCACTCCATTCACTCTTAAGTCTCAAATTGATAACAGGTTATGTAACTGTCACATGTATCAACTGAAACTCTACTAGTGATATTTTTAACATATCCCCTTAGAGCATCTGACACAGAATTCAACAAATTAAATATAAATATATTGATATAATATATAAATAACTTGTTGGATATATCATATTCAACATATATCATACATTATTATGTATCAATTAGTTAATTATACACTTAAACAGTAATATTATATAAAGATAATGTAACAGATAATATGGAATATAATACAATATCATAATTAGAAAATATGGAATTATAAATTTATTTATATCAGTGTATATTTTGAATTTTAATTATAAAGATATAATTAATATACATATCATATATAATAATATTATATAGATGAACCTAATAATATATTAGGTCTCCTCACCTTAAACTCTTTGCTGCTGCCATCTTCGGATCCTGTTCTTAGCTTCAACCCCAAGTTCCTAAATCGTCCTCACCTCACTACCCAGGGTGCCTTCCTCCCTCACTCACCGTCTCTCCATCACATAGGCTGGAGCAGAAAGGTTATGAAACTTCCCCTTCAGTTCTCTCTCTACTCTCTGACCACAGACACCCACCCCCCCACCCCCCCACCCCCGCCACCATCGGAAGCTACTGGAATGGTAGGCCCCTCCCCAACAGGGTTACAGGAAGGTCGTACAGCACCCAGTCCACCCTATTTGATTCCACATACCCTACCTTGGTCAATCACTGCCCACTCCCTAGTGTTAATAAAACTTAACATTACAGTAAGGGGGGAGAAATAGGGAGGGGGGTCTGAAAATGTTCTAAAATTGCTTGTAGTCATGCTTATACGGCTCTTGTCATGACTGAACTATTGCATTGTGTGATATGTGGATTCAATGCCAATAAAACTGTTGATAAGCAAATAAACTTAACATCAGGGGGATGTGTTATGGTTACTGCCAGGAATTTCCTCTCATTCCTGGTGACTCTCGGTCCAACAGAACACTGCCCACCCGGCCCTGCGCCATCCACACTATGCTGGTTCTGTCTGAACTCATTGCAGCTCCTGTGCGAATCCATCTCGTCACGGGCCTTCCTCTTTTTCTGCTGCCCCTGTTGACCAAGCATGATATCCTTCTCCACTGACGGGTCTTTCCTGGGGGCAGAAACAGATCAGGAAGACTGGGAGTTCAAGCCTGCTTGGAGACGTCCCGAAGGAAAGCTCTAACGATCTACTTCTGTGGGTCCCAGCCTTGACCACCCTGAGGAGCCTGCACCCCCAGGCCAAGCTGATGTGGGACAGATGACCTGTGCCTCTCCAGTCCACTGTCACAAAGCAAGGAAAGGAAGCCACAGCCTACTTTTAGTTCTCTAGTGGCTGCACAAGGTCTGAAGGAGCCCTGGTAGCATAGTGGGCTATGCGTTGGGCTGTTAACCAAAAGGTCACCAGTCTGAAACCACCAGCTGCTCTGCAGGACAAAAACGAGGCTTTCTGCTCCCCAAAAGAGTTCCAGTCTTGGAAACTCACAGGGGTTCTGTCCCATAGGGTTGCTATGAATCAGAATTGACTCAATGGCAGTGACTTTAGGGTGTTGTTGTTTTTTTTTAAGGTATGTTTATGCTCTACTGTAGTATATTGATGATGCAATTGTTTTGTTGGTTTTAGGTGACATCAAGTCGATTCCCACCCACAGTGACACTAGGCACAACAGAAGGAAACTCTGCCCAGGTCTAGGGCATCCTCACCATGGATCCTCTGCCTGCGCCCATTATCACAGCCGCTGTGTCAATACATCTCGCTAAGGGCCTTCCTCCTTCTCGCTGCCCCTCTGCTTTTCCAAGCACGATGTCCTTCTCCAGAGACTGGTCTCCCCTGACAACCTGTCCAAAGGATGTAAGACGAAGTCTGGCCATCCTTGCCTCTCAGGAGCATGCTGGCCATCCTACTTGCAAGACAGATTGGGTTGTCATTTCAGCAGTCTGTGGGACATTCAATATTCTCCTCCAGCAAAAGCATGATGTAGAAACTAGGACTAGCGTGACCATTACCAAATGGGAGCCAGACATCCAGAGTGAGTAAACGCTACTCAGGGGAAAACAAATGGTGCCCATTGATGTGTTGAATGCAGGACTGCCACCAACCTTCCATCTGTAGCAACACGCCTGCAAGTAAAGCCTGGTCAATCCAGGTGAGCTGAAAGGAGGGATGAGTATGTTCAGTGGGTGAAGTCACTGAACAACTTGTGCAGGGATTGTTGCTTGGCATGTAGATCTCCCCCTGGAGACACAAGGTTGTACTTAAAAGACAAGCAGATTGTGGTGCATCCACACGATGCAACAATTCCCAGAGTTAAAGAGCCACGAGCCTGCAGAACAGCGGCAGGTGTGCATGGCCCGGAGAGCTGTACGCCAAGTGACACAAGCCCATCAGGAACGGACAGCTGTTGATCGAGGTCACCATTGTCAAAGGCAATGGTGGTATTCCCACTAACAGAAAATTTCCCTGATGGTCATTGTGGGGGGGGTGGCATTTATGTGCGTGTAAATCACTTACTAGAGGGCAGGCACATATTAACTTGGGTGAAAGGGAAGGCCATACAAGGGGTACCCCTAAAAAATTGGAATTTTCTTCACTACTATGTATTTGAATTTTTTTTTTTTTACAAAACCACCTTATCAACTTCAAAGTACTCTCCATTACATGTAATACATTTGTCAAATCTGCGATTCCATTCTTGGGACCATTTTTTCACACTCATCTGTTTGAATGGCTGATAGCACCTCCCTCATTTTTTCCCCTTCACTTCTTCTACATCTCCAAATTGCTGTCCTTTCATGTCCCTCTGCATTCAGGGAAACAAAAAGAAGTCTCGTGGAGCAAGGTCAGGTGAGTCAGGTGTGTGGGGCAAGAGAGACGTGCTGTTTTTTTGGGGTTTTTTTTGCCAAAACCTGGTGCACTGAGATGGCTGTGTGAGTGGGTGAATTGTCATGGTGGCAAAACCAGGTCCCCATGTGCCACAAACCAGGTCTTTTTTGTTATGCAATACTTTGAGAAACTATACAGCTTAATAGTCTGATCTGGTGCACTGAATTGACATTTTCATCCGTTCAGGATATTGATGGACTCCAGAATGAGGTTTGTCATCAATCAGCATTTCACCTTTTTAAAAATGAGTAAACCACTTACACACTTGAGTTTTCCCATAGCTCTGTCCTTGTAAGCTGTGTTCCACATCACAGCAGTTTCTGTGACATTTTTCCAGAGCAGGAAACAACGTTTCACAGCAGCCATCTTAAATTGGCCATCACAAAAAAATGAGGTTCGAGGGAAACGGCTTTTACCAAAAAAATTCACTGTGATCAGAGAACCTTCCTAGGGGATGCCACTGGGTGCACTAACTCAGAGTGAAATGCTTGGGAGAAATGGGCACTATGAAAGCTCCACTCTACCCAGTGCAATTCCAGTTTTTTTGGAGTACCCCCTCATCTATAATAAGAGGGGGGTCATGAAAAAACAATGAAGGCAGAAGGCAGGATAAGGAAGGAAAGAAAGAGAAATGGAAGTGGGAAACATGGGAAGGTGTGGGATGAGGGGTGTCACTATGTTGTGGACATTGCAACCAATGACATCAAAGAAAATATGTACGACTTATGGATTGGAAGATTGATTTACTCGGTCAGTCTTCACGCAACTCAATAAAAAACATTATTAAAAGACCCCTGTCCTCTGCCTGTTTAAAAAATATCATTTTATTGGGGCTTGTACAACTCTTATCACAATCCATCCCTCCACTGTCAAGCACATTTGTACATTTGTTGCCCTCATCATTCTCAAAACATTTTCTTTCTACTTGAGCCCTTGGTATCACTCCATTTCCCCCCTCCACCACCCTCTCTCACAAACCCTTTATAGTTTATATATTTTTTTCCATGGCTTACACTGATCAATGTCTCCCTTCACCCACTTTTCTGTTGTCCATCCCTTTGGGAGGGGGTTGTAGGTAGATCATGGTGATTGGTTCCCCCTCTCTCCCCACACCTTCCCCTTCCCCTCCTGGTATTTTGGTCCTGAGGGGTTTATCTATCCTGGATTTCCCCTGTGTTTCCAGCTCTTATCTGTACTAGTGTATACGCTCTGGTCTAGCCAGATTTGTAAGGTAGAATTGGGGTCATGATAGTGGGGGGAAGAAGTATTAAAGAAATAGAGGAAAGTTGTATGTTTTGTTGGTGCTATAATGCATCCTGACTGGCTTGTCTCTTCCTTGTGACCCTTCTGTAAGGGGATGTTCAATTGTCTGCAGATAGACTTTGGGTCTCCATTCAGCACTCCCCCTCATTCACATTGATATGATTTTTTGTTCTAGGTCTTTGATGCCTGATACCTGATCCCAAGGATACTTCATGATCACACAGGTTAGTGCGCTTGTTCCATATGGGTTTTGTTGCTTCTCAGTTAGATGACTGCTTATCTTCAAGCCTTTAAGACCCCCGATGGTATATCTTTTGATAGCCGCTTCAGCCCATTTTTAAATTAGGTTGTTGCTCTTCCTGTTGTTAAGGTGTTGGTGTTTCCTATGAATTTAAGAAATGAGTCACTGGTCAAATATTCCATTGCCACTCATCGCTCTTCCCCCCTCAGTCTGTGATTTGGTTTCTTTGTTGGAAATGTTTTTTGGTGGGTAGAGGCCACACCCCCACCCTACCCCCACCCTCCAAAACACTGCCACCTAGCAAATTCCGACTCGTAGACACCTACGAGTTTTCAAGGCAACTGCAGATCTTCACTGGAGCAGGCAACTTCCTCTTTCTCAATTTAGCTGATGAGTTGGAACCAGCACCCTTGAAGTGAGCAGCCCGGTGCTTACGCAACAACACCACCAGAGCATAAGCACCCACTATTTAGGTGGTCTCTCTTGTCTAGTGACTATTTGGCTGCTTGTGCATTTTTCATTTTGTTTGATGGTCTAGGTAAGCCATCAAGCAGGGCATCAAAGTTTGCCTCCCCGCCCCCTCGGACGATGGGTATAGTTTTAGGTGTTGCATTTAGGTCTTTGATCCACTGTTGTGTATGGTGTGAGAGCGCCTTTGTCTACGGTGTGAAATAAGGACCCTGTTTTATTTCTCTGCAAATGGATGCTCACTTTATACAGGCATCATTTGTGAAAGAGACTGTCTCTTCCCACCCTAACCCTCCCACTTTTTAAAAAATCATTTTATTGGGAGCTCATATAACTTATCACCATCAATCCATTCATCCATCCATCCATCCATCCATCCATCCATCCATCCATCCATCCATCCATCCATCGTGTCAAGCACATTTCTACATTTGTTGCCCTCGTCATTCTCAAAACATTTGCTATCTACTTGAACGCTTGGTATCAGCTCCTCATTTTTCCCCCTCCGTCCCCGCCACCTCCCTCAGGAACCCTTGATAATTTATAATTTATTATTATTTTGTCACGTCTTACACTGCCTGACGTCTCCCTCCCTTCCTCTTTTAATGGATGTTGGCCTTTTGTCCGAGGCTGGCTGTCCTCAGGTGTGTGTACGGGCTTCTGGGCTCTGAATTCTGC